>NC_133620.1:106105689-106440580 GCF_048593235.1 Sminthopsis crassicaudata
GATAGCTTAAGAGCCACTGGATGCTGGATGCTTTGAGACATGAGCCCTGGGGACAACATGCCCTCTGCACAATCTCATCCTCTCAAATAAAATATCAAAAACTCTCTAATCTCTATCTTGCCTCAGTTTCTCCAGCATTACAGTACCTCCCCTCTCCCTTTTTCATCCTCCTTTTGTAGGATGTGTTCTCCCATTGGGTTGTAAGCTTCTTGAGAACCAGTACTGGTTTTTTTATTTGTTTGTTTTGTTTTTGTTTTTGTTTTTTTCATTTTTATTTGTATTACCAGAGCTTAGAACAATAGCTAGCATATAGTAGATGCTTAAAAATATTTACTGACTAGATGAAACAAAGGATTGAGGTAACAAATATTGAACTGAAAGATGAAGGAGAGCACAGTTGGAGGAATTTGGAAAATTCAGACTAAAGGTCTGAATTTTGTACTCAGCCAGGAGTCATCATAGATTCTTAAACAGGAAAGTCAAGAGGTGCGTATTTTGTTGGAGTTAGATTATTCTGAAATGAAATTTGGAAAAGAGAAAATGAGTAGTGACTTGGTTTCTGAAAGAAAATGACTGACTAATAATTCATAATGGCATAATGTATGGGAGCAAGGGACCTTTGTTTCCTTCCTCTGCTTTTGTTCAGAAATAAGTAGTGCTCTTAAAAAAGGATATAAAATGAAAAGAAAGAAAATGAATGATGTCGGAAAGTGAACAAATATTTCTTTAAATTTCTTGAACTCATAATTCATCATAAGATTGGTTAGTTAACTGACTCCTCAGGAACATTAGTAACAGTAGGATGGAGAAATCAATTTACTTTGAAGCTACCAGAATACCATATTTTTCTTATTAAACCCTTATCGAACTTTTTTGAGCCAGAATCTACATTAAGTATCTAGGAATGGGTAAAGAAAAGGAGATAAACCTCATATCCCCACCCTGTATCACAGTCCAAGCTTCCACTTTCTCTTTGGAGGCAAAGTGCCTTATCACAAAACCAGGGTCACAAAGAACTTGAAGTTAATTAATTTTTTCATTTAAGATACAAGTTCCCAGGGAAAGAGACCTGATTTCCTCTTAGACTGGAAGTTTTCCATAATAAGGTCCATGGTTATTTCTTTGGATACTTTTACTGTACTGTGAGTTCTCATATATATAAACTAGTATATAATAACTAGTATATATAAACTACTATATTTTGCTATATTTTTTTTACTATATTTTACTATATATAAACTAGTTTACTATATTTTGCCTTACCTTTCCTTTTGTATGGGAAACTGGTCAAATTCAATATTAAATCTCTGTTGTGACTTAACTAACTAATCAATCATGATGTGTAGAATTGACTGAATGAAGATACTTTCTATTGTTTTGTTTTGTTTTTCTTTCCTGAGGCAATTAGGGTTAAGTGACTTGCCCAGAGTCACAGAGCTAGGAAGTGTTAAATGTTTGAGGTCAGATTTGAATTTAGGTCCTCCTGACCTCAGGGCTGGTACTCTATCCATTGGGGACCTAGCTGCCTTGAAGATACCTTCATTTAAAAAATAGCCTTAATTGTGACTTGAGAATTTATAATGATAAAGTTATAGTTAAGAGTTGTAGATGATTGTCCCAGTTTTCCTACCATCTCCTAATTAGCATTTAAGTACTTCTTTTAAAGGTGATGATGGCTTTGAATTCTCTTATGAGAGGAGTTTATTATTGACTTGTATTCTTTAGTTTATAGTTAGATTTCCAGGATTAGAATGTAAGTCTAGACTTTCCCAAACTATGGGAGAAAAAGTCAGGCTGGAGGAGGGGGGGTGGAGTTTCGGGACCTATTTAATCTTGTATTTCAAAATTTATGTTTTGCACTTCCTTGCTGACAAACATCTTGTCAACTGGGAGATAACCTTTCTCCAGAGATTGTAATAAACTTCTTTCTTATTCTGAGAGTCTCTGATTGTTTTTGAGGATGATACTATTCTACACAATGGGTTTTTACTAATGCCAGCACAATGGGTATGACATGTTTTTCTCTATTTTTGTGCAAGCTTGTTCCTTTGTTCTATGCAATTCCAAGTCTAACATGGGTATTCCCAAATCATTAAAGTACAAATGGAAATGGAAATACTTTGCTAATCAATGCTGTACTTTATGAAGCTTTTCTTGATGGCATATTTCTTTTAAAAACCAAGGCCATTTAAACCTTACAAGTTAGTTGCATATTTGCACAGAGCTTAACATAATAAATGAATCTGGTAAATGAAATTAACAGGGGTGGGACAACAAAGGGTGTTGGGTGGGAGGGAAAGAGATTGGAAGAGATTGTACAAAGAAGGCATAAGAGAGATAATTTAGCAATAGAGTTTCTGATAAGTCAGAATATTTAGGCTTCCAGGATTTGAGATGCTACGGTACCATAGAGAGCAGTCTAAGAAACAGCCTGGGTGATACCCCTACCATCTCTAGCTTTTTTTATGTCTTATTCCCATTCTTTTGAGACCCTAAGAAACTTGTCATTGCTTTTAAAATTACTCAGGAGGGAGAGAGGAAGACAGGAAGATTGCCAGGAAGTCTTTCTGGTTATTAAGCAGAGACTTCCAGGGTCTTTTTATTAGTGATTAATCTCATTGGCATGATGCTAAACACTACACAATTCCCTTTCCTCCTCTGTACATATCTCCAAAGTTACCATCTCATATGGTGCTTATTTATAACTCCAGAAATAAATGTGCATCTGGTTGCCCTGGGAAAAGCTGAGGTTTTGATATGTTCTCAGAACACAGAAGATGAATTAGAAGCATAATAGATAGAAGTAGAACATTATTATGATACTTAATTCTCCTTTATACATTCCTGCCTTCCTAGAATAGAATATACTTTTTGGAGAGTAACTGAAGACCAACTCTGAAATTTATTCAGTGACTAAACTTGTTAAAACAGTAACTTGTGAAATGGTGAGAAAGTTGTGATTATTTACAGAAAAGAAATAGAACAAATAATCAGTACAATAGAGAGCTCTGCTTAGCAAAACTACAATAACAATATTTACTTATTTGATTATGAAAGGTTCTTTGGGTGGTGTTTTGTTTTGTTTTGTTTTGTTTTGTTTTTTTAACAGCAAACAAGCTCAGGTCTTTATGTAGTCACTTTAAATTTATTTTCTTTATTTATTCTTGACAAAAATTACAAAAATGCAATCATTTCCACATATGAAGAACAGGAAAAGAAGAAGCATATGTGAAGTACAATCTCTTATATACAGCTTTTCTCAAAAATATATCTTAAATTTAACATGGCAATATCAACTCTGCTTTGCTTGTATATATTCCATTCTGAATTTCCTCCTGGTCTCTCAGTGCTTCAGTGTGTTTTAAGGGTTTTATTTATATTTTTGGTTTGGTTTGTTGCTCTTTTGCATCAGAATCACTACCACCTGCAGTCTTTACCATCATCTTCCTTAGCCGTCAAAATGAAAGCTTTCTCTTGTAACAAAAATGTATGGTTAAGTAGAAGAAATTCATATATTTATCATTTTGGGAAATGCATACCTTATTCTGAATCTACAATCTGTCACCTTTCTGTAAAGAGGTGGAAATAATTCTTAATTAACAATTTTCTGGAATCATGCTTGGTTATTTACACTGATCAAAGTTCTTAAGTTTTTCTTTTTTTATAGTATTGTTATTGTTTATAAAAATTGGCCTTGTTCTGTTTACTTTACTCATACAAATATTTTCAGATTTCTCTCAATCTTTCACTTTCATTACTTCTTAGATTGAAATAACATTCCATTAACAGAATTTATCATGACTTCATCGTATTATCTTGTTGTTGCCATGTATAATGATTTCCTAGTTTTGCTCATTTCACTTAGCATCAGCTCATGTAAGTCTCTCCAAGCCTCTCTGTATTCATCCCGTTGGCCATTTCTTACAGAACAATAATATTCTATAACATTTATATAACATGATTTATTCAGTCATTCTCCACCTGATAGGTATCTATTCAGATGCCACTACAAAAATGAAGCATCAATTCAATAGAAAGTATTATAGCTGAACTAATCTAAGTTCAGGGAACAGCATATTATCTTCTGTCTTGGTGTTTTTGCAAAGTCTGTAAACCATATTTGTAATACACCCCTTCTTCATCTTTGCTGATAATCCCTAGCTTCTGTTGAATTTAAACTCAGATTCTATCTCCTCCATGAAACCTGTCCTAATCTCAGATGTTAATCCTCTCTCCCTCCTCAAATTAGTTTTCATTTACTTTCATTTTATATTCTTCAGGATAGGTAAGCTCAATGAGGTTAGGACTTTTTAAAAAATTATCTTTATATATCTATTGTCTAGCACAGTATATGTAGGAGGAAGTGCTTAGTAAATAAATGTTTGTTGACATGAATCTATCTTCAATGTAGAAGAAAAATTTCAAGTTTAATGTTTATGTGTAATAGAAGTTGTTTGGAAAACAAATCAGATCACCCAACATCCCCCCCACCCCAATGCTTTTGATCTATGAAGGAATTCTATCCAGAAAAGTTGGTTGTCAGTGACAGAATTTTGATGTCTCTTGCATAGAAAGATGGTACTTAAGGAATGTGCCATGAAATATTTTCTTTTTGTTTTTGTTTTCTTGCAGTTGTAGTGACTAGATTAAGTGATCTAGTCAAGCTCTTCATTTTGTCTTTCTGTCCTTCATGTGCAGAAAAAGAATATATTTTTGAGAAACATTGTTCCCTAGCCACAGACTGTACCCTAAAAGGTGACTGACTTTATAAATGAGGTTGGAAAATCACGATATTCTTGGGCAAAATAGCTTGACTTATAATAAGTTTGATCTTGAAACAACCTCAGCACAAGCCAGTAGCTGACCCACCAACCATAAGTAATGGAGACATATGATGTGTTCTTTTAATGTTGACATCCAATTAAACAAATCTGGTATCTTAAATATTAGTAAATATAGTTGAGTTTAATTTCTGTTTCATAAATTTCATATCACTCTGTTTGCCAAGTAGGACACAATGTTTTTTTATGGGCAAATTTTCAAAGAGGAATATAAGATTACATCCTGCATCTTACACTGAAATGACTAAGAATTGCATAGTGCAAAATGTACTAAATCTTTTGAAAGTCGACCTCTCATGGTCTCCTGGAGACTATAAAAATTACAGTCTCCAATTAACCAACTGCTGGCTATACTTATTAAAATCCCTTTATGAGTGACATGAAACAGACTTGATGTTAAGAGTATATTACATGCTTTCCTACCCTCTAGTCCCCTGGCCCTTCTCCCTTCCCTACTAACAACTGGTTGTTAGCTTATCATTTTTCTTTAAGATTGAGAGATTTGATTTTAGGCAATGTCTAGTTTGCTACCAAACATATATATAGGATTAGGGATTTCTGTAATAGATCAGCTGTACGTTTGAAATAAAGTCCATCCAAATACAAACTATTATCTTGAAGTAGCTTCAAGTTACTGCACCTTCCTTCTGGGTTTAGGTTATTTTGGTCAGTACCTAGGAAAGCTCCAAGCAGTTTATAAGCCAAAATAAAATAGAAAACCACATGTAATCTCACTACTATATAAACTATATACAACTATAGTTTTTATATACTGGCTCTAAGGCTAGTTCTTCCTCTTTCTGATGTTGAAGTCTGTGGTGTTAATGGTCCAACACTCCCGTTTGGGCACTAATAACTTCATATAGTGTCAAACATAGTGAAAAGAAATAATCTCTCACATTTTTGGATAGAAATTATGTATGAATAAGATTTTATATATATATATATATCTATATATATATATATATATATCCTTTATGTCCTATTGTTCTTTTAGGTTGAGAAAAGCAATATGAGATTTGAGTCACTCTGTGGAATTTGGTGGATTCTGTGTTAATTGAAGGGAATTTTGATAAATCTTTATAATATATCAACATAATGGTTTTGAAAAATGATGACATTAAAAGTGGGAGGAGCCAGTAGCATCTCAAGACCTAGAGAAAGAGAAGCTGAAATCAAGTGTGCACTAAAATTTTGAGTAGACATAGACCAAGCAAGATTCTTCTCAGAAAAAACGACATATCAAAAGACCATGGATTTAGAGCTGGAAAGGATTCCAAGATTAGGCATGTGGAGACAACAACAGATGTTATTAAGATGGGGATGGGAGCTAGTTTTGTCTGAGAGATTTTTCAGGTCTTTAAAGTCAGATGAAGAGAATATCAGGAATGGATTCTTGATCTCTACAATTTAGTAATTTTTATAGGTTTGGTGATTTTTGCCTTGTTTTCCTTGCTAGTACAAGTGTTTTAAAGTCTTAATTCTGTCTTAGATCTTGGACAGGCAGAGGGGGCATGTCCAGGAGGATTGACCCAGTGTCAAATGCCTATTTTTCCTCCCTCAGTACCAGAAGGAAAGGAATATGGCAGCTAGCAATGTGGAGATTATAAATGAAATGACAATTCCTACAAGGAATTCAGAATAAATGTAAGATTCTTGAAGATGAACTGAGTTTGATGTTTTATTTTTTGTTTTTGGTCTTTGTGTTCCCAGTTCCTTGAACAGAATAGACACTTAAGAGATCCTGGTTGAATTATGGAATTAAGGTCTTATTAACTATCCAGAGAGGAGTTACTTTGAAGAAAGAGACTTCTTTTTGGGAACTGGGCCTTGGGTTGAATAATTCTTTTTTTATATGAGGGGAGGAACTCCATTAATCACTCAAAGGACACTCCTTTCACCACTTCCTATGTGTCTGGTAGGGGAAGATTATTTAGATATTGATTAAATAAGGAGATAGAATTCGAGCACTGAACATCAACCTAGTAAGCTTTCCTAACTATGAGGTGAAGCCTAAGACTGTAGGAAAAAAGATAACTTTGTAGCCCTTACGGCTTTGACAGGTGAGTTTCTAATTCTTGGAGGGAGATATATAATTTCAACTCTTTGGACTTCAGTTGTTTCAATTTATAAAATAAGCAAGTTGAATTAAATGATGTCTCAGATTTCTTTCAGTTTTAATACTCTGTGATACAATTCTGTCTTGGTGCAGTTTCTTGCCAATTGCTAATTAGACCTGATGACTCAGTAATTGGGGAGGTCAGTCAACTAGCATTTAATGCTCTCACCAGGCATTATGCTAACTACTGGGGATATAGAAAAATTCAAAAGAAAAATCTAAGACATTAACAATCTAGTTGGGGGTGTGTGTGATAATATGTAAATATGTGTATAAATAAGATATAGACAGGATAAATTGGAGGAAATCACCAGAGAGAAGGCATTTTCCTTAATGGATATCAGGAGGTATTTTTTGCAGAAGGTGATATTTTAGTTGGGACTTGAAGGAATCCAGGAAAGGTAGGAACAGAGATGAGGAGAGAGAGAATTCCATGCATAGGGTCTAGTCAGTGAAAACACAAGAGTTGGGAGATGTCTTTTGTGAGGAACTCTAAGGAGGTCAATATTACTAGTTTGCAGTTTTGGGGAGTGGAAGGGAATTAGGTTTAGAAACACTGAAAAGGAAGGAAGGGGTCAAGTTAAGGAAGATTTATGTAAGCCAAACAGGGGATTTTGTAAAGGGCTAAAAGGATGTACTTGACCTAGATGCAAAGTAACCAGCAATTACCAATTAGACAATTCTCTATTAACATGTTTGGAGGATGGCCCTACTCTACTGGTGCTGGCTCGATCTGTAGGTGTGGTAAGAGAAAGGAGGAAAGATCAATGGGTGGAGTAGGAGGAGGGATTCATTCTTAGTCGGTAGAGAGAGAGTGAGGAGGTGTAGAGATTCCTATATCTAATCCCCTGAGAGCGACTCCAAAAGAAATAGAATAAAGACTTTTGCTGATCCTGACTCTGGCTGATTCTAAGATATCCAGGGTCACAACAGGATTTTATGTTTGATCCTAGAGATAACAAGGATCACAAGAGTTAATTGAATAACTCAGAAACAGTCAGATTTGTTCCTCAGGAAGATTAGTTTAATAACTGAATAAATGCTGGATTAAGAGTGGGGAGAGACTTGAAGATGGGAGAATCATCAAGAAGTTTAATCAACACTAGAATAGGGGCAAAATTAAAGGAGAGAAGGTGGGCTAGTTGAGAAATGCTATGAACATAGAAATGATAGGATTGGCAATTGATCAGATATGGGAGTAAGAGAGGGAGTAATTGAAAAGGATCTGTGTTTTGAGACAGGAGGATGGTACCTTTCACAGAACATAGGAAAAGGGGAGAGTTGAGGGTGGGGAGACATTGAGTTCAATTTGGATATGTTGAATTTAAGATGTTTGCAAGACATCCAGTTCTAGATGTCCAGTAGGCAGTTGGATACTTCAGGAGGGCTGGTTAAGTATGTTCGCAAAACAATTGAATCCATGGGAGTTGATAAATTATTATTATCAGATATTCTGTTGTGCTTTCTCACTTTCAGAAGTTGAATAAAGACAGATATACATTCCTCATTTAGGTTAGATCCATTTTCAAAGTCTAAACTAACATAACTCAGTATTGAGAGGGAAAATAATTGATTAGATGGAAGAATAAAAGTAATTTTCTGAGATTTTTGTTATGAAATAGTATGGAGGGAGAAGCAGCAGGCCCAGGACTTGGGGACTCTTATATTAGCACATGTGATCTAGATGAATAGCCAGCAAAGGAAACTGAAGAAGACTAGTCAGATGGATAGAAGTAGGAGAGAACAATATCACAGAAGCATAAAGAGAAATGAGTACTTCACTACTTGAATCTTTTCCTAACAACAAATGGCAGGATATTGCTTTCTCCAGATAGAAGTGAACTGCAAGAGGATCTGCAATTGGTTCCATTGTTAGATGCAATTTGGAGAGCTGACTTTATCCTTGAAGTGTAGTTCAATTAAGTAAATGATATATCTTTAAGACAATCTGTAGTGGTTCATCTTTAGAGGAGTTTATCATTCTGTGAATCTATGGATTCTAAAAGGGTCAAAACTAAATATAAATGTAATCAGGAAGCATATGCTCTAGACATGCCTATTTAGTGCAGGCCAAGGGAGACAGTGACCCTGTCTTTGGGAATATGGGACATCTCAGAGCCATATTAACAGCTGTGAAGTGACCAGGGCTTTGCCCTAGGGCAGAAAAATTGAGAGAGCACTGACAGCTCTTGTATTTTTTATTTTTTTATTTTTTAGCAGCAGAAACATATGAACTTAGCACCTCTTTTAATAGAATAATTAGTTATATTAAATTATCAGAGGGCTCTCATGGCCTTTATGCAATGGATTTATTCCAGATGAAGTCCTTCTCTTAATCCCAAATCCTTATTGTGTCCTAGCCCGTGGAAAGTATTCTGGAGTTTCTTGTATCTGAGAATTTGTATCTGAGAATCTTCTCTTCTCCACCAAATTCATCTTTAGAAATGTGAATCAAGAGCTAATTCATGATGTTTTCTCTTGCTGAATTTAGTTAAGCTTGTGCTTAACCTTAAAGTCACCCAGTTGATAGGAAGAAATGCATTAATTTTTTTTCTTACGTGAAAAGTTCGGCCATGGGAATGATTGATTACATTGTGAAATGAAGATAATTCATTGAAGGAAAGAACCCTTAAACATCATCTAGTCCACCCTTCTAATATTGCATACAAGACAATTGAGTTTCAAAGAGATGGAAAAGTGAGGTCCCATTGATAGTAGATGGCAGGACTGCCACTGAAACAGTTGTTTTTTGTTTGACTTTAAATCCCAGGGTAATTCTATTGCATTTTGCATTTAGGTTCTATAAATCTCCAAATTCCTACTGTTATAAGACTTCCACTCCTCTCCATATGCACATAATCATGCAAAGGTATATTATTGTTTATATTGATCCCAGACTTGGGAACATTTGTAACATAAACTTATTACTTTATTGATGTCATCACCAAGTGTTCCGTTGTACTTGCTACCTTCTAGAAGTTAAGTAAAGACAGGTAGATGTTCATCTTTTGGTTGAGGACTAGACCAGTTTTGGGGCTCTAAATCAGCACAGTTCAGTGCTCCTGGAAAACTATTATTGATTGGTTCCTAGAATAAAATGAATTTTCTGAGTTTTCTCTTAGTTATCATATAGAAAGGAAAGTGACATAACTGCATTGTCTAGACACTTAAAATGATATTCATATGGTTATCAGATTCACTGCTTCTTCTTTACACCATAGAAACATGCCCCCTTTGGGGAACTGGACTTTCTTTGCAAGCTTCATGCACCAGTAGTATAGAAGTTCTGATTATATGAATAGCTTTAAAACTTTAAAGTGTGCCTTCACTTTGAAAAAAAAGAATACACAAAAGCTTGAATTTTAAATCAGAGAAATTTGGTGGGGGGAAAATCAATAGAGGAATTTTTTAAAAGCAGGTTTTCTTTAGATCGAGTTTATGAACTTGTTTTAAAAATATTTTGGTAACTGCATTTAAATTTAACTAGTTTCCTATGTAATTCTATATATTTTACATATTAACAATAATCACTAGCCTTTATATAGTGCTTTATGGTTTGCAAAGTACTTTACAAATATTATCTCATTTTATTCACACAATAACTATTGGAGGATGATAATGCTCACTTTACAGAGAAGGAAATTGAGTCAGAGAGAAGATAAGTGACTTGCTCAGCCCCTCAGTGGCTGAGTTAGCTTTGAACCCACACTTCCTACATCTATATCTATATCTATATATCTATATCTATATCTATATACCTATATATATATATATATATATATCTATATTCAGAATGTTCTTGTTTTTGAAAGGAGAAAATGAAAGGAACCCTTTTTATTCCTTCCATATTAGAAATATAATATTCCTTGAGAGAATGTTGTATTCTCTCTCAAACTTAAGGAGTCTAACAACACTAGAAAGAAGAGAGCGTGTCAAGGAAGTGCAATAGAGAAATGCTAACAAGGGTAGAACTTGGTGGTTGAAAATTGGCTACAAAGTTGTAATGGAGAGTTGAGATGATTTCTGGAAAGAATTCATAACTTTTTCAAGTTCTGGGATCCTAGTATCTTCCTGGCAAAATTCTAAGGATACTTTGACACCAGAATGAATTCCAGTAGCTGATCCTGTGTTAGATCACAGCCTCATGGTCATTCACTTAGAGTACATTTTTGGTTGGTGCCTTTATCACATGGAGTACCTGCTGGCTTTAGTCTTGCTTTTTTTTTACTTTTGGGTTCATTGCCCACTTCTAAACAACTTGCCTGGGAGGATAAGATTGGCTCAGACCTCCTTCTCTTTCATTCCATCTCTGGTTAGAAGGCTCTCTAGCAATCTCCAGCAATGCTTTTTCATCTGTGAAGTGAAAGGATTGACAGGTCATATATTCATCATAATTTTAGAGTTAGAAAAGACTCTAAAGTTAAAGTTGTCTAGCACAAAGTAAATAGTTGATAAGTGCTTTTTTTCATCCTTCAATTTCTACTCAAGGCATGAATCCCACATGAAATATCACTAATAATAATTTAAAGCTAGCCTCTTCCTGAGTTCAGTTTGATTCAAGAACAGTTTTTTCAATGCCTACTGTAAAATTACATAGAAAATCTCCAACTTTTCAAGTTCTGTATTTTTTTCACTTCTCATACTTTAACTTTCCTCCCTCAGACTTCATTTACCACTTTTTGTAGAAGTCTAGTGGATTTACATATTATTGGGTACTCTATTTATCATGTATGTATTATCCCCTTGGTAGACTATAAATTCATAACTTTTTTCACTTTTTTATTATAACTTTTTATTGACAGAACATATGCATGGGTAATTTTTTTTACAACATTGTCCCTTGTACTCACTTCTGTTCTGACTTTTCCCTTCCCTCCCTCCACCCCCTCCCCTAGATGACAGGCAGTCTTATACATGTTAAATATGTTATAGTATAAAGCATAATGATTGAATCTGAATTCTGTCTTCCTAGAACTTCATGAAGTACCTTGAATACAACTGCGCAACTAAGTAGTTATTGGGTAGAGACTTGTCTTGATGTCTGACAGACCTGAATCCTGCCTTGGTCACTTATTGACAAATTATATAACCTGTCTTCAGTTTCCTCATTTATGAAATGATGATATATTCCCTCATAGGAATTGTTGTGCAGGTTAAATGAGATAACATGTAGATCACTATAAAAGTATTAGTTACAATGATGATGAGAGTTAGCATTTATAAAGCACCTACCATGTGCCAGTCACTGTGTATATTGCTTTACAAGTATCATCTCATTTGAACCTCACAACAAATCTGGGACATAGGTGCTATTATGATCCCCATTCTGAGTCAGAGGTTTAATATCTTCCCCAAAGCCATGGAACTGATAGTATCTGAGACTAGATTTGAACTTGGGTCTTCCTGACTCCAGATCTGGTCCTCTATGCACTGAGCCACCAGCTGCTTCATCATTCAAAACTCATACTTGCTACCCAGGAGTTGAGTGTAAAGGTATAAATGGATGAATGTGTATATCTTTCTCTCTCTTGTTTCCACAGATACATCTATATCCCAATGGGAGGCTCGCGCCAGGGAGTGTTAGGAATGCTCTTTTCCACAGCAATGACTTTTGCATTTGTGAGTTACTGGCATGGTGGACATGACTATCTATGGTGTTGGGCAGTGCTGAACTGGGTAGGAGTGACAGTGGAGAATGGGGTGCGGAGGCTCCTGTCCATCCCCTTCATTCGTGACAGTTTGGTGAGCATAAAAACGATTTTTGTGTTTTGGGCTGAGGGGAGGGCAGGCTGGGCAGGAGGGGAAGGGTGATTGTGAGATGGCTGTCAGTCATAGGACTCTCCTTGATATCTCCTAAGGAAATCAAATATTTTTTAGTCCTATCAGATCTCATATTCCCAGAGACAAGATTAGATAAATGATACCCTGAATGTAATTAATCAGTGGTGACCTATTAAATCCCTCCATTGTGCCAAGGATACAGATATGAAAATGAGATAATCTCTGTCTTCAAGTAGCTTATTTTATAGGAGGAAGCAACATCAAGAAACCAATCAGCAAATATTTATTAGGTGTTTATTATTTACCAGACATTGTGCTAAAAGTTGAAGATTAAAACATTAACACAAAAATAACATCCCCCCCAAAAATTAAATAAAATGTAATTTCAGGAAAGGAGGGGCAGGGGGCTCTTGTGAGGTTTAGCTAAGATAAATGAGTTACATTACTTTAAGGAACAATATAAATATCAGTAATTGTTGTTGTTGTGCCTTTAGTCACAAGGCCTCCAGTCTGGTGATGACTTAAATTCACTGAGAATTCTACTACTAGATTTCTGCTGAGTTCAAGAAATATTTATAGAACATTACAGTGATGATCTAGTGCCTTATAGCACTCCACCTCCCCCCAAATATATGCACACATACTTTTATTTTTCATCTTCAATGATAATACTTCTTTAAGTCTAGACAGTCAGTGAAAGAATAAAACATACTCTGATCTGCATCAAATGCTGATTTTTGAGATGCAAATATTCATCTTGAAAATTTAACAATCAGCTCTCTCAAACGTGGTATGCTCCAGCATACCCCAAATCCCTGGAAATAAAAAAAAAAAAAAAAATATATATATATATATATATATATATATATATATATATATATATATATATATATATATATATATATATATATATATATATATATATATATTTAACAGCAGGAAATAATACAATTTTATCAATGGATATGAAATTAAAAGAAGTATTATCATCAGTTTTGCCACTGCAACCTAAAGCATGTGAGGCCTTTCCAACTAAATTCCAATCTAGCATTCAAGGCCATCCCCAGTTATCTTATGCTCCCAAATCTGCCATATCTCCCACAACCCTTTAAACGTTCAATGTAGCAACCAAAGTAGATTGTTCACCATCCTTTAAACATAGCTACCTGCTCCTGACCTTATAGTTTGTTTCTGCTTTTCTGTTATAGCTGGTATCTATTCTTCTTCACTGCCTCTATCTCTGTTGAAATCCTTTCTGTTCAAGGGTCAGCTCGATGCCATATCTTCTATAAAGCCTTTCCTGCTCTGTCTCTCCTAACTCTCATAGCTTTTATGCCTCTCTGCTTCACTTATCACTTTTAACTTTTTATTATGTTATTTGTCTTTTCTGTTTATGATTCCACAGGTACCAAGGACCATTGAGATTCCATGGAGTACCATTCTTTCATTCTTCATATGCTTCATCATAAACCACACTTGGTTTGCTGGTGCCTTTCTGTGTGTGTGTGTGTGTGTGTGTGTGTGTGTGTGTGTTTGTGTGTGTGTGTGCGTGTTTACTGCTTTATCTCTTATTTCTAAATTGAGCTCCTACTACTTCTAAGTTTATAGATTTCAATTCAGCTATTTTCCCTTTTCTCTTAGGATATGTTCCCTGAAAAGATTACATAACTCTAGTTGTTTTTTTCTCTAAAGATTTATTGCTAAACATTAAAGAGAAATAGATACAATAGGATATTACTTCAGTAATTTGGGGAGTTTGTTAGTTCATCACTGTGAGGGCCCCCTTTCTAATGATGTCCATCAGAGTACCTGCATGTGTTAGTGGAGAGTTTTTATGCATTGCATGGCTCAAAAAGTTTCCTTTTGGTGATAAACAACTCTGAACATCACCGGGCTGGTTATTAGATAGCAGATGGACAGTCCATCATTGATCCTCAAGTCAAAATCCTTTCAGCTTGATGGAATCAGCTGTGACTTGATTCACTTACAAACATGTTTAGTATTTCTGCTTATTTCTCCAACACTAAGCTATAATTTTTGGGAGCCCAAGGTCCTATAGCACATCCCAATCAAGTTCTCATTTCCTGAGCTATTACTGATAAGCTACAAGACTTGTTGGTTGTGAACCTGGAGCAATAGTATTTCTGATCTACTAGATTCAGCTCCTCTTTAGGCATTATATCTCCATCTTTTTCTGCTAAATAACTCAATGTTCTGGGCCTGTATGCTTTTATTTCCTACTTTTCCTTTTTAGATGTTTTTTTCTTTCTCAAATATGTTTTTCTCTCTGTCTTTCTGTTCCCACCACCCTCTAGCTTGTCATTTCTATTTCAGATTGATTTGCCTGAATTAAATCGCCTTGCCAGATTATAGTGGCTAATTCTGCCCTTGGCAATGAAATTACATTTTCACTTACAGCTCTTGTAATCAATGACCAAGAGGCTAGCTTTCCATGTTTCTTCTTTCTGAACCTGGCTTTCCCATGTTGTTTCATGAATCCTCCTAGACTGATCTTTTGCCTCCTGAAAACTTTCTCCCTTCATATTTTTTTATTACCTTTACTTCCTCTCTCTCAGCTAACAGGTACACTCTTCAGTCAATGGACACTAAAAACCTGTTATTATTTTTAGTTATTGGATTCAATCACCTTCTTAAATCAGTCACCTTCTATCTTTCATATTCTTTCTTGATCTAGTTTTAAGATTAAAATAAAATACTTGGCACACAAAATAAGAGATACCTTCTGCATTATACTGAATTATATTTATAAGATAGGCTCAAGTTAAAGGAACTAGCAAGGCTTTTCTTTGAGATTGTCCTTGGGGATATGGGTTGTATTCTATTTATCCGTGTATAATCAGAACCTAGCATACTCTCTTATACATGTTAGATATTTAATAGTAGCTTTAATATGTCAGTGGATTTGTGATCTCATTAAGAGGACACTTCAGTGAGACTCATGCATATCTTTCATCAGTCAATCCACAAGCATTTATTATTATTATTTATCTTCCTGGCATTGTGGGAAGTTAGATAAAAGGGTTATTGAAGTCATACTTATGTGGAAAGGCAGTATTCACAGAGGTAACAGAAAAAGTCTAAGGAAGTCAGGAGCCCCAAGGATCAGAAGTGAGGAGGGAAAACATACACAGAATAGAGATGAAACATCATGCATGAGGGACAACAAGTATTCAATTATGGATGAACCTTAGAATATATAGAAAAAAAGAATGTAAAAGGAGACTGGAATAGTAGCAGTAGGACAGGTTTTAAAATGTTTTAAATGCCAAAGAAGTTCATTTGATCATAGAGATAATAGAGTGCCAATTGAGTTTATTGAGTAGAAGTGAGGGTGATTTTTGGAAAATCAATCACTTTAGTGGCTGTGTGACACTTGTTTGCAAATCCTTCTTTGACAATCTGCCACCGTGCTAAAGGCTGTTTTACATTTCATGAGTACCACCTTAATATAACACATGACCCATCATTTATAACAAGATGATCTTTTGCATTCATTAAATGACTTGCCCACTTCCTCTTCCAATCATGCATTTCCTGGATGACATTCTTTATATTACTTATTTTGCATAGGTCATCATTGGAAATATGCTACAGCTACTTATACCCACCATCCATCTCTCAGTTGCCCTTTTCATCATCTAAAACATTGATTCTTTGGAGATTGTGGTGTTCCATGATCCATAGCCATATAGCAACACTGAAAAAATATATTTTTTAAAAAGAATATGGGTTTGAGAGCAAAGGATAATTCAAGACAATGGAAACTGAAGGAATTTCTCAAATGTAATTCAGCCTATTTGTTTCCTTCTATTCTATTATGAGCTTAGCTTAGTGCCCATCTACAGATCTTCCTATTAGTCTGCACTTTTTTTTGTCCATTTGGTTTTTTTCATTTTGTGGGAATGCATTTCCATACCTACTGAATTTAAGCAACTATTCATTGAACAATTATAAAACAAGAATGATCTTCCTGAAATTTCTTTTTAAAAATCTACATTTTCCTTTTTCCAAACATGCAGTAGTCCACAAATGTGTATTGGAATAAAGGCATATTCCAGTTATTATTAGTTTTACTCTTGTATATAGACTTCTATTATATATTCCTTAATGTGACCTTAGACTTAATATAGACAGAGATTGTATATTTCTTAATATGTCTTAGACTTTCCTAAATGTAATAATGGTACCTCTTACTTTTTCCTGTATACTTTCCATAATATCCAATCACAATGGTTACCTGCAGATCATTATCCCATGAACAGTTTTGGAATGGACATAGTATTCAAGAGGATTATCTATAACCAGAAACCTCTCTAATTTTACAAAAAATTTTACAAATTTTACAAAAGCATTCAAAAGAGTTAGAATATCTGCTTTTTCTTCTGTTTGATTCTAGGATTGAAGTATAGATTTAAAAACAGAAGATTTCTCGGGGGTCATCTAGTCCAACTCTCTTCTGTTATAGATGATATAATGGAGTGCCAGCAAAGTTAAATGACGCCTGAAGTCATTAGGCACTTAAGTGACAGAGTCGGGATTTGAATCTGAGTTCTATGACTTTCAAAACCAGAACTCTAAACATTGTAACATTCTTTCTGCTTGTTCTTGAAAAAGTCTACCAATGACTGCAGTGAGCCTATGCAGAGTCACACAGAGGAAATTTGTTTTCTGTCTTTACTGAAAGCAAAAGAAGAAGAAATTGGTTCATGCTGCAGTCTGAGATATTTAGGTTAAAGAAACTCTGGACTGAACTGTTCCCCTATTAGCAAGTAGATAAGATGTTGGACCTCTTTTTCTGAACTTTTTTCTTGTCTAGCAGGATAGATTCTAATTGGTCCAGCAAAGCTAGGATTATCTTTTGAAGCTCATGGAAGAAAATGGATATAAGAAAGAAAAAAAGTAGAAAGGAAATAGCCTCCTTGGTACCCACCAGCTTTGTGAGAGATGAAACTATTAGTTGTGATTCACTGAGGAGCAAAGATGTAGGAAGCTGACAAAAGAAATTTTCAGAGTGTTCATGAGCTGGGTGGGCCTAACAAAGTTACTGAAGAATTGAAAACGCTTTTGTTTCCTCTGTACTTCTTGTCCCCAGGGTAGCTAGAATTTGTTCTGTACTGAAAACTTTTGATAAGTGAAGATACATTTAAAGATCAATGCAGAAACATTGGTTCTTGCCACTTCTTTTTGTCATGGGCTCTCCTTTACAGGCAGATATATTCAGGTCACTAGTAAATACATTCTGCAGAGAGATGAACTATACTCTGGAGCTTTATTTTATTGCCATTTTGATGTTTCCTTTAAGATTCCAATCAATCGCTATTCATTTATTAAATACCTACTATGTGAACTCTTTTACGAGTAGTAATTTCTTCATTCTTTGTACTTATGTTGCAGAAATGCTTCTTTGCAATTGATTGATATATACCATATGACTAGGATACAAATATGCCCTTGACTGAGGGGGATGGATTCCTTGTAGAATCATAGATTAGAATTGTAAATGACTTCAGAGGCCATAGAAACCACCCCCTCCAATTTTCCTAATGAAGAAATTGGATATAAAGAGGTAGTAACCTGCCCGTGCTCACACAACAAATAAGAGTCTTAGTCAGGATTTAAACCCAGGACTTTCTGACTCCCAAGTCCTGTTTCCTGTCCACTATGCGTGTTTACAGATAAGTCAGTCCAGAATATATACAAAATTAATATACAAAAAATTTAGGGGAATTAGGAAAAAATCCTTGAAGGAGATTGAGATAATATACCTGATCTGGGTCTTGAACCAGGATGTGAGAGTTTCAGACACACACACACACACACACACACACACACACACACACACACACACACAGGAGGGGGAGGAGAGAGAAAGACAGAGAAACAGAGAGAGAGAGAGAGAGAGAGACAGAGACAGAGAGAGATGGAGAAAGAGAAAAAGGCAGAGGAGAAAGAGGGAGGCAGGAAAGGAAGGATGAAAGAGGAAAAGGGGAGGGAAGGGAGGACAGAGGGAGAAGGAGGAGGAAGAACATTTTGGGCATGGGAGGCAGACTTTTTCTAGAGCCCCCAAGTTGGGATGACAAAACATACTGTGCTTTCTAGAGTCCCCATACTGGGGTGATTAAAATATACCGTCTTAGTGGAGAAGTGATGATGTGGGACTCTGGATGATGGTGGAAATATGGAGTCCGTTTATTCCCAGTTCTTTCACCCTTATATACCCTCATACCCTTATGTAACCAAAACAACACTGGGCATGTGCCAAGTATATACTGGATGTGGGACCACATAAACAACTTGCTATTGTATGTAGTTTGCCACTAGGTATCACTCTTTGCCACCTGGTACCACTACTTCAATCCTAACACAGATTATCACCACCTTCTGACTTCTCAAGAAAGCTGAGAGCCCTTAGGGGAGATGGGAAGCTGAACCAGACATTGTCAGCAGGTTCCCTCTGGGCTGAAGGGTCTTAAACCTCACCCAGAGTTCCCCCACTGTCTATGACCCTCTACAGAATTTTATATAAGTGATGTGGTAAGAAACCTATATTGGCTGGAGCATAGAATATATGATGGGGAGTAATTACATTCTCTTGAGTAATTTAAAATCAATGTGGCTACTCCTCTTCTCACCTAGCACTTATCTCTTGACATCAGGTGGATCCCATTAATATGGTCTTTGAGATAAAGGCATTTCTATTTCTAGAGATAATGAGATAAGCAGCTAATGTTGATATAGTGCTTTAAATTTTGCAAAGTATTTTCTTCAGAGTAATCTTAGGAGATAGATTAGTGTATTCTCTTCATTTTACAGATGAGGGAATAGATCCTTTGAAAGGCTGTGACTTGCCCCTGGTCACACAATGCTGTGTACCTAGTTTTGAGCATAAATCTCCTGATTCTGAATCTATTGTCCTTTCTTCTGCACCATGACATTGCTAACTTGGGAACCATCCAGTGAAATTAAAGATAAGCAGTACAATAAGCCTAGAAAGGAAATTAATGTTCTAGTGATCAAGTAGAACCTTACTGTTTTATTTTGATGATTTCCTTATCTGTCCAGTTAGGAATGTGACTAGATCAGAACCATAACTAGGGTAGGTATGACTATGCCCTCACATCTGAGGGGGACATAACTGTTCCCTACAGTGCTCCTTCAGTTACTATCTTTTGCCTTGTCACTATTCTGTTCCCTTGTCTAGTCCTGGGATACCATCTCTACAGTCCCATTACTTCTCTTATGGCTCACTTTTGTCTATTGATGTGCCTCTCGCCTGCCAACTCACCCCTCAATTCCTCCCACGGGGTTAGTTATAAATACAAGTTATCACCATGCCATAGGGTCCTTGCCTGAACTTCATGGGTGACAAGTCAACTCCTTATCAAAACAAATGTTCCCAATTAGGGAAGACTTTTCTGTGCTTTATATGATGCTGCCAAATCTAGCAACTAGTATCTCACTTTCTGTTTGGAGATACCGAGCATCAATACAATGTGTATGTCAGCCAAGCTAGACTTTGGAGATCTTCCCATACTGCATCTGAGCTTTCCCTAACTTGGCCTGCTTTCCCCCCTAGAGACCTCTCAAGAAAGAATGTTTGGAGTTTATGCTGACCAGGAATATCTGGGACTCTTTCTTCCTATTGTGGAACATTGTCTTGGAGTCTCTCCCTATCACAGAACCTTGCATCCCAAGGTCCTTCCCCAGATGTGCTCTCTTCAATCTACTCAATTAAATATGTCCCAGGTGCAGTAACTTCTAGTTATGGCTCAGAACTAGACAATCTACAAAGTCCCTTCCAACTCAATTCTGACATTGTATGACTATGACTCACATTCTACCATGCTGCCTCTCATTTGGAGCTGAAATTATCAGTGTAACTTTGAGGATTCAGAATACAAGTCCACTGAAGAATTTCAGACACCATTTCCTCTTAATGGATAGTCACATCATAAGGGATGTAAGATGAATAACATATAGTGCACTTAAAGCTACTTCATTTTATGAAATCATAACTCATCATGTGGCTTGCCAAGATGTTGAGACTGGCACCTGATCAGAAAATCATTTTTAATAGAAATATCAGTGGGAGTCAACATCCAAAACCCTAATTTAACTAGTTTTGTGAGAAAGGCAACTGATTTGATTTTCGGAAAGTACTCATATTCCTTTAGAATTTCCTTTGAGAGAAGTGTTCTCCCTCTCCCTCCCCTCTCCCTCCCCTCTCCCTCCCCTTTCCCTCCCCTCTCCCTCCCTCTCCCTCCCTTCTCCCTCCCCTCTCCCTCCCCTTTCCCTCCCCTTTCCCTCCCTCTCCCTCCCTTCTCCCTCCCCTCTCCCTCCCTTTTCCCTCCCCTTCTCCCTCTTTCTTCCCCTCCCCTCTCTTCCCTCCATGTCTTTCTTCACTCTCCCTGTCTCTCCATTTCTCTGTCTCTCTATACTTTTCTCTTTCTCCCTCTTTCCCTCCTGCCTTCCTTTCCTCCTTCCCTCCTTCCCATTTTCTTATTTTCTTTCTTTCTTTTGCTTTGTTTTTTTTTCTTTCTCTTTCTTTTAATTTTTTATTTCATTCTTCTTCTTTCTTCTTTTTTCTCTTTCTTCATTTTTCTTCTTTCTTTGGCTTCAGCTCTGTGACCATTCATAACTCCTGAGCATAGACCTGTCTTCCCAATAGAAGTGATTAGAGACATGCTCTACCATACCTGTCCGCATACATCATTTCATTTGAGATATGAATTTTCTATATTTGTCTACAGGGAGGACAATGAGTATTCACCAAATTTTTATTAATTTGCATTCGGAATTCTTTCTCTTTGGATAAACTTATTTGTAAGGAGGATGGAAGTGATCATTATAGCTAAGATTACAGTGTCCAAAGTTATTTTGGCACATTATTTTATTTTTTATTCATCACAACCCTATAATATAGGAAGAGCAGGGATTATTCTTTTGATATAAGAGATAAGGAACTCAATTGTCAGTTTTTTTCCCTCAAATAGCTTATGGTAAAGTTTGGGGGACATCACAGAATGACAGAATTTCAGGGCTGGAAGATATCTCAATGACCATTTTAGCCAATGTATACTTGAACAAGAACCCCTTCTATAGTATTTACCAGCCAGTTGGAACATACAAATAACAGATCAGGAAAATTCAAGACATCAATCTACAAAATTACTTAAAAAAAAAAAGTGAAAATTATTATCAATATTACAGGAAAACATTTGTTAGGAAGAAATAGGAAGTCAGTGAAAGCTAGATCATTCCAACAGTATATTCTGGAGACGATGGGACTTGAGTTTTCCAGAGAAATCATGACATTCAAGGCTTCTTCCATGGCAGAAGGAGTATGTTCTAGGAGTAGCATAAGCAAAATCACAAAATTGAGAATGAGTATCATATGTTCAAAAATTAGTGAAGAAAATGGAGGCTGGAGCGAAGGATTTGTATCCCAAAGTATACATATATAGAGAGACATGTGTCTATATTCCTTAATATGTTATTCACAGTTTTCACAATCTGGTCTTACCCTATATGGTATAGTGGGAGAGAAAACCCCAGGAATTTGAATTTGAATCCTAATCCTGACCAAGTTGTATAATCTTTTGTAAGTTATCTCCCCTATGTAAGCAATTTCTTCATTCATGAACAAGGGATCAAAATACCCATAGCACTGCATAGTGAATTGAGGATTAGTACTGGATAGTCTTAGTTTCAAATCCTAGCTGTGGGATTATGAGTAAGTCACTTACTCTTTTTCTATGGCCAGGTACTTCTCTAAGGCTGTGAAATGCAGATTCCATGCCCTTTGAAAGGAGTTTCGACACCAGAAATTCTTTACACTTTGGAAATCAGAACTCTAAAGCCCCTAGTTACGAAATAATATTTCCCAAACTACTTACATCACAAAGTTGCTATAAGAAAAACATTTTGTGAACTGTGAGGTTCTATATCAATGTTATTTATCATTATTGTTATTGTCTCAGTTTGGGGGGAATCTGATTATGTAGGATCACGAATGGCTGTCTGAGGGATAGAAATATAATCCACTTAGCCAAACATGGTGGCATTTAGTTAACATAATAGCCCTATGCACAAAATTAGTCCGTTATCCTATCTCCCCAGAGCTCAAACAAACCTCTAAGGTCTGATTTTCTGCCTCTGAAAAACAACATATTTTGTTGTGAACAGTTTGTTCCAGTGCTCATTATGACCCTTTGAAACCCCACTTCAGCATGCCCTGCTCATAATGATCATTAATGATGCAGGAGGCATACTGTGGCATTCACTGGATGTACATTTTCTTCTCTGTAGGGATCCAAGGCTGTGCCTTAACCTGCTTAGTCTCAGAGATGGAATTCTGGCAATAATTCCACATATTAGTTTGAAACACAATCACTGTGGCAAAGGCATTTTTGGCATTCCTTTGAAACTATCCATCAATTTAATAAAATAACTGGTGGTGAATATTTTAAAATGCAGGCCAGTCTTGATTTTTCAGGAACTGCAAGTCCTCTGTGTATTATCCAATTCAATTCAATTAATATTTATTAAGTACCTACTATGTGCTGAGGCAAGGCTCTAGTCCCTGAGAACACAAAGTAAAAACAAACAAAAAGGCCCAGTCTATCTCCTTATAGAACTTACATTCCACCTGGAAGGATATAACATATGCCCAAATAAATAAAGGCTAAATTGCTAGATAGTATGAGAAGGGAAGTCAAGAAAGGCTTTAGGTAGGGGGTAACATATGAGAAGTATCTTGAAAGAAGTTAAGTATCCTAATAGAAGTAAGAAAGGAGTATTTCCCAGGTGTGAAGGAAGGAGATGGTGAGGGGCATCATATAGACCAGTTTGGTTGGAATGGAGAGATCATGAATATGAAATCAGTTTGGAATAGTAGCTGGAGCTAGATTGTATTTTATCTCTAATGTGGAGAACAAAAAGAGGTTTGTTTTTTTTTTTTTTTAAACTGGTTAATAATGTAGTTACTCTGGGAAAATTATTTGGGCAGCTGTTGTAAAGGCTAGATTAGCAAGAGGCAAGTCTGGAAGTAGGAAGACCAGTTAGGAGGCTTTTGCAGTAAGTTCATACTAGAAGTGTTAAGGGCCTGAATTAAAACGATGACTGTGTGAATGGAGAATAGGAGGCAGATGAGTGTCGTAAAAAAGATAATTGACTGGATATGGTGATGAGGAAGAGTCTAGTCTAAATAAAGTTAAAAATCTGAGAGTAACTGCAAGTGTATGAACCTGTATAACTGGAGAGTGTAGTGTCTCTCTCCTACCTTCCCCATTAGAAAGTCAGCTCCTTGAGGACAGGAACTGTTTTCACTTTTGAATTTATATCCTTAGTATTTTGTGTATAATAAGTGCTTAATTTGCTGATTGATAATTGGTGATTAACCATTTTAACTCGCCTAGTTTCAAAGATGGAATTATGAAAAGCTTCTTGGCTTTTCTTCTAGTCAAAGTCAGTTTAGAACTGTTGAAAATGTAATGAGCCCTTTCTTCCCTTTTCTTCTACCTCCCTCCCTCCCTCCACTCCTCTGCCCCTGCCTGCCCAACACATACTCCTATGCTCACACTTTCCTTTGGCTTGGCAGAATCAGTGTTTGCTGCTTGTTGTAACAGCTTGGAGATGGACAGGGAACAGGGTCTGTCAGCAGTCTGCCGCAGGAGGGGATCCCCCTGTGTGGGTCCCAAAGTACAAGTCTCTGGGGTTGGCTTGGTTCCCCAGCAGGAGGGTAGAGACTGGTGAGAGAGGAAGAGTAATTAGAGCATTAAAGATCAGTGTTGTACAATGTTATTTCACAAGGCTGTTGTTACCTTGTTTACTTCTTGCTTTCTTGTTCTGTAGATTCAGATTGATCATTCTAGCCCTAGCTAAGAATTCTTTTTTTTTTCTTGTCTTTTGTTTTGTTTTGTTTTGTTTTTGTGAGTGGGGACTGGAGAAAAGGTCTGTCATCTTGTTGGTTACATAATATAGACCTATCTTTATACATTCTCTATTGGTGAGGGACTTTATTACCCCAAGGGATTATCTCCAGGCCATGATTTCCCAAATCTACATATTCAGTTCTTATTTCTCCTGAATGCTCACCTTTCATTACAAATTGCCTATTGGACATCTCCACCCAAAATTCAACAAGACAAAACTAGAACTCATTACTCCCCCCACCCCTAATCCAATCCCTTTTTAATTTCCTATTTCTAATGAGGATATTGCCTACCATCTTTCCAATTATCTATGTATCTTAGGATCATTCCTGAGTCTTCTCCCTTCTATTCAATATGCTTCCAAATCTTACTATATCTGTCCCTGTTTCATTCACATGACCACTACCCAAATTTAAGCCCTCATTCCATCTGGTTATAATTACAGTAATTAAAGGAGCCTGCTAATTGCTGTCCTTTCCAAGTATTTCTTCTCTCCAAAGAACACACTGTTCTTCCTAAAGCACAGGTATGACTACATGTGTATATATGTGTATGTGTGTGTGTATATATATATACGTATATATGTATATGTATATCCCCTGTTCAAAAAAGTTCAGTGGTTACTTACTGCCTTTAGGATAAAATACACATTCCTCTTTAGCATTTAAAGCCCTCTGCTATCTGTTCCCAAGTTGGCTCTCCAGGCTGATTCCATATTACTTTATTTAGAGTCTATTACTGTTCCCTGTGTACAACATATAAATTTGCCTGACACACAGTAGGAATTTAATAAATGCTTGTTGACATAGCTCTGTGGTGGAAGACAATATGAAAAAAGAATTCACTTTTCAGATATTCATTATATAATAAATTTTATTACTTCAGTAATTACTACATTACTACTCTTCCTAACAATGCTAATGGCAGCTTCATAGGAATATATCTGTTATATAAATTTAAGGGCTCCAGCATTGTTCCTTCATAAATTTTAAGGAAAATATTGACTCATTCCTATAATGATTTAAGGTTTAAAAACATCATTCCTCACACGAACCTTAGAGGTAAATATTATTTCCCCATTTTGTAGACAAAAAATATGCCTCCCAGAGAAATGAAATTATTCTCCCAATGTTAGACAGCTGGGACATGGCAGAGTTGGTATTTAAGCCTAGGGGATCTGACTCCAAGTCCAGTGTTTTTTGTATTGCCTCAATTCTTGAGCCAGGAACTGATGATTCTGGATGGCAATTCCCTCTCTGGAGTCTGCCAAAGCAGAGGGTACAGCAGTTGTACATAGAAGAACCTTTGGAGGAAATAGACAGCATATCCAGCATTGGGATTTTGTGTCATATTGTGAAAACCTGTTTTGTTCTTTTTTCTTTGAATATACAACCAGCTAAGTAGAGGCAACACAGCTGTATTCTCAATAATCTTTAATACAGCCTGAGAGAGACTAACACTTCCATTTCTTCCCAAATGTGATATTCAAGAAATCCCAAGTATAAACACGTGCACGTATATATTCATAGTAAATATATGTACATCCATATGCATATATAACTGCACACATGTAGAGACTTTGTGAAAGAAGAGCCATATAGGTCTTCTATAATGTTTCCCATTTTCTCCAAGCCCTAGAAATAAAAATCTGCTTTAAAAAGCATAGCAAGCAGCTGCTGGACTCGTTTGATATTCACTGGTTTTATATCAGTGTAGTTCTGGTAATTAGCATCATGTGATGAAATACCTAATTTGACACCCAGTTTTCTTTTTCTTCTGGAGTCTGCCTCTGGAGTCTGCCTGGCAGCTGGGGGATTGTCAATGTCTGATCCCAGAGTAGACACAAGAAAGTCACTTTTTTTGTTTGTTCTTTGAGAAGGATGGGAGAAAAAAGTTAGGACAGAGAGAGACCTTTCCAAACCACAGAATTATTTTCACACTGCTGCCCAAGTGGGCCTAGCCTCCTGAAAAGCTGCTTTCTATATTTATTTGCTTACAAGTTGTTTTACCCTGTTGAAAGTAAGCTTCTTGGCAGCAGGGACTATCTTACTTTTGTAGTCACGTATCCCTATTGTTAATTTATTGTATGATTATCAATCAAAATTCAGAGATGGGCTGGTCTTCTACTACAGATTACAAAAGTAAAAAAAAAAAAAAAAAGAGTTGGACAGCAGAATGATTTCAGAGAGGCCTGAAGAGACTTACATGAACTGATGCTAAGTGAAATGAGCAGAACCAGGAGATCATTGTACATGACAACAGGAAGATTATACAGTGATCAACTCTGATATGGTTCTTTTCAACAACAACATGATTCAGGCCAGTTCTAATGATCTTGTAATGAAGAGAGCCATCTACACTCAGAGAGGGGCCTGTGGGAACCGAGTGAGGTTCACAACACAGCATTTTTCACTCTTTTTATTGTTGTTTGCTTGTACTTTTTTTTCTTTCTCATTTTTTCCAGTCTGATTTGATTTTTCTTGTGCAGCAAAATAATTGCATAAATAGATATGTATATATTAGATTTAATATATCTACCATGTTTAACATATATTGGACTACTTGGCCATTTAAGAGAGGAGGTAAGTGAAAGGGAGAGAAATTGGAACACAAGGTTTTGCAAGGGTTAATGTCACAGAATTATCCATGCATATATTTTGAAAAATAAAAAGCTTTAATTAAAAAAATAATAAATATGTATACATAAAAAAGAGAGTTGGATAGTTCTTTTTTCTTTTTCTAATATATTATCTTTGTCCCATTTGCCCTAAGCTTATGGCCCTGCCCTTTCCTTGATCTTCCTTTGCTATTCTTTGCCTTCAAAATAATTCCAGAGTTTTTCATTCTTGTAATTTCTCACAATGGTTATTTTTCCTTAGATTTAGTCCTTTTTTTGACATTGTTCATAATGAACCATTGCACTCTAGCATTTATATTCTGTTACCTAACTTTACCTCTCCCTTTTGAACATGACTTCCAAATTCTAAATGGTTTAGTAAGTTCTTTGTGTATTCAGAGAGGTCTTTTATTTTTTAGAAAGCTTTCTCTTTTCTTCTTTATGGGAATCATCTATGTCCTTAGAGTTTTCTTCTTAATTATATTCCATCTCTCTGGGACAGATTACCCATGTAGATCTTAGACCAGAGAATCCTATTTATCATTTCTCTAGAATGCTTTTTTCATGGAGTTTAGATTACATGTTGGAAAAAGCTTGAGATTCCCACTCTTATCTGACATAAATTCTAGAAGGCATGTTTACTTTTTTCTTAAGTTCCCATAATTTCCATTTTACTAACCAAGTATGCCTTACTGGTCAGAATCAAGCCTAGAATGTTTTTTGATCATCTCTTCTCCTTTTTGAAAGCTGAAATTTCATAAGGTAAGTCAAGAATTTATTGGTTGATCTATTTTTAACAAATATAATACTTCTAGCAGGCATGTGTAACTCAGTGACTTCAAACACCTGTCTCATTCTCATTTTTAGGAACTTATCCATTTCCTCTTGTTTTTCTCCAAAGTCCTATTGCGTTCTTATTTTTTCATTTCCCTTCTTCTTACCATTACTCTTTTGTTTTCCACTATACTTTCTTATTCCAGTTTTCAGATTGTGAATTTTTTTGAAGATGTTCCACCATCCTTTTGATTTAGTTAGCTTAATCTCTTGAATAAAGTATACCTTTCATAGTCACATTTCATATTCATATTCCAGTAATATGTCACATCCCACATGTTTCAATGTCTCATGTCACAGTGATATTTATGAAGTCATTATTTATGCCCATGTACATGAGATCTCTAGTTCACTTTGCTTAATATTTGTCTCTGTTATGTGGAATATTATGACTGCCCTCTCCCTGGACATTGTCTCCTGTGAATTGTTAGATATCTCTAGGACTTCTTTTTCCTCTGTTTCATATTTGTTGTCCTCTGTGGTAGCTTCTCTGGTAGCTCAGGTAGTTGTGAGCAGTTTTCCCCCTTCTCTTTTATTTTCCATTTAAAGTCTTCTTGATGAGATCCACAAGTCTCTAGGTATATGTCCAATTTCTAGGCCTCATTAGATTTACTCTATCTCTGCAGAAGAATGACCTTTATGTGTTTATTTTAGAGGCAATATGACAGATATTTAGAATGATCTCTAAATTTTTCTCAAGAAAGTCAGTCAAAGAATTGACAGACATGTCAATTAGCAAACATTTATTGGGAACACACACAGGGTCTTTGAATCTTGGCATATGTTTATTGAAAAATGTTCCTTCATTCCATGTGCTTACAATCTAATAGAGGATGTAAAAAACAAACAAACAAAAAAAATATTAGAATTAAGCCAATAAAATAGTAACAAAAATTCCTTGAGAGGAGAAATCAATTGGTCAACAAGCATTTCTTTTTTTTTTTATTAATTAATTATTTTTTACAAAAATTTTATGCATAGGTAATTTTTTTAGCATTGACAATTGCAAAACCTTTCATTTCAACTTTTCCCCCTCCTTTCCCCCACTCCCTCCCCCAGTTGGCAGGTTGGCCAATACATGTTAAACATGTTAAAGTATAAGTTAAATACAATATATGTCCAAACAGTTATTTTGCTATACAAAAAGAATCAGACTTTGAGACAGTGTACAGTTAGCTTGTGAAAGAAATAAAAAATGTAGGCAGACAAAAATATAGGGATTGAGAATTCTATGTAGTGGTTCATAGTCAACTCCCAGAGTTCTTTTGCTGGGTGTAGCTGGTTCAGTTCATTCAACAAGCATTTTTTAATCACTTGCTTTGTGCCAGGTACATTATTAGGTGCTTAGAAGACAAATGCAATAAAAAAAATCTTTACTCATAAGGAGCTTACATCCTGTGGAGAACAAAAACATGCCTAAATATATACAGAGCAAATATAAAAAAATTCAAAGCAGTTAATCCAAAGAAGGAAAGGACACTTGTATTTGAGGGAATCTATAAAGGCTTCATGCACAAAATACCATTTATATAAAATTACTACAGTACTTGAGCAGTGTTTCGAAGGAAAAGAGAAATTCTTGAAGGCTGAAGTAAAGAATGCATGCATTCAGGGCAATGGGAACAGTCAATGCATGGATAGGGAGAGTCATGATCACTGTAATAGGTTTGCTACCAGTGGGGAGTTAGTCTAAGAAAGCTTCATAGAGGGAAGAGTTCAACCCAAAATCCTTTACTCAAGTTATGGTGTCCCTCTCCACCTTTTCTGGATTAGGGCCTAGCTTTTGACAGTTATTGTGGCCTTTTTGAATTGTTCATTGACCCTGGTCTTCACCAGCATTTTCTCTTGTCATTCCCTAGCTGTTTGAATTCTGCTTTCAATAGAAAAATAAACACTTTGATAATTATATGGAAGAACTCTGTCCAGCTGCTCAAACCCACCCAGTTTCTATTTTTAGTTTTCCTCCCCCCTCACTTAAAAATAAACAGAATTGGGTCCCTCTTGCCAAACCTTTGTCATCTTCAGCATCCTTTCCTCCAGCCCATCTGTTCCCCCAGATGCTCATTCCAGTCTCTTCATCCCTACCCCATCCCCACATCCAGTCTTCCCTGTGGAGAGTCAGTAGAATTGCTCCTAACAGGCTGCTTCCAGCCCTAGCATCCCATCTGCCTTTCCACCCCTACTTTCTCTTCAATATTCTACTTTACTTTTGACCCAGATTCCAAAGACAATGCATTAGGTTTAGTCACCCCCCAGCCAAGTCTGTGCTTTCCAGGGACAGAATATTAAACAATAAACCAGAAATCTGAGTCTTTGGGAAGAAAATAGTGTACATGGAACCTCTACAGTGATTATATAGGTGAAAAATATCACGTAATTTAAAAAAAGTCCATGTAGAGTACCTAAAGTAGTCTAATAGGAGCATATTGGCCTAAGAGTCAGAATATCTAAGATATAGTATTCACTTGGCTCCTAACTAGTCACATGTCCTAAAGAAATTTCATCTCCATTTCCTCAAGTATAAATTGAGGGAGTGTGTGTGTGTGTGTGTGTGTGTGTGTGTATAAAAACTCAATTTTCATTGGCATCTCAGCATTTGTGAACCATTTCCCTCATAGCAACTGTATTATATAAGTAGTATAAATATGATTTCCATGTAGCAGATGAGGAAATAGAGGAAATGAGAATGTGACTCACTCATGTCACATAGCTAATAGTGATCTGAGATAAGTTTCACACTCTTGATTCTCTTTTGGTTATTTTTTGTTGCCTTCTAGATAGTTCATACCTTCTTGGTCTAGCATTTAATTATTCTAAATCCTTATTTTGGGAATATTTAGGGTATATTTTTTATATTCTCAGTTTATAGAGGGCATATCATAGAGGACAATTAAGGATCCTGCCTACCAGCTCCAACTAACTGTCCATTGTTGTTATTGTTAGAGGTAGTCTACCGATCTAGGGAGTTCATATGATTGACCTAGGCAATAATTTATGTCTGATCTTTTGTTGTTCCCCATAGAGATAAGACCAGCACTGCTTCTTGGACAATTGGAGCAAATTATATATACCTCCAGCCATTCATCCTTTTCATCCATTTAAGGGAGCTTTGAATGAGAGCTTTCTATCCCAATGCAAATTGACACTTAATCTGCAGTTTATAATTATTTAATTACCTTAGACACTGAGAGGCTATGTGACTTGCCCAGATGCTCAGGATGACAGAAGCAGAATTTGAACCTTGGTTTTCCTGACTTAGAATGACAGTTTTCTATCTATAATGAGACATTGCCTCATAAATATCTAAAAATGTTTTTTGCAGTTTGAAATTCTTAAACTCGGAGTAAAGGACTTAAATTAATCCTTGTGGGATCTTTATCATTTTTACATGGATTTAATTTAATTGAATTGGTTTCAACAGACATTTATTAAGTGACTAGTATTGCAAAGTTCTGTGATAAATGATAGAAATCCAAAGGTACAGGATTTATTCATTAGCTCCTTCTTAGGGTTATACATTTGATTTTTTTTTTGGAGGCTGGGATTAAATGACTTGCCCAGGGTCACACAGCTAGGAAGTGTTAAGTGTCTGAGATCGGATTTGAACTCCTCCTGAATTCGAGGCTGGTGCTCTATCCACTGCGCCACCTAGCTGCCCCGGGTTATGGATTTGAACTAAAGGAGACATTATAGAGCATAACTGAAGCAAAGAGAAAGTAAAATGTTAATTGAATGGATGAAAATTGATCAGATAATCAAAGGAGGAAACCTAAAAAGGGAAGAGGGCCCAGAGTCTTGAAGAGCACCTTCATTTAAGGGATAAAAGTTAGAAAAAAGGACTGTTTAGGCAGGTAGGAACCAAAGGGGGGCAGTGACACAAAAAAACAAAGAAGAAAACTCATGAAAAGGTGTTTATCAACAGTGCTGAAAACTGCAGAAGGGTCAAAGAATATGAGGACTGAACAAAAAGCCTAGATTTAACAGTTAAAAATATTGTTGGTAACTTTGGAAAGAATATTATTAATCAAAGCTTGAAGTCAATAGTTTGGTTTAATGAGTTTGAGTGGTATAGGAAAAGAATGAAAGAATAGACAAATCTTTTTCTTTCTTTTTTCTTTCCTTACTTTTTTTCTAGGTGTTTGACAATGATTGGGAAGAGAGCCATCAAGTGATAGACTAGAATTAGGCAATGAGGAACTAAAGCTTATCACATTCTTTGCAGAATGATATGATGATATATTTCGAGAACCCTAGAGAATCAATTTAAAAAAACCTAATTGAACTTTTAACTTTAACAATTGAATTTTTAACTTTAGCAAAGTTGCAGGATATAAAATAAATTCATATAAGTCATCAACATTTTTCTATATTACCAACAAAACCCAGTAATAAGAGATAGAAAGAGAGATTCCATTTAAAATTACTGTGAATTATATAAAACACCTAGGAATCTACCTACCAAGACAAACCCAGGGAACATATGAACAAAATTATAAAAAAAAAATTTCACACAAGTAAAGATATATCCAAGCAACTAGAGAAATATCATTTGCTCATAGCAGGCCAAACCAATAAAATAAAAATGACAATTCTACTTAAGGTAATTTAGTTTTTCAGCCAAACTACTGAAGATTTATTTTAAAGATCTAGACAAAATAAAATGGATTTTATCTGGAAGAACAAAATGTCAAGAATATCAAGGAAGGTAGCTTAACAGTACCAGATTTCACACCATATTACAAAACAGTAATCATCAAATAATCTGGTATTAGCTAAGAAACAAAGTGATAGATCAATGGAATAGATTAGTCATATAATACATAGTCATAAATTACCATAATGATCAAGTATTTAATAAACCCAGAGACTCCAACTTGGGGATAATAACTCAACATTTGACAAAAATTGCTAAGAAAATTGCAAAACAATTGGACAGAAACTAGTCATAAACCAACATTTCATGCCATATATTCAGAGAAGGTCAAAATGGATAAATTATTTAAACATTAAGGGTTATATTCATAAGTAAATTAAGGAGGCATGGAAAAATATGTCTGTCAAATATATAGATGAAAAAAAGAGTATGACTAAACAGGAGATAAGAGAGGATGACAGGAAATAAAATGGATAACTTTGATTACATGAAAATTAAAAAAAAAAAAAAAAAAAAAAACTTTTGCAAAAACTAAATGAAAGCAGCCAGAATTTGAAGGGAAAAAAAAAAACTGGGAAAATATTTTTGCAGGTTTCACTGACAAAGGCCTCATTTCTTATAAGTGTATGGAACTGATCCAAATTTACAAAAAATAAGAGCCATGTTTCAGTTGATAAAATGATCAAAGGATATGAATAGACAATTTTTAGAATAAAAATTAAATCTATCAATAGTTACATGAAAAAATGTTCTAGTACTAAGAAAAATACAAATTAAAACAATTATGAGATAGCACCTCATATTAATTAGATTGGCTAACATGAGAGAAAAGGAAAAAAAAAGTTGGAAAGAATGGTGGGAAATTGGGTTACTAATGCAATGCTGGTAGAATTGAGGACTGGTCCAAACATCCTGGAGAACAATTTAGGACATGTCCAAAGAGCTATAAAACTGCATACCCTTTGACTAAGGAATATCATGACTGCATTTATATAGCAAAGAAATTTTTAAAAAATAAAAAGGACCTTTACATATAAAAATATTTGTAGCAGTGTTTTTTGTGTTGGCAAAGAACTGAGAATTGAAGAGATGCCCATCAACTGGATTAACAAGTTATGACATGATTATGATGGAATATTATCACCTTATACAAAGTTATAAGCAGTATGCTTTCTGAAAAACCTGGAAAGAATTACACAAACTGATGCAAAGTGAAATGAATAGAATTAGGAAAACATATGCAGTAATAGAAATATTGTATGATGATCAACTGTGAATAACTTAGTTATTCTCAGCAATATAATTATCCAAAATGATCCAAAGAACTTAGAATGAAAAAATGCTATCCACATTTAAAGAAAGAATGGATTGAGTCTGAATGCAGATTGAAGCATTTAAAATTTTTCTTTCTTTTTTTCTTTCTTTTTATTTATTATTTTTGGCCTGTGTTTTCTTTAGCAACATGAGTAACATGGAAATATTTTGCAAAATACACATATATAACATATATGAAATTGCTTGCTTTCTCAAAGAAGGAAGTGAGAGAATTTGATACTCAAAATGTAAAAAAAAAAGTCAAAATTGATTTCACATGTAATTGGAAAAAATAAATTAAAAAAATAATAAAAGTATAAAATATTTTAAAAAGCAAGAAAGGAGTAATTTGGTTTCACAAAAACCTGAGATAATTTATATGAACTCATGCAAAGTGAAGTAAGCAGGACTAGGAGAACATTGTAATAAAAAATAAAATGATAAGCAATCTTATAATAATAAAATAATAAATAGCAATATTATAAGCAATAACTATAACAAAATAAAGTAAGCAATATTATAATAATATATAGTATAGAAGAGGGGAAGGTTTGATGGGAAAGGGCATGAATCCTTTGTTCAAATACTATCTCTAATGAATAATACGTGTGTGACCTTAGATAGCTTACTTAATTTCCTGGGCTTCAGTTCTCTCATAAGTGAAAAAAGGGATTGGTTTACTTGGTCTCTTAGGTCCTTACCAGCTCTACATGTATGACCTAGAATTTCTTTTAGTTCCCTTTTTTGGGAACTTCTGAGCTCCTAGAACTTGTGATCCATATCACTTATTTGGACGTAACAGTATATATTGTATACTGTTATATGACAATATATAACAACAATGGCAGCTTTTCCTTATATTTTAGTTACCTTTTTATGTTTATTTTGTCTTGTCTCTCCAAGTAGATGGGATGCAGCTCCTTCAGGGTAAGAATCATGTCTTATAAATCCTAGTATCCATGTAGTTTCTCAGCTGTTATCTTGTACATAGCAAGTGCTAAGTTGGTTGATTTTCTTCATAAAAATGTTCATGTAGGATTCCTTTATTTTTTAAATTTAATGTTTCTCAATGAAACAAGTCTTTTCTAATCTCTCATTCTACTCTCAATAAAAAGAGACAACCTTTGTAAAACATACATAGTCAAGGAAAACTATTGCACATTGTCCCCAAAATATCTGTATCATTCCATACCCTGAGTCTGTCACTTTTCTTTCAAATGATGGGTAGGGATGTATGATTTCTCTGAATTTTTATTTGATTATTGCATTGATCTGCATTCTTAATTATGTCAAGGTTGTTTTTAAAATGTTGTTATTAATATAAATTATTCTCCTGTTTCACCTTACTTCACTCTGTACCAGTTCATTCAAGTATTCTCAGATTTTTAAACAGTTTGCTTCCAGTTTTATTCCTGGTCATACTCTAAGATGATGAAAGATAGAAAGAAATGTTCTCTATTCAGCAAAATATTCATAGCAATGCTTTTCATGTTAGTAAAGAATTAGAAAAAAAGTACCTACTCATCAATTGGGTAATGGCTGAACCATAAGCTGTAGTAAATGAATGGTTATTGTTTTAGAGTAAGGAATGTAAAGAAACATGAGAGAATTTGTGTAAACTGATAGTATGAAATAAACAAAACCAAAAGAAGATATACTTAGTGACTTCAAGAATATAAATGAAAAAGATCACTAAAAAGTCAGTCATTCAGATGGTCTGGCAACAGACAAACATTTACTAAGGGTCTTCTTTGTGTGAGGTTCTGTGCTAAGCACTGGAGATACAAAAACACAAAAAACAAAATTGTCTTAGCCTTCAAAGAGCTTACATTCCAAGGGAAAAGACAACTTGTGAACATGTAGACAATACAAATTATCTCCTCCTTCCTGCATCCTCTCCACAAGGTAGTCCAATACATGTTAAATATGTTAAATCCAATATAGATACATTGACTCTTAATTGAAAAACCAATAATGGTCCAGAGAAAAGATAATGAAACCTACTCCCCTTCCTTGAAAAAATGGCAAAGTGAGTTTGCTGGAGCAGAATGTCATATATCCTATCAGACTCAGTCACTATCTCATTTGTTTTTAACCATCTTTCTTTGTTATGAGAGAATTCAATTCTGCGAGTAAAATAAGATAGAATTGAGAACAAATATTATAAATTATTTATCTATATACACATACATATACATATTGCACATGAATACACACATATGTGAAACAAAACAAAAGGCATCAATAAAACTTATTTAAAATCAATATATAGCTTCCTTGATGCACTTATATGTTTTATTTATTAACTATTTGTCCAACTTAAGAAGTTAACAAACTTCAAGCTAAAATATTAAAAACCACTCTATCTTATGAAAAACATCTAATCTGAATTTTTTTTATCATAACCAAGTGAGTTCATAAGAAATGGATTATCTTTACAAAATTTCAGTGTGTACACAAGTTTTTTGTAATGTATCTGTCCAGTATAGTCAGGGATAGCTGTATGTAATTTTAGTTATAACTTAAATTAGGGTATTTTGGGGCCTTAAGCAAGCTACCTAAACTACAGCCAAGACAAGTAGCTCATGCTAGTATCCTCAGTGTAGGGGTTAAGGGAGAATAAAACCACCCAAAGAAATGAGAAAAAGATCATAGGACATTAGTACAAGCCTTCCTCAGTTAGGAGCAGATAAGGGAGGAGTTCACACCAATCTACCATCTCATAGCTTTTTCTATTTTAATCAATAATTCTTACTAAGTAGTGATAAGTTATTTTGTTTCTGTGTTAGGGACAGACTGGGAAAGTGTTCTATCAATGCCTTCTAAATTAGCCTAGGGCAAAGCCCTGGTTTTTCTACCGAGTTACAGTTTTGACCATAGTTTTTCCTGTCACTGTGACCAGACCTTCCTTATATCTGACTTCTTTCTGTTTTTTTGTTTTTTTTTCTTGGACTTTTTATTAGTAGCAAGATGGAATTCTAAATTCTAAAATACTTGTTAGCAAGTACAGTTTTGTCACAGAGAAGATGAAGTTAAAATAGTTGAAATGAGGTCTTTGGAGTTTCTGTATATTTTATTTATCATGATATTCTCTGTCCCCCTTTTAGAATGTATAACTGAGAATTGGCTGCACATATCTTGGCTTTTATTTTAAGTCTTGTTCGTTCCTTACAAGCTTTTTGGCTTAAGGACTCTTGTTAATTTTTTTTATCTTCTTTTAAATCAACATACTCAGTTGCTATTGGTAAAAACTGGCTAACAGTTCATCATTTCAGTACCAAAAAAAGTCATTGTGAATGCTCTCCTTTCAGTCTCACAGAGTAGGGGATGTTGTAGGTGGTTTTGATCATCTCTTACAAACTGAATTCTTTCCCACATATAAAAGGAGAGTATTTGAAGGCTTTAAGCCATATTGGCATATTTATAAGACCATTTTAGATATACAAATGCCCTTAGAGGTCATGCTAGTTTAACCCAATCTTTTTACAAAGCAGGAAACTGATGTCCAGAAATGTTAAATGATTTGTCTGAGGTCACATGGATAGTAAATAGCAGAGCTGAAATTTGAACCCAGATCTTCCTATTCCAACTTTCTATCTTTCCATGTTGCTGTTGTTGCTTTATTGCCATTAATTTAAAAAAAAAAAAGCTTTGCACATTTACCTGTGAAACTATTGAAAGGATTATATATATATATATATATATATTCGGGGAAATATTGACAAATATTGACAAAAGGATTTAGAACCACAGAACCTTGGTTGTCAGCTCACTCCTGAATTTAATCCCATCCTTGCCACTTGCTACCAGTTTGACTTTGGGCAAGTCATTTTTTGAACCTATTTCCTCACCTTTAAAATGAAGGGATTGGATAACATCTAGGATCCCTTCCAGCTCAAGTGTGTATTGAAAACTATTAAGATGTCTTTTAGAATTTCCTCCATAAATGTTTTTTCCTTGCCTGGTGATCTCCAAGTTTCTTTGCACTCTTTATTCTGGAAATTACAGTGCCATTTTGGACAACTCATTCTTTTTTAGTCCAGACAGTTCTTGCTAAGATAGTCCATGAGGTATTGTTCCCACTACTGTAGAAAGTAAACTGATAAATTAGAACTTCATTTTTAAGGGCTGGTGTACAGGGACAGCTAAGTGGTTCAATGGCACCGAGCTTGGAATCAGGGAGACTCATGTTTCTGAGCTCAAATCTAAACTCAGATACTTACCAGCTGTGTGATCCTGGGCAAGTCACTTAACTTTGTTTGCCTCAGTTCCCTTATCTATAAAATGAGGTGAAGGAGATCATAAACTGCTCCATTATTTTTGCCAAGAAAATCTCAAAAAGAGGTCATACAATCAGACATGACTGAAAAGTATAAGTTACACAAACATCAAGTCATCATCCATGGGCAGTTTTCTAGTAATGAACCTCCATGAACTTAATGAGGCTATTTTCATATGAGAGCCAGATCACTCCTCTCTAGAGACATACTTGAAGGCTTTCCAGATTGGCAGTACCTGACAGACTTATAACCTGTGTTTCACAAGCAAAGTGATCAAGAATCTAAGGTTATTTTCATGCTATAGTGAGGCATCCATGGAGGATAATTAGCAGGAAATAACCATGTATAATTCTGTATAATTTATGTATAACTTAACCATGTATAACTTCTGTATAATTTATTTTTTCTGGAGGTTCACAGCTTTTCCTATTTGTATTTTTTTAAAAAAAAATATAGCACAATCATACCATAGCTATTTCCTGAATTGAGGGGCATTATCTCCATTTCCAATTACCACCACAAAAGAGGACTACAATAAATATTTGTACAAATAGTTTCATTCCCCTTTTTTGATCTCTTTGGAATACAGAACTAATAGTGTTATTCCTAAGTCAAAAGGTATGCACAAGTCCTTTAGGCATAATTACAAGTTGTTCTTCAGAGCAGTTGGACTAGTTTACAACTCTACCAATAGTGCATTACTGCCTCCAGTATTTATTTTTTCCATCATGTTAATCAATCTTGTAGGTGTGAGGTGGTATCTTAAAGTTGTTTTAATTTTGTATTTCTCAAATCAGTAGTGATTTAGAGCATTTTTCCATATGATATTAATAACTTCTGAAAAAACGCCTTTTCATATCCTTGGGACTATTTATCAACTAGGGAATAGCTCTTATTTATGTTTTATAAATTTGACTCAGGTCCCTATACATTTGACAAATGAGATCTTTATCAGAGAAGCTTGATGTAAAATCCCCCCCCCACACACACAATCTGGCAATACCCTGCTTCTTACCTGTAATCATAATGAGTTCTTGTTCTCACCTCAGATACCTAAAATCTCTGGGACTTTTGAGGGACTTTTTGTGCCTCAGTGTCCTCATTTATAAAATGAGGGGGTTAGATTAAAGGCCTCTGAGTTCTCTGCCAGGTAATGATCTATGATTCTATGGTTCTATGAAGTATAATCACTTCTCAAATATTTTTGTGAGAATTTTCCATTTTGATTTTTTTCCTCAGTAAATGAGATAGTTGGATGGTAGATCAGATAGAAGACTGGACTTTGAGTTAGGAAAACCTGAGTCTGGTCAGATCAGATAACCTCTTTTAGCTTGACTTATTTCATTTATAAAATGGGGATAACAATAATACCTACTTTATAAGGTGCTTATGAAGATCATCTGAGATAGTTTCTGTAAAGCACTTTGCAAATATTAATTGATTCCATAAATAGGAGCTATTAATAACCTTAGGCAGGTTACCTCTGATGTTTCACATAGCTTTTAATCACCACCACCCACACCCAGGTGGTGTGGATTCAGGGCACGAAAACTTTTTTTTAAAGAGAAAGCCAACAGAGCTGTCAATATTTGCTGCAGATGATGCACAAGAAAATTAGTTAAATAGAAGACTTCTCTAAGAGCCTTATTCTTTTATTTGGATTGAATTCAGTTCAACAAGCATTAATTAAGTATCTGCTGTGTGTTAGGCAGTGTGTTAGGCACTGGAGGGGTAAAAAGGCAAAAATTAAATAGTCCTCAAGCTTACATTTTTCTTAGAAAAACAACAGATATTAAGATGAGTAAATATTTAAAAATATACCAAGTAAGCACAAAGCTATTTTGTGAGGAGGGTTGGGGGGTAGAAGGTAACACTAAGAATGAAAAAATGAAGGAAAGGCCTTTTATAGAAGGCAATTCAAACCAGGAAACATTTATCAAATGTTTATAACTATGGGCCAGGCACTGTGCTAAGCACTGGTGATGCAAATACTAACAATAACAATAGAAAAAGACATAACCTGCCCTCCTTACATTCCAGTGAAGAAAGATAATGTTTTTAAGAGAAAGTTGAATAATAAATGTGTAAATATGTTTAGAAGAAATGCACATGTTAAACTATATTGGATTTCTTGCTGTCTAGGGGAAGAAGGGAGGGAGAAAAATTTGGAACACAGGGTTTTGCAGAGGTGAATATTAAAAACTAATGTTATGTGCATTTTGAAAATGAAAAGTTATTATTAAAACATTTAAAATTAAAAAAAGAGAAAATTGAAAGGGGTAGAGGTACCTGAATGAGGTATGGCAGAAAAAGAAGTCCAAAGAGGCAGGATCAGAACTGGAAGAGGAATGGGATAAACTTGGCTGGGCTGAGAACTTTGAACAAATGGAAGTTTGGGGATGGATTGGCCAATCAGAGAAAGGGGAGGCAGAGATAGAGGGAATCTTTCAGGATAAGAAAACTGTTGGGCAATGGTGGGAAAAGATGTTTAGATAGTCCAGAGGGCAAGTCCAGAAGAAGCATGAAAGCAATCCCGATATAGGGAATAGCCTATGAAAAGACACAGAGACAGAAGATGATATGTTGCTTTGGGAATAATGTTAGAGAACACTTTATTCATATATCTAATCACATGAGGTTGTGATCTTTTAATGGAGGAAGCCAGTAACAAATGAAATATAGATGAGAAAGACTTAATGAAAAAAAAAATATTGGAGTTGGAGGCAGACAATCTGAGTTCTGTATTTGGCTAAGCCATTTACTAGTTATGTGATATTGGACAAGTAACTCCACTTCTGAACCTGTTTCTTACTGATGTGATAAAAGCTGAATTAGATAATCTTCCAAAATATGTTTAGAAGAATTGCACATGTTTAAATTTATGTTGGATTACTTGCTGTCTAGGAGAGGGAGGAAGTGAGGAAGGAGGGAGAAAAATATGGAGCATAAAGATTTGCAAGAGTGAATGAGGAAAACTATCGTTGCATATATTTTGAAAAATAAAAAGATATTATAAAAATAAAGAATTACAATTTAAAAATGACCTTGCAAAGTACCCCCAGTTATGATCCAGTCTTGGATTCTGAAAAAAAGGAAAGGTTATCAGACACCTCCATCAGAGACTTTGAGGAGACTTGATCCCATGGTTACCCATCTGAGAAGTCCACCTTAGGCTTGCACTTTATTGCAAGACAAAACTAAATTCTTTACATTTTGTGTTTCCCTCTCTCCCTCCCTTTGTTCATCAGATCTCTGGATTAGTTTGACATATTTAGAGAAAGCATGAGGACCTGAGGCATTTGGGGCCTGAGCCATATGAATTCCTTATGCTAGACATGGAATTCTAAAGCTTGGCTGGGCCAGGTGGAGTGACACTATCCAGATGCATCCTAATAGCCTCTGTTTACATTTAGTGATTACACATGTGACACCTGTGACCAGAACAGCTGGTGCTTAGAAATAAAAGCTTGGCTTTCTTTATAAATCCCAATGAATAATGTAAAAGGAGGAAAGAGGGGAAAGTATGCAATATAGTGATGATATCTTCATCACTTCAAGTTCTGGTAAATTTGCTGATGCATACTATCAGCACAACTCCTCTTAGATTTAGAATGATTTTTAGTATCATTGTACTCTACTCTCAACTCTACCTTCTCCTAAAGCTAATCTTCAAACTTACTTAAACTAGTTCTCTTATAGCAGATGCACATTCCACTGATTAATTCCTTGCTGGATTCATGGGATTGCCCCAATTTATGCTGTTTCAGTGTTCTTAATGATGAAGTACTGGAGTAGAGCTTTTTTTTTTTTCCTTTTTTATTTTATTTTATTTTTTAATTTTTTTAATTTTAATTTTAATTATAACATTTTATTGACAGAACAAAATCATGGGTAATTTTTACACCATTGTTCCTTGCACTCACTTCTGTTACAACTTTTCCCATCCCTCCCTCCACCCCCTCCCCAAGATGGCAGGTAGTCATATACATGTTAAACATGTTAAAGTATTTCCTAGATACAACATATGTGTGCAGATCTGTACAGTTCTCTTGTTGCACAGGAAGAATTGGATTCAGAAGGTAAAAATAACAGTTTACACTCATTTCCCAGTGTTCCTTTTCTGGATGTAGCTGATTCTGTCTATCATTGATCAATTGGAATTGGATTAGCTCTTCTCTATGTTGAATATATCCACTTCCATCAGCATACATCCTCGTACAGTATCATTGTTGAAGTGTATAATGATCTTCTGGTTCTGCTCGTTTCACTCAGCATCAGTTGATGTAAGTCTCTCCAAGCCTCTCTGTATTTCTCCTGTTGGTCATTTCTTATAGAACAATAATATTCCATAACATTCATATACCATAGTTTACCCAACCATTCTCCAATTGATGGACATCCATTCATCTTCCAGCTTCTAGCCACTATGAAAAGGGCTGCCACAAACATTTTGGCACATACAGGACCCTTTCCCTTCTCTAGTAGTTCCTTGGGGTATAAGCCCAGTAGTAGTATGGCTGGGTCAAAGGGTATGCACATTTTGATAACTTTTTGGGCATAATTCCAGATTGCTCTCCAGAATGGTTGGATTCTTTCACAACTCCACCAACAATGCATCAGTGTCCCAGTTTTCCCACAGCCCCTCCAACATTCATCGTTATTTGTTCCTGTCATCTTAGCCAATCTGACAGGTGTGTAATGATACCTCAGAGTTGTCTTAATTTGCATTTCTCTGATCAATAGTGATTTGGAACACTCTTTCATATGAGTGGAAATAGTTTTAATTTCATCATCTGAAAATTGTCTGTTCATATCCTTTGACCATTTATCAATTGGAGAATGGCTTGATTTCTTATAAATTAAAGTCAATTCTCTGTATATTTTGGAGATGAGGCTTTTATCCGAACCTTTAACTGTAAAAATGTTTTCCCAATTTGTTACTTCCCTTCTAATCTTGTTTGCATTAGTTTTGTTTGTGCAGAAACTTTTTAATTTGGTGTAATCAAAATTTTCTATTTTGTGATCAATAATGGTCTTTAGTTCTCTCTTGGACACAAACTCCTTCCTCCTCCACAAGTCTGAGAGGTAAACCATCCTATGTTCCTCCAATTTATTTATGATTTCGTTCTTTATGCCTAAATCTTGGACCCATTTTGATCTTATCTTAGTATGTGGTGTTAAATGTGGGTCCATGCCTAGTTTCTGCCATACTAATTTCCAGTTTTCCCAGCAGTTTTTGTCAAATAATGAATTCTTATCCCAAAATTTGGGATCTTTGGGTTTGTCAAACACTAGATTGCTATTTTTATTCATTATCTTGCCCTGTGAACCTAACCTATGCCATTGATCAACTAGTCTGTTTCTTAGCCAATACCAAATGGTTTTGGTGACTATTGCTTTATGATACAGTTCTACATCAGGTACAGCTAGACCACCTTCACTTAATTTTTTTTTCATTACTTCCCTTGAGATTCTCGACCTTTTGTTGTTCCATATGAATTCTGTTGTTATTTTTTCTAGGTTATATAAATAGTTTCTTGGAAGTCTGATTGGTATAGCACTAAATAAATAGATTAGTTTAGGGAGTATTATCATCTTAATTATATTTGCTCGGCCTATCCAAGAGCACTGAATGTCTTTCCAATTATTTAAATCTGACTTTATTTTTGTGGCAAGTGTTTTGTAATTTTGCTCATATAATTCCTGACTCTCCTTTGGTAGATATATTCCCAAATATTTTATACTATCGACCGTTATTTTGAATGGAATTTCTCTTTGTATCTCTTGCTGTTGGATTGTGTTGGTAATATATAAAAATGCTGAGGATTTATGTGGATTTATTTTATATCCTGCCACTTTGCTGAAATTCTGAATTATTTCTAATAGCTTTTTAGCAGTCTTTGGGGTTCTCTAAGTATACCATCATGTCATCTGCGAAAAGTGATAATTTGATTTCCTCATTTCCTACTCTAATTCCTTGAATCTCTTTCTCGGCTCTTATTGCCAAGGCTAGAGTTTCTAGTACTATATTGAATAGTAATGGTGATAGTGGGCAACCTCGTTTCACTTCTGATCTTACAGGGAAAGGTTCTAGTTTATCGCCATTACATATGATGTTTACTGCCAGTTTTAAATATATGCTCCTTATTATTTTAAGGAATAGTCCATTTATTCCTATACTCTCAAGCGTTTTTAGTAGGAAGGGATGCTGGATTTTATCAAATGCTTTTTCTGCATCTATTGAGATAATCATATGGTTTTTATTAATTTGATTATTAATATGGTCAATTATACTAATAGTTTTCCTAATATTAAACCAGCCCTGCATTCCTGGTATAAATCCCACTTGGTCATAGTGTATTATCCTGGGGATGATTTTCTGAAGTCTATTTGCTAATATCTTATTTAAGATTTTAGCATCAATATTCATTAAGGAAATTAGTCTATAGTTTTCTTTCTCAGTTTTCGATCTACCTGGTTTAGGTATCAGTACCATGTCTGTGTCATAGAAGGAATTTGGTAGGACTCCTTCAATCCCTATTTTTTCAAATAGTTTACATAACATTGGAGTTAGTTGTTTTTTAAATGTTTGGTAGAATTCACATGTAAATCCATCTGGTCCTGGGGACTTTTTCTTAGGAAGTTGGTTAATAGCTTGTTCTATTTCTTTTTCTGAGATGGATCTATTTAGACTACTTACTTCTTCCTCTGTTAATCTGGGCAAGCTATATTTTTGAAAGTATTCTTCCATTTCATTTAAGTTATCGAATTTATTGGCATAAAGTTGAGCAAAGTAGCTCCTAACTATTGTTCTAATTTCCTCTTCATTAGTGGTGAGTTCACCCTTTTCATTTTCAAGACTAACAATTTGCTTTTTCTCTTTTCTTTTTTTAAATCAGGTTTACTAAGGGTTTGTCTATTTTGTTGGTTTTTTCGTAGAACCAACTCTTAGTTTTATTAGTTAATTCAATAGTTTTTTTACTTTCAATTTTATTAATCTCACCTTTTATTTTTTGAATTTCAAGTTTTGTGTTTGTCTGGGGTTTTTTAATTTGTTCCTTTTCTAGCAATTTTAGTTGTAAGCCCAATTCATTGGCCCTCTCTTTCTCTATTTTATGCAAGTAGATATAAAACTTCCCCTTATTACTGCTTTGGCTGTATCCCACACATTTTGGTATGATGTCTCATTATTGTCATTTTCTTGGGTGAAGTTATTAATTATGTCTATGATTTTCTGTTTTACCCAATCATTCTTTAGTATAAGATTATTTAGTTTCCAATTATTTTTTGGTCTATTTTCCCCTGGCTTTTTATTAAATGTAATTTTGATTGCATTGTGGTCTGAAAAGGATGCATTTACTATTTCTGCCTTACTGCATTTGATTTTGAGGTTTTTATGCCCTAGTATATGATCAATTTTTGTATAGGTTCCATGAACTGCTGAGAAGAAAGTGTACTCCTTTCTGTCTCCATTTAGCTTTCGCCAAAGATCTATCATATCAAACTTTTCTAGTATTCTATTTACCTCTTTGACTTCTTTCTTATTTATTTTGTGGTTTGATTTATCTAATTCTGAGAGTGCAAGGTTGAGATCTCCCACTATTATAGTTTTGCTATCTATTTCTTCTTGTAGCTCTCTTAATTTCTCTTTTAAGAATTTAGATGCTGCACCACTTGGTGCATATATGTTTAATATTGATACTGCTTCATTATTGATGCTACCCTTTAGCAGGATATTAGATCAATTTTTGATTTTGCTTGATCTGAGATGAGGATGGCTACCCCTGCTTTTTTGGCTTTGCCTGAAGCATAGTAGATTCTGCTCCACCCTTTTACTTTTAGTTTGAATGTCTCATCCTGTTTCAGGTGTGTTTCCTGTAAACAACATATAGTAGGATTCTGACTTTTAATCCAGTCTGCTAACTGCTTCCTCTTTATGAGGCAGTTTGCCCCATTCACATTTATGGTTAGAAAGACTAATTCTATATTGCTTGCCATCCTATTAACCCCTGCTTATGCTTTTCCCCTTTCCTTCCCTCTTATCCCCCTACGCAGTATTAAACTTGTGAACACCACTTGCTTTTCACAGCCCTCCCTTTTTAGGATCCCTCCCCCACCTTAAAGTTCCTCCCCTTATTTTACCCCTTTTCCTCAAAATTTCTGTATTCCCTTCCCCTTAGCTTACTCCTTCCCTTTCACTTTTCAATGAAGTGGAAGAAGTTTCACCATAAATCGAATATGTCTATTGATACACACTATGTTCATCTCCCTCCTTTCTTTCTCTCAGATATAATAGGTTACCTTTGCCTCTTCATGAGATGTAGTACCACCACTTTACACTTTTTTATGATATAATTTCCTTTCCACCTCTAGTTTCTAAGACAAATTGTACATATGTTCTTTACATATTTTTTTTGGCAGAAGCATAGTTCTCAAGATTACTTTTTACCTTTATAGAAATCTCTTGAGTTCTGTATTTGAAGATCAAACCTTTTATGTAGGTCTGGTTTTTTCATCAAGAATAGATGGAATTCATTTATTTCGTTAAATGTCCATCTTCTTCCCTGGAAAATGATGCTCATTCTTGCTGGGTAAGTTATTCTTGGCTGCCTACCAAGTTCCTTAGCCTTTCAGAATATCATATTCCAGGCCCTTCGTTCTTTTAATATGGACACTGCTAGATCCTGGGTTATCCTTATTGTGGCTCCTCCATATCTGAATTGCTTTTTTCTAGCAGCTTCCAATATTTTTTCCTTTGTCTGATGGTTCTTGAACTTGGCCACTATATTTCTTGGCGTTTTGATTTTAGGGTCTCTTTCAGTAAGTGATCAATGAATTTTTTCAACGTCTATTTTACCCTCTGTTTCTAAAACGTCTGGGCAGTTCTCTTTGATAATTTCCTCGAAAATAGTGTCCAAGCTCTTTTTTTCCTCCCATTTTTCAGGGAGTCCGATTATTCTCAAATTGTCTCTCCTGGATCTGTTTTCTAGGTCTGTTGTCTTTCTAATAAGGTACTTGACATTCTTTTCAATTGTTTCATTTCTCTGATTTTGCTTGATTACCTCTTGGTTTCTCCTTGAGTCATTCATTTCTACATGTTCGAGTCTAATTTTCAATGATGTATTTTCTTCACTCACTTTTTTTCTATCTTTTTGTAATTGTCCAATTGTGTTTTTATCTTCTATGGAATTTTTTTCCATTTTATCCATTTTATTTTTTAGAGAGCTGATTTCTTTATCCAGCTCACTAATCCTGTTTTCCTTGGAGTTGTTTGCCTTTTCTAATTCACTGACTTTATTTCTCAATGGTTTGTTTTCTTTATCCACTCTGTCTTTAAATGCATGGAATGACTTCTCCAGGCTCTCTTGCCAAGATTCCCTTTCCTTTTCCCATTTCTCTTCTAGCTCTCTTTTGAGAGCCTTTTTGATATCTTCTATGAGATTCTTTTGTATTGAGGAGCAGATCATATCCCCCTTAGGGGATTCCTCTGGACAGTCTGTTTTTAGTCTCCTCAGTATTTGAAGTCTGTTCTCTCTCCATACAGAAGCTGTCAATGGTTAGAGCCCTTTTGAATTTTTTGTTCATTTTGTCAAGAGCGGAATGGAAGAAAACAAACTGACAAGAGAAACAATTGGTCTGTTTTGGGGGGGATGGAGCTGGATGGTGTTAATGGGCTTCCTCTACAGACTGGGGGTAGGGCAGCAGAGAGCCACTAACAGAACAGCGATGGCTGAGCTGAGTCTGCACTCTGAGTCTCTGAGAACGTGCTGAGTCACTCCAGGTTGGGGTTGGGGGTGGCCGGTTCTGCTAACTTTCCGGGATTTTAATCCTCACCTCCGGTGTTTACACCCTCTCTGCTGCTCCTAGCTTGCTGCCAAGACGGAGTATCCACAGTGGGGTAAAAGCCTTTTCCCAGAAACGGCAGAGCTCGTACCCCTCCCCACTCTGGTCTGAGCTGTGTGAGCTGTCTGTCTCACTCTGGCTGCCTGCCCTCAGTCTGTGCCCAGTCTGTTTGACCCTCCCCTAAGCAAACACAGACCTTCTCTGGCGAATTTCAAGGATGTAGTCTCTTGGTGATTATTTGTGGATTTCTTTCTTGGTCAAGCATTAATTCTGAGGCTTGTCATGAAGTAAGTTCTGAGAGAAAACACGGAGCTCAAGCAGCTGTCTGCCTCTACGCTGCCATCTTGGCCGGAAGTCCTGGAGTAGAGCTTTAATGTAAAAGGAGGTAGACAGATTAGTTTAGTGGATAAAAGTCTCTCCTTAAAATCAATAAGATCTGCATTCAAATCTCATCTCTGATATTTGCTAGCTGGAAGATCATTAGCAAAATACTCTCCCACTTCTAGACCTCATTTCCTCATTCTAAAAGGGGAATTTCAGCATCAGGGCATCATAATACTATGAAAAATGCTGGAATTGGAGTCAGAGGACTTGTTTTTACTATTTAATACCTATGTGACCTTGGAAAAACTATTTAACTCCTCTGGGCCTCAGTATGCTAATCTGTATAATGAGGTAGTTAGTCTAAGATGACTTCAAAGGTACCTTCAAAATCTAGTCTAAATTTGTGCTCTTGTGACAAATATAATGGCTACCTCATGGGGTATTACAGTATTCATATGAAATTACACATGTTCAATGCTTTGCAAATTTCAAAATACACGGGCATATAGTGGATAGAGTACTCAGCTTGGAGTTTGGAAACCTTGGTTAAATTGCCTAGGAATTCTCTTCTAAGTCATAGACAGGTTGCAGAATATGTTAATGAAGAGTTTCTACATCACAATTATCCAATATTGGTAAAGCCATAGATCCTTGATACATTTATTTATATCAAGGTCAGCTATTAAAATGTAACAACAAACTGAGTTACTTGTAATCAGGACAAAAATGATTTACTAAAGCATCTCCTTGCATATAAACTTCCATATGGAATTTCTTATATGTGAATATGACATAGTCTCTGAGACATATTTCCAGAGGTAGGAATGAGATAAATATTCTCTTATTTGTTCCCCATAGAATTTATGTATTGTACATCTGAGGACATGAGTAAGATTAGAATGAAGTGTAGAATAAAGAATAGAAATTTTAGCTTCATTAGCACCATATTCTCACTCAGTGAGTCAACTAACATATATCACATGGGGCTATGCTAGTTACTGTAGAATAATTGATTAAAACAGTTTTAGTTCCCTAGAGTTTGGAATTAGACACAAACATGCAGAGAAGCTAAAAACAAAGTGGGAAAAATTTAACCAAATAATAAACAAGCTATAATTTCTATGTGGCTAGGATACATGCCTTTTGAGGATGGGATACTGCTATGGGGTAGTGAACTTGGAGACATGATTTCTGCTCCCCAGATTAATTCTAGAAGATTTATTGGTGGAGATAGGCATTTTAACATGTATTTGAATTGTTGATTGCCCTGAGAATAAGGGGCATTCCAAAAAGATTACACATATTAAGGGTAAAGATCTGCAAAGAATTACAAACAATTAGGCACTCATCAATTAGGGAATGGCTAAATCAATTGTAGCACATAAAGGTAATGGAATATTACTATGCTATAAGAAATCATAAATGTGATAAACAGAGTGAAGCATGGCAAGATTTACAAGTAGTAAATGGAGCTGGGAAAACATATACACAATGATTACAACAATATAAAGGAATAGAAGGACCACTACAAAACAATTGAAATTGAATATTGTAAAATTATAAAGAACATGCTTAGCTCCAAAGAAGAGATGTGAAAAGATAGTTCCTTCTCACCCGCTGCAGAAGTGAAAGGATCCTTGGGGGAGAGTGAGAAGAGAACAGACATTATTATGTTATTATCATATGAAGTGTCTACTAGATGCCTAAGAATTGTGCTGAGTGCATATTTAGTTCATTTAATCCTCACAACAACCCTGGAAAGTAGATGCTATTGTTATTCCATTTCAGAATTGAGGAAACTCAGGCAGACATAGATTAAGTGACTTGTCCAGGGTCAGCCTAAGATTTGAACTCAGGTCTTCCTGACTCCAGACTCAGCTCTCTAACAATGACTTGGGATACTGTGTATGACTTCATTTTTTTCCTCTAATTTGTTGGTTCATTTAAAATAATTTTTTTCCTTTTTTTCTTTGAAAAAATTCCTTGTTATATGAATTGAATCAGGGAAGAGGAGAAAGGGAAACTCAGGCGATGTAAAAAAATAAAGATTTCAATACATTCATACATGTATATGTATATATATATATATATATATACATATATGCATATAACACACACACATAAGCTCTATTTACAGAGAATGATAAAATGGAGAACTAGAGAGATTCTAAGGAATCTAGTCTTATAAATAAGAAACTGAGGCCCAGGGACTAAAAGTGAATTGATAAAAATTGCCATGTGGTCAATAATAACACTTTATTGAAAATGGCATTTATATAACTAATATTTACTAAACACTGTATATACTTGATCTCATTCCATCTTCACAGTTGCTCCCATAAGATATAGTAACTATTTTATTATCCCCACAAAGATGAAAAAATAGAGATTGATAGAGATTACTATTCTTGCCCAACATCACAAAGATAGCCAGCATCTGAGGTGAAATTCAAACCCAGTTCTTGTTGATTCTAAGATCATTGGGGCAGCTAGATGGCTCAGTGGATAGAGCACCAGCCCTAAATTCAGGAGGACCGGAATTCAAATTTGGTCTCAGACACTTAACACACTTCCTGGCTGTGTGACCCTGAGCAAGTCACTTAACCCCAGATCAGGGGAAAAAAAAATGATTCTAAGATCATTGCTCAATGTTCACTGCACTTGGCAAAGCCAGGATTTCAACCCAACTTTCCTCATTGAAAATCTAGTGCTTTTGGGCCTTTGTGATTTTTAGCTTTAGTAATAAATATTTCCCGGTTGTTTTGGGACAGGCCCAGCATCTCTCCCCACAAGCTTGCCGTCGACTGCATGCTGTCCTGGCTGGTGCCTCCACATCGATGCTGATTCTGTCCAACCTGGTGTTTCTTGGGGGGAATGATGTTGGGAAAATCTACTGGAACAGAATCTTCTTACAAGGTAAGTCATGTAGCTTCACAGCTTTGGATAGGACTCAATCTTTAATTTCTAAACCAACCCAACATCCAGGTTCTGAAATGGGATCTTAAACCAGTGCCATATTGTCAAATCATGATGCTCATGTCAAATTCTTTGCTCAGGGTGAGAACTCCTTCTGCCTGAGCCTCAGTATGATTAAGTGACTTGTCCATGTCTCCATGGACTGTTGGAACAGTTAGATTTGGGATTTAAACCCAGGTCTTCTTCACTCCAAATCCAACATTCTAGTTTTTGTACACTTAATAAGGCAGAGGCACAGCCTAGTGGAAAAAGTGATAGATTTGGAATATAGAGGAATATAGAGGAGCTATACTAAAATCTCTACTTTGCTACTTCCCAGATACTTAATCTAAATGTTTAGATGATGTAGTAATTAGAATGTGTTTCCTCATCCATAAAATGGGAGATAATAATAGTACTTACCTCCAAATTTTGTCTTGAGAAAATATTAGTAAAGAACTATGCTAATATTAAAGTGCTATATAAATGCTAACTATTGTAGCTATTATAGATGTATAATCATGGAAAAGTCATTTAGTTTTTCTTGATCTCAGTCTCTTCATTTGTAAAATGAAAGGATTGTTCTAGGGGACTTCTGAGGTAACTTCTGGCTATAAATCTATGAACCCATCATTTTAATGTCAAATAGTATCTCAGATTCTTATAGCCAGAGATGTTTTTAGACTACTTCTCCTGTCCTTACAATTACTTTTTAAATTTCATTTTCTCTTCCAAGCTACTTCAGTGTATGGGTAGACCAGCCCACACTAGTGATTCTACCTTTGTTCGATTTAGTTCCTTAAAAATTCTCTTGGGATTTGGGAGACCCTTAGAATCATTGCTGTCACATAGATCCCATTTTCAGTGTAAAGGTTCAAAGATCATTATCTCTGCCACACGGTTTCAATTTAATATTAACTGGCTCCAAAGTTTTAGTCTCTTTTAAAAATTTAACTTTTTTCCAATTAATAAAACTCTGTTTGACTAGGGATCATAGTTAACTCTATATTAAGCAGATCAGTTCAGAATCTCCAGCTAAGCTAAGTGGGCTGCTGTGTGCTGACATAAGGGAGGTATCTACTCAGAAGTTCTGGAAGTTCTGGTGAGAAAATCATGTCATTCGTTGATTGTCATTTATTTATAGTCAAGATTTCTTCTCTGAGGCTGTGACTAATAGTTACACCAGTTCCCTGAGGGAATTAGAACCAGTCAGACATCATGCTATTTTGCCCAGTTTCCCAAATATTTAAGAGAACAGATTGACTTTCTCAATTGCTTAACCCTTCCCTCCCCAGTGCTAAAGCCTGTTGTCTGTTGGTTTTGATTGGCTCAAGTGGTTGAGCAAGAGACTTACATACCTGATCTATTACTCCTTTCCTTCCCATGATCCTTGAGAGTCAGAGGTACCATTACTATGTTCCAGAAATACATAAATTGCACAAGTAGGACTGCAGGATCAGCAATGATTTTTAGCAGGACTTAGGAGCATTAGACTAGAAGATTCTGATAACCAGTTCTTGTTTTGCCTTCATCTCTCCACCTAATTCCCTTAATTAGCTCTTGGTGAGGGGGAGACAATAGGCAGGATGATATTTCGCTTATCATACATACATTGTTCTTTTAAAAAAAAAACTTGAATGCATAATTTGAAAGAGAGACACTCCTTAGATAGGAAGGACAATTTCTTATACTTTAATAAAATCTTCTTCTGTGGCTTTTCAGTTACTAGTGACTATACATTCTGACTCCCATAACCCCACCCAAACCTCTCAGCAAAATCAAAGCCTCAGCAGATGCTCTCTTACTATACCAGATGTAAAGTCACTCAAGTAGGCTCAGAAATCCCAGAAGTCCTGCCATCAGGTGAGAGTGAGAAATAGTCTAGGAGTAAGTATGTGAACAGACCAAAACACCGCGTCCTTGTGGAATGTTGTCCTGGGATTATGCCATGGGTTTTTGGTACTTCAACCTGGAGAAGAAAATCCAATATCAGGTGCAGCAAACTCAACTCTGTGGACATCTGCTGAAGTAAGATTTAATCAATCATCAACTAAGCAATTAGTAAACAATATTAAACACACACTATATGATGAACTCAGTGCTAGTTACTGGGTATTCAAAGATTTTACCTGTCCTACCAAACTAGTTTTATGAGATAAGAATTAGCATAACATGGTTGATAAAAAATTGATCTTGAAGACAAAATAAAGCTGGGTTCAACTATTGGCTGTGTGGCACTGGTAAAAAGTTAAATTTTTAAATTTTAAATTTTAAGTCACCGAACTTCTCAATTCTTTGTTGTCGTTATTGTTTGTCTTTTGCTTTCAAAGAGGACTAATGACATCAGGAAGGTGACTTGCAAGTAAATTGGATTTAAGTGAGACAGAACTGTTCAAAATCATCATCCTTACTCTTTCCACTGGAGCCATCTGGGTCCAGTGGCAAGATATATAGATCAGGATGACTAGATATTGCTCTAGATACAGAGGCAGACCTTGACCTTTTTAAGCTAAGGTCATTAATAGGCCTCAGTTTGAGTCAACACTCAATCTGAGATTAAGGCAAAGAGATAAAATACGGTCTCTTTGACCTAGTAAAAATATCAGTCTGAGAGGAGAACTTTTTCAGGATTTCTGGCTAAAACAGAAATAATAACTATTTACTAGTATTCTGAATCATCAAAATCCAACAATGTGCAAGTGAGGCTTGGGCTGTGGTCTAATGTTGGCCATTCAGTAAAAACCAGAGTGATTTAAGGCATTTTTTAAAATGATATAATAAGTAGGGAAGAAAAATAAAGAAATCTAGCCCATAAACCCCAAGATATGTTGCAAGATTTCTGTGATCAAAATTGATATTCCTTTAAGCAAAGGACCCATAGGTAAGGGTTTGATTCCCTATATGAACAGAGGGAGAAGGAGAGGAAGGAAGAAATGAGTGAGAGAATAAAGAGAAAGGGAGGATAGAAGGAAGAAAGACAGGAAAGAAGAAAGGAAGGAAAATAGGAAGGAAAGAAGGAAGGAGGAAAAGAGGGAAAAGTAGAGGAGAGGACAAGAGAGGAGAGGAAAAGAGGAATAAGGGAGGGAGGGAAAGAAGGAAATGGAGCCCAATGCTTTAGACAACTCTCTGTGACTTTGAGTTGCAAAGAAACTACCAAGTTGCATTGGTAGGGAAAGTAAAATGGCATGTCCAGCTTTTGTTCATGCTCTATCTTCCAGCCAAACTAGCCTGCTTGTCTGTATCCTCTTCCAGATAGAAAGCTGATGGACCCTGACTACAGACTGACTGAAGCATAGTCTTTTTCTTTATTTTTCTTGCTTCTGTTTTTCTCTAATATGGAATTGTGTTTTAGATGACTTCATATGTATGATAAGTATCCTGTTTCTTAACTTCCCAGTGGACAGGGGTGGGGTTGAGGAAGAAAGAGAATCTGGAATGGAAAACAAAAATTTTAAATTTAAAAAGGAGTTAAAAATTTTTTTCAATTACTTACATTTCTCTGTATTCTAGATGCCAGCTACTACTTTTGAGTGTTTACACAAGGTTTCCCTCATAGCGGGAATCTTTCTTCCACCTTTTTCACCTTTTCTCAACAATTTTATATACATTTTATATAAAATCTTTTTTTAAAACCTTCTCCTATCTGTTAGCATTTACTTTTATCCAATTTTTTATTTACTTTATATATACATTTTGTATTAGCTGTTTACATGTTTCCTTTAACAAAATATAAGCTCCTTAAGAGAAGTTAATTATTTTTTTCTAGTATTTAACATTTGCCTTATGCATGGTATATACTTAAGAAATTCTTGAAATAGTCTCAATTAAATTCATCCTTATATTCAAAACCATCTAAATTCCTAAATCACTGATCAGACGATGTAACAGCCAAAAATCCTATAACTTGAAGAAAAAAAAAAGAAAAAGGAGCAATACTTGATACCTTCTTATTTTGTCTTAAATTCAGAGCATTTAAATTTTTTAAAAATTGTATTAATACATTTTGTTTTGATACCACCTACATTTCCTCATATATTTCTCTTCTTCTTCCAACAGAGTAATTGCTTCTAACAAAGAATTAAAAATAGAGGGAAAAAGTTCAGTAAAACTAACCAACATATCAAAGAAGTCTGATGTCATATGTAATATTCTATATCCATAGTTACCCCGTTTACAAAGATGCTGGTTGTGGGAGTGGGAAGTACATTTTCACTTCTCCTTTGGGGCCAAGTTTGATCATTATGATTTTACAGTATTCGTTTTCTAGTCGAGATCATGTCTGTCTTTTCCAGTTCACCCCAGGCATGTTATTTCTAGAAAGGTTATTTTAGTGAAATTTCAACACAATGAAGGCTCTGAGGATTGGATTAAAAGATGATATGCCTGAGACCTTGGAAAGGAAATTCATTTGGGAGACCTACAAATCCCATTTCTAATGAAAGGTAGATATTTTGCAGAAAAAAAGAAAGTGGGGGCACCAAAGATCCAGCTCTGTATATGGTGAGATGCTTCCAGCTACATCCCACATGTACCAAAGGAGATGATATGGGGTTATCTAATGCATTCCCTTTCAGCTCAGGTTTTTAATCACAAGTTTTCTTTGCTTCTAGCTTAGCTGCAGAGCCAGATAACAGAGGTTTCAGAAGGTCTCCAGTCTATTTTCTGTAAGGTTTTGCGGAGTTTCTTTCTTTTTTTTTTAAATTTATACTTTTAAAAATTAATTTTATAAGTATATTTTTGACAGTACATTTTCATGAGTAATTTTTTTTTACAACATTATCCCTTGTATTCATTTTTCCAAAATTTCCCCTCCCTCCCTCTACTCCCTCCTCTAGATAACAAGCAATCCCATACATATTAAATGTGTTACAGTATAACCTAGATACAATATATTTGTGTAAATCCAATTTTCTTGTTGCATGGTAAGAATTGGATTCCAAAGGCATAAGTAACCTGGGTAGAAAGACAGTAGTGCAAACAGTTTACATTCAATTCCCAGTGTTTCTTCTCTGGGTGTAGCTGTTTTGTCCATCATTGATCAACTGGAATTGGATTAGTTCTTCTCTATGTTGAAGATATCCACTTCCATCAGAATATATCCTCATACAGTATTGTTGTTGAAGTGTACAGTGATCTCCTGGTTCTGCTCATTTCACTCAGCATCAGTTCATGTAAGTCTCTCCAAACCTCTCTGTATTCATCCTGCTGGTCATTTCTTACAGAGCAATAATATTCCATAACATTCATATACCATTATTTACCCAACCATTCTCCAATTGATGGGCATCCATTCATTTTCCAGTTTCTAGCCACTATGAAAAGAGCTGCCACAAACATTTTGGCACATACAGGTCCCTTTCCTATCTTAAGTATTTCTTTGGGATATAAGCCCAGTAGTAGCACTGCTGGATCAAAGGGTATGCACAGTTTGATAACTTTTGGGGCATTGTTCCAAATTGCTCTCCAGAATGGTTGGATTCTTTCACAACTCCACCAACAATGTATTAGTGTCCCAGTTTTCCCACATCCCCTCCAACATTCATCATTATCTTTTCCTGTCATCTTAACCAATCTGACAGGTGTATAGTGGTATCTCAGAGTTGTCTTAATTTGCATTTCTCTGATCAGTAGTGATTTGGAACACTCTTTCATATGAGTGGATATAGTTTCAATTTCATCATCTGAAAATTGTCTGTTCATATCCTTTGACCATTTATCAATTGGAGAATGGTTTGATTTCTTATAAATTAGAATCAGTTCTCTACATATTTTGGAAATGAGGCCTTTATCAGAACCTTTTAACTGTAAAAATATTTTCCCTATTTGTTACTTCTCTTCTAATCCTATTTGCATTAGTTTTGTACAAAAGCTTTTTAATTTGATGTAATCAAAATCTTCTATTTTGTGATCAATAATGATCTCTAGTTCTCCTTTGGTCATAAATTCCTTCCTCCTCCACAGGTCTGAGAGGTAGACTATCCTCTGTTCCTCTAATCTATTTATGATCTCATTCTTTATGCCTAAATCATGGACCCATTTTGATCTTATCTTGGTATATGGTGTTAAGTGTGGGTCCATATCTAATTTCTTCCATACTAATTTCCAGTTTTCCCAAAAGTTTTTTTTTTTCAAATGATGAATTTTTATCCCAAGAGTTGATATCTTTGGGTTTGTCAACACTAGATTGCTATAGTTGTACCCTATTTTTGTCCTGTGTACCTAATCTGTTATACTGATCGACTAGTCTATTTCTTAGCCAATACCAAATGGCTTTGGTGACTGCTGCTTTATAATATAGCTTTAGATCAGGTACAGCTAGACCACCTTCATCTGACTTTTTTTTCATTAATTCCCTTGAAATTCTTGACATTTTATTGTTCCATATGAATTTTTGTTGTTATTTTTTCTAGGTCATTAAAATAATTTCTTGGGAGTCTGATTGGCATAGCACTAAATAAATAGATTAGTTTGGGGATCTTTATTAAATTTGCTTGGCCTATCCAAGAACACTTAATGTCTTTCCAATTATTTAAATCTGACTTTATTTTTGTGTCAAGTGTTTTGTAATTTTGCTCATTTAATTCCTGACTTTTCTTTGGTAGATTGGATTCCCAAATATTTTATACTCTTGACAGTTGTTTTGAATGGAATTTCTCTTTGTATCTCTTGGGTTTCTTTTAATATGAAACAAACTTCCCCCCCTCCCTGTTCTCTACTATATATCCAAGAAAAGTTAACATGCTACAGTAGAAAAAGTGCTGTGTTTTAGGAAATCCAGCATTAAGAGAAGTGGATCTTAGTTCCAGAATTGCCTTTAACTAGTGACTTGTGCTACCTCTCAGGCTTCAGGTTCCTCATATGTAAGAGTAGAGGATTGGAAACTGAGTGTAGAAAGAACTCTGTCTTATCTAAACTTTGCTATCTTCTTCAGTTCTTAGCCTAATGAATATTTATTGAATTGAATCTAATTAAGTCTACCTCTCCAGGAAAAGGCAGAATTGCTCCCTGGGGTCTGAAGGTGTTACTTTTGTAAATGATTTTTAATCAGTTGCCTCTACACCTAAAACTGGAAAAGAAAGGCTTATTTCCTTCCAAAGAGAAGGTCACAACTGAATTATCTGTTCCCTGGTTTTCATTTATATGGAGCTTGAATACTGGATAGAAAGCTGTCCTACTAATCAGAGAGAGCTGGGTTCAAGCCCTACTTTTGTGTGTGACTGGACTTATGACCAGACCTCCACCTAACAGTGATATTTCTGGGTCAAAAAGTATGCACAGTTTTATAGCCCTTTGGGCATGGTTCTAAATGGTAGCATGCAATCACAACTCTACCAACAGTGTGTTAGTAAGACCCACATCTTTAAAAAAAATAGAAGAATTATATAGAGCTGAAAATAGGATCAAAAGGAACTTTTGCTCTCAAAGAATGTCTACATACTCTACTATGAATGCACCCCTTTATATCAGAATTCCAGTAAAGAAAGGTATCAAGCTTCTCTGAATGATTCAAGATAGTGTCACTCATTGTATATGTTAAGTTTATAGCATTTTAGTGAGGGCCTGAATGAACAATGGGGCACCCCACTTTTGTATTCTTTGATAGATCTCTGATCTTATTCTTGTGAATACTTCTTCTACTGATGCCAGTCATAACCTATCCCTATCTTGTCCGTCCTGTATGATTCTCGCTCATATCTTCTTGCAAATGTTTTGAAGAATAGCTACCCCAAATTGCTGAATATCTTGATTTAATTTTTAAGGTTTTATGAATACCACTATCCCTCTCAGTCTGTTACCCCCTATGTCCACAGTATGACCATACACCTTCTTTTTCAATTATTCATTGCCTTGATTAAATTTTTACATTTATTAATGCATACAAGACATCATTCATAATGTCTTTTTTACTCACCATGCATGTCTCCATTGTCCTCTTGAGTAATTCATGATTGTGATCAGGGCTGCATCAGGAAGGATATGGATGGGTAATGGTCCCATGTGCTCTGTTCTCACCCTGAATCTTGTTTAGTTTTAAGTAAAATAATTTAAGCAGTATATTGATAAATTAAAGACTATCCAAAGAAGTGAAATGAGGATGATAAAGAACCTTGAGTCATATGAGGATAAGTGAAAAGAGCTAGATATATTTAGCCTAGATAAGAGAAGAATCAGAGGCATGAGAGCTGTCTTCCAGTATTTGAGGAGCTGTCATGTGGAAGAGAGATTAAATTCTTCTATTTTGCCCCTGTGGGCAGAACCAGGAGTACTGGATAAAAATTGCAAAGAGGCCTGTTGATATAAAGTAAGTCTTCCTGCAATTAGACTTTTCCCAAAATGTAATGGGCTGCCTCCTGTCCTTGGAGGTCTTGGAGTAGTGGCTAGCCAACACTTGCAAATTATGTTACAGTAAGAATTACTTATGTGATTCATTTATATTACATGTTTCCTAGTTATCAATCCATAAAACATTATGTGCTTGGCTCTGTTTTAAGTGCTAAAGATACAAAAAGAGACAAGGGGCAGTCCTTGCCTTCATGGAGCTAACCCAGTCTAATGAAGAGGCAACTTGTGAACACATAAATATAAAGTAATTTACAAAAAGGATGAATAAGAATTAATTAACAGAGAGAAGGCACTGGAATTAAAAGAGATTTGGGAAGGCTTCATGTGATGTGTTAGGGAGTAAGCTATAATAACACTGAGAAAGTAGGAGGGAACTAGGTTATGAAGGTCTGTAAATGCCACAAAGCATATTGTTATTGTCCTAGAAATACTAGGAAGTCACTGGAGTTTATTTAGTGGGTGGGAGTTTGTGTTTTTGAAATGCTCAGACCTGCACTTTATGAAAAGTATTTCAGTGTCTTTATTGGTTAAAAAGATAAATTTTTATTTTTACTTATATTAACCTTGTTTTTATATAAACCACATTTCCTAACATATCACTTTCTGCCCTCCTCTCCAAAGAGCCAACTCTTACAACAAAAAACAGGAGAAAAAACAGCAATTAACTAACAACATATCCTCTGTTACAAACTTAACATATCAACTAAGTTCAACATTAAGTGTATTGTTCAATAGTTATAGTCTTACACTTTGCAAAAGGAGGGAAGTACCTTCTCATCTCTCTCTCTCTCTCTCTCTCTCTCTCTCTCTCTCTCTCTCTCTCTCTCTCTCTCTCTCTCATCTCTGTCTCTCTCATCTCTCTCTCTCTCTCTTTTCCCTTCTCCCCTCCCTCCCTGCTACTTTTTTGATTTCACATCATGAAGATTAGATTGCTTTGCAATCAATGTATACATTGTTTTCCTAGTTCTACTTATTTTACTTTGTATTAGTTCATGTAAGTCTTCCCATGCTTCTTAATCTCCTTTATGTTTATACTTTTTTTTACAATACTATAATATTCAATTAGTTTTATGTTCCACAATTTATCTAGTCATACTGGAATCGATGAACATCTACCTTCTTTATAGATTTTTGCTACTTCAAAAAATGTCATGATAAAAATTTTGGTGTTGATGAGGCACTTAATGTATTTGGTATATTTTCAGATGTTATTAACAGTGGATCTTTGGGCCAGAAGGTATAGACTTGTTAGTCACTTTCATAGCTTAACTTCTTATTACTCTCCAGCCATAAGGGGACAAATTAAATGCTCAATAAAATTATAGGGTCATAAATTCATAAATTTATAGCTGGAAGGGATCTTAGAGGGCATCTAGCCTAATTCATTTTTCAGATGAAGAAACAGAAGCTTAAAGAGGTTAAGAGATTCAACCAAGATGACAAAGAAATGAAAAGGCTTTTATGAAAAGTTTGAGACTGTTGAAGATGTCTGAAATTTTTCATACTCAGTTTCTCCTGTTCAATTCTGGGCTATGTTCATTATCAATCTGTGGTGCCTATCTAAAATAAATATTCTGATAGATTAATCCAGTGGTATGTCCACCTAGTTTCATTTCATAACCTCAAAAATAGAAATTCTTTACCTGCCTGGGTAGGGTATTAGGACTAGTCTTTAAGTGAATATTAATCTCACTATGTATGTCCTGTAGTATGTTGAGGTTTAATCTAGTCATTTTAATATCATCCATAAATATAAGCATCTGGAGTCCCTCCTTTTTTAGGGACTCTTTCCTTTTTGGACTATACACATGAAATCTCCGTGACAGTGGCATTTTCCTGAGCTAGCATACATCTTCCTCTTTTATACCTCTCTTGACATTTATTATTCAAAATAAGGTAAGTGGTGACTGGAAGACAATATTCAAATTAAACTTAGTACTTCAATCATACCTCACATTGTGTAACTCAACACCATTAACTTTTTAGTATAGTTATTGTTAGATTATAGAGGCTGAATGGAATAGTGGATAGAGAGTTGACTGTATTGAATGTAAAATGGGGGGAGCAGGCTAAATCATTTTTAAGGTCTTTTCCATTTCTAGATCTATGATTCTAAGATTCTATGATTCTAAGAAATCTAGCCCTCTCATTTAGTGATTATTTAACTGTAGAGACATGCAACTTACCTTCTCAGTACCCAGGACATAAATTGTAGGGAAAGTACCATTGTACATCAGTACAGGAAATTTTCACTTGGAATATCTATGTAACAAATGAATTCACAGATTTAAGAAAAGGGGAAAACATAGGTCATTAAGAATCATTTGGTTTGAATAATTTTCATTTGTCCTGCAAAATTTTCTTCAATACCATCTCTTTATAGCAAATTTGTTTCTGAGAGGAGAGATCTTTCTAATCTAAGCCTATCTAAGAATAAGAGTTAGAGAATTGTATTGGTACAGTGGAGAGAATGCTGGCTTTGACATCAGAGGAGCTGTGTTCAAATCTTAACTTTTCCATTTCTACTTGTTTAACTGTGGGCAAGTCATTACTCTTTCTGTCCTTCAGTTTCCTCATTTGTAAAATGGTAAGATTGGACTGAATGATTTTTAATAACATTTTCAGCGCCCAGTCAATGCTCCTTTTATCCCGACTTCTCAATCAATTAACAAACATATATGAAATTCCCAGTGTATACCAGTCATTGAGCTAAGCGATACAAAGAAAGGCAAAAATAAATAAATAAACAAACAAACAAATAAATAAATAAATAATCCTTGCATTTAAGAAGCTCACATTCTAGTAGAAGAAACAATATGTAAATACAGCTAGGTGAATACAAACTATATTTATATATCTATATCTATATACACATACACATATATGTACATACATGCATGCACACATATACATATACACAAATATAGATAGATAAAATTATCTGTTGAAAGATAGAAACATATACAAAAATATATAGAGAGAAACCAAGAGAGAGACAGAGACAGAGAGAACAGAGAAATATCAGATATGGAAGGTGATCTCTCAGAGGATCAGTTGGAATGAAGAATGGATGAGAAAGGTCATTAGAAAATGAGATCAGTACAAATTTCATAGGGCCACAGTGATTCACTAAAGGGGATTGAAACCCTCCTTTTCTGGAATTGTTTTGTAGCAGGACACATTTATAACACTGCTTGGACAGGTGGGATAAAGAATTGATTTAGAAAGAATAGAGGGATTAGCTGATTATAATGAACCAGTTGAAATTAGATAGCACAAATTTCTGGTAATATCTTTCAGCACCAAGGATAGTTCCTCTTCTCTTTAAGTGTGGTCTCAGTGCTAACATTCATTTCAGTCAGACAGTTTCTTCTTATCTGTCTCCTGGTTGTTTTTTTTTTTTTTTTTTTTTTTTTTTTTTTTTTTTTTTTTAATCCTCTTTCTTAGATCCATCCATCTTGGTATCATTTCCTTTGCTACAGGCTCAGATATATACTTTAATATGAACCATGGTCTACTTCACCCAGATGGGAATGTTGCCATAGGCAAAGATGCAGCAAGCTGGTTTCCACTCCAGGACTGCTGGCTTATCTGGAAGCACCAGTACTTTCATTTTTTGCTATTGGCCAAATGAACAGCTGCCCTCCTCCAATTCGCTTTCATTGCTGATATCCACGAACCTCAAGGCCAACTGGCATTGGGTTCATAGATACTATGTTAGTATTTAAAGTAGGAAAGGGAGAGATAATTTTCTTGAATTGGAAGAAAATGTGAGGCTCTGATCCATGTTTGTTTTCAGTAAAATCCAGAGACTACCTCAGAGTTTATCACCCAGCAGGAGCCCATCATCCTGTAACAATATTATCTGCAGCAACATTTCCTGATTACATTATGAAATCACAGCACAGGCGGGTATTCCAGTGGAGCCTTTTTCTTCTCTCTAGGCAGGCATAGCCCAGGACCGTAGAATCGTTGAAACTCACCAACTTTCTTTCAGCTTTTTTTAGCCACCATTCTTTTCTTATTCCAATGGAAAGAACTTTAGGATAGGAATCAAAAGCTCTGGGTTTTATTCTCACATCTGTTCCTAACTTACTATGTGACCTCAGGAAAGCCACTTAACCTTTCTGGCTCTCAGTTTCTTCATATTGTTCTTACCTTATAGGGATAACATGAACTATGAACTAAAAATTTAATGAAACAGAAAGAACATTGTAGGCCTTTGTGACCTTAGGTAAGCTATAATACTTCTCTAGGTCCCAGTTTTCTCATCTTTAGAAATAAAGACTATGTTTCATGTTTCACCTACTTCATGGAGATTAGATGAAGATATTGGGTTTAGAATCAGAGGACACTTTCCCTGCCCCCAAACAATGAATGAATTCCTTGACTCCTCTCCTAGATATTATTTCAATCATTGGTAAATACCAGATATAAACTTTATTATCTTATAACTTGGGGCATTCATTCATTCAGTTGCCATATATTAAAACACAAAACAACACATTTCTAGACACTTGAGTCAATCAAATTAAGTAAAACATGATCTTGTCCATATGGAGGAGGTCACAATCTAGAAGGGTACTGACAGGTGCAGATGAAACATAAAGTTCCAAGACATAAAGTGACCTATCTAAGGTGACACAGAGGGAAGGAAAATAGGAAAGAAGTGAGGAAGAAGGGATGGATGAAGTGAAGGGGGGAGGAAAGGAGGAGACAAGGGAGGGAAGGAAGGAGAAAAGGAAGGAAGAAAGGAGGGAAGAGGCAGGGAAGGAAAGGAGGAAGTAAGGGGAGGGAGAGAAGGGAAGGAAGGATAAGAGAGAAAGGAGAAAGGAAGAAGGGAGATGAAGAAGGGATGGGAAGAAAAGGAGGAAGGGAGGGAAAGGGAGGAAGTTTGAAAAAGAGGATGAAAGGGAGGGAAGGAGGAAAGATGGAGGGAGAAAAGAAAGGAGTTTGGAAAGGAGAAGGGAATAGAGGAAAGGAGGGAGAAAGGAAGAGAGGGGTAATAATGGAGGGAGGGAGGAAAAAAATCAAACATCTATTACACTCCTACCATATGAGTTTTGGAGCCAAGATGGCAAAGAGTAGACAGGTTTTTGAATGAACTCTTCTTGACTTCTCTCAAAATCAACACTAGATTAAGCCTCTGAACAGATTTTGGAGTGATAGAACCCACAAATATTCAAGTATAAAAATTTTCCAGCATAACATATCTTGGAAGGATTTCAGGAAAGTTCTGTCTCATTTGGGCCGAGGGGAATGTAGCCCAGAGCAGGAGGGTGTGGCAAGGCCTAGGGTAGAAAGGCCAGATGCAGGGAATCTAGCAGGAAGCTCTTAGCCAAAATACAGCAGTGTTGGCTATTTGTCCTGGTTCAGAAGGAAAATAGATTAGCAAACATGCTGTGAGACCTTCAGCACAACTACAAAAGGCAAATAGTGAGCACCTGGACCCCAGTATAACAGGCAGGACTTGGCTAGACCCACCCAGCTTAGGGGGGGAAACCTGCAGCACCAACAGCCCCAGCACAGACAGTTAGAAACCCCTATCATCCTGGAGAGGAAGTTCAGGACAATCTCTCCCGTGCCCTAGGAACAGACTTCAACTTTTAAAAATGAGCACAAAAGCAAAAAAGAGCTCTGACCATAGATAGCTACCATGGAGACAGGGAAGAACAGAATATAAATGAAGAGGAAACCAAAGACAAAACGCCTCCAGGTAAAGCCTCAAAGGTACATATGAACTGACCGCAAGCTTAAAAAACTGGCTTGGAAGAGTTCAGAAAGGATCTTAAAAGGGTTAGAAGAAAAATGGGAAGAGTTTGAAAAGGAAGCAGAAATTGACAAAAGAAAACAACTCCTTAAAAAATACATTTCATGAAATGGAAATAAATATATTCTGAAGAAAACAACTTTAAAAAATATATTTGGCAAAATGGAGAAAGAAAGCAATTCCTTAAAAATAGAATTGCAAAATGGAAAAAGAGAACAACTCCTTATTAAATAGAATTGGTGAAATGGAAAAAGAAATCCAATGCACAAAGCAACTCCTTTAAAAGTACAATTTATCAAATGCAAAAGGAAGTTAAAAAATCTAATTGAAGAACATAATTCACTAAATTTTAGAGTTTTATAAATACAAATGAAAGAGTTGAAGAGACATCAAAAATCAATCAAAAATACTCCCCCAAAATGAAAAAAAAATTAAAAAGTAAAGTACCTCATTAGAAAAAAACCGACTTAGAAAATGGATCTAGGAGAAACAATTTAAGAATTATCAGATTACTTGAAATCCTTGATAACAAAATGAGTGACACCAATAAATCTGATAATCTAAGTGAAATGAATGAATGGTAACCCAAATAAATTAACTGAATAGTCCCATTTTGGAAGAAAAAAATGAAGAAGCTATTAATGTACTCCATAAGAAAAAATCTCCAGGGTCAGATGCATTTACAATTGAATTCTACCAAATATTTAAAGAATGATTAATTTCAATAATATATAAACTATTTGGAAAAATAGGATAAGAAGTGCTACCAAATTCCTTTTATAACACAGATAAGGTGCTGCTATCTAAACCAGAAAGGGCCAGAACAGAGAAAGAAAATTATAGACCAATTTCCTATGTGAATAGCAAAAATCATAAATAAAATATTAACAGAGAGGTTACTGCAACTTATCACCAGGGTAGTACATGATGACCAAAAAGGATTTACACCAGGAATTCAGGACTAGTTCAATATCAGGAAAACTATTAGCATAATTGACTATATCAAGAACTAACCTAACAAAAATCATATGATTATCTTAATAAATGCAGAACAAGTATTTGACAAAATACACTACCTTTCCTATTTAAAAACATAAAGAGCATAAGAATTGATGGAATTTTCCTTAAAATGATAAGCTCCTTCCATCTAAAATCATTAGCAGGCATTATATTTAATGGAGATAAACTAGAAGCATTCTCAATAAGATCAAGAGTGAAACAAAGATGCCCACTATCACCATAACTATTCAATATTGTATTAGAAATGTTAGCTTTAGCAATAAGAGAAGAAAAAGAAATTGAAGCAATTGGAGTAGGTAATGAGAAAACAAAATTATCACTCTTTACAGATGATATGAGAATACTAGAGAATCAACAAAAAAACTATTAGAAACAACTAATAATTTTAGCAAAGTTGCAGGATATAAAATAAGTCCACATAAACCATAGGCATTTCTGTATGTTACCAACAAAGTCCAGCAGCAAGAGATAGAAAAAGAAATCACATTTAAAATAACTGAAGCTGATATAAAGTATTTGAGAATCTATCTGCCAAGACAAAACTATATGAACACAATTACAAAACACTTTTCACACAAAGTTACATCTAAACAGCTGGAAGAATATCAAATTTTCATGGGTAGGCTGAGCAAATATAATAAAAATAACAGTTGAAAGAATTTATTGAACACCTTCTGAAAAAGACATTAAAAAAAGAACTCCATGGAATATTATGGCTAAGCTGCAAAACTACCAAAGGAAAAAATATTGCAAGCAGCTAGAAAAAAAGCAATTCAAATATCAAGGTGCCACAATAAGGGTCACTCAAGATCTGGCTGCCTCCACATTAAAAGATCGAAGGGCCTGGAACCTGATATTCTGAAAGGCAAAAGATCAAGGATTGCAACCAAGAATAAACTATCCAGCTAAGTTTAGCATTTTCTTCCATGGAAGAAGATGGTCATTTAATGAAACAGAGGAATTCCATTTGTTTCTAAGAAAAAAACCAGACTTAAACAAAAAATTTGATCTACATCCACAAGACTGAAGAGAAACAGAAAAAGGTAAAAAGAACTCTTGAGAACTGTATCTCTGTTGTGGATATATAGAAAGTCCACATGGATAATTTGATTTTACTGATATAAAAAGGGGGAGTAGTAAAGGGAAGGGGGTAATATTAGAAAAAGGGGAAGGAGTGATAAAAAGAGGGAAACTACATCCCAGGAAGAGGCATAGAAAAATATACCACATCTGAGGGAATTTAGAGAGATGGTGAAACATTGTGTGAATCTTACTCTCATCAGAGTAGGCTCAAAGAGTAAATAATTGACATATTTGTTTTTCAGAGAAAAAAATAATTCTACCTAAATTAATTTTCTTATTCAGTGCCACATAAAGGATAATGTACCTCACAGATCTGTGGAAAAGGAAGGAATTTATGATCAAAGAAGAACTAGAGGTCATTATGAAAGGCAAATTGTATAATTTTGATTATATTAAATTTAAAAGGGTTTCTATAACCAAAATCAATGCAGCCAAGATAAGAAAGGAAGCAGAAAATGGGGCAAGGGGAGGGGCAATGTTACTGATAAAGGACTAATTTCCAAAATATATAGAGAATTGATTCAAATTTATAAGAATACAAGCCATTCCCCAATTGATAAATGGTCAAAGGATACAAAGAGACAATTTTTAGGTGAAGAAATTAAAGCCATTTCTAGTCATATAAAAATGCTCTCAATCACTATTGATTAGAGAAAGGCAAGTTAAGACAACTCTAAGATATCAATATATACCTCTCAGATTGGCTAAGATGACAGAAAAAGATAATGGTAAGTATTAGAGGGATGTGGAAAAACTGGGACACTGTACATCGTTGGTGGAGTTGTGAACTGATCCAATCATTCTGGAGAGCAATTTGGAACTCAAAGGACTATAAAACTATGCATAGCCTTTGATCTGACAGTGTCTCTATAAGGTCTGTGTCCCAAAAAGATCATAAAAAAGGGGAAGAACTCACATGTGCAAAAATATTTGTACCAACCCTTTTTATACTGGTAGGGAACTGGAAACTGAGTAGAATGACTGAATAAATTATAGTATATGAATGTAATGGAATATAATTGTTTTATAAGAAATGATGAGTAGGTTGATTTCAGAAAAAGCTGGAGAGACTGATACTAAGTGAAGTGAAGAATCAAGAGAGCATTGTATACAGCAATAAGATTATGTGATGATTAATAGTGATGGACTTGGCTATTTTCAACAATGAAGTGGTGATTCAATGCAATTCCAGTAAACCAATGGAAAGAGCCATCCACATCCAGAGAGAGGACTATGGAGACTAAATGTGGATCACAACGTAGCATTTTCACCCTTTTTGTTGATTGTTTGTTTTATCTTTCTCATTTTTTTTCCTTTTGATCTGATTTTTCATGGAAATATGTTTAGAAGAATTGCACATGGTTAACCTACATTGGATAACTTGCCATTTAGGAAGGAGGAAAGTGAGGAGGAAAAAAGAAAAATTTGGAACATAAGGTTTTGCAAGGGTAAGTGTTGAAAACTATCTTTGTATGCATTTTGAAAATATAAAAACTACTGTTATAATTTTTTAAAAACTCCTATCCTGAGCTGTATGCTAGGCACTTTACAAATATCTCATTTTATCCTCACAACAACTGTGGCAGGTGCTATTATTATCCCCTTTTTACAAAGTGATGATATTGAGGGAGGCAGAGATGGTCATTTGCTCATAGCTAATAAGTATTTAAGTCTGGATTTGAATTTGGGTCCTGGGTACCAGGCCCAGATCTCTAACTGCTGTGCAACCCAGCTGCATAGAAGACTGAGGGTTTAAATTACTATTCCTCTGACTTTGAAGCCCTTGGGTTTTTTTTTTCCATCACACAACATTGCCATTTCTCTATGCACCCCTTTCTAAGTCACTTGCCTATGTACACTAATATATACACAGAGGACTTGTTTTCTCCAATGCTTGTTACAGAGGCTTGTTTAGCAAACCTACCTCAGCAGAGAACTTTCATGTTGAACAGGAGTTTGAACTTGTTTGACCTGGTGCCAGGTCAAAGGGGAGTTGGTTATCTCCCCTTTAAAGCCTCAATAAAGGAGAAGCCAAGAATTTTCCTCTACTGGGCAGAAACTTTAAAGCCCCTATGTTGGCATGCTATTTTTAGCTAGGGAAGAACATACCCTCCCATTCCCACCCGCACCCCCTGCCAGATTACCAGCTTGTCTGGGATGTCAAGCTGTCTTTTGAATTAAATAACACTGGACAGGCATTTTATTTAAAACTCAGCTGGGGCATCACATTTGGTTCTGGAGGACTGTGATTCCTTAAAACATACTCTCCCCTTTCATTCCATAGTTCTTGGAACCAGAATCTCATTTTGAAGAAAGAAGTGGAAATGCTGATGTTAAGCTTCTCCTTGCTTCCTCATTATAATCCCTTCTTTCCAAATAGTGCTATTTCTTTTTTTCTTGAATCATAGCAGTGTGCCAACCTCTGAGGGGAATGGGCAAGAACAAGTGATCAGGAGACATTAACCCCATTTTATAATTACAATGACTGATGCCCTGACTTTAGAATGATTTCCTATATGGCATCAGTGAAATAGCTATTATAAGAAACCCAAGCTTTCTAACTTTTAGCATGAGGACTTTTTTTCCTGCACTCATATTAACATAGGTTCCACATAGTTTGGATTGTGTTTTTGAGTGTGTTGAGGTAGATGAAGCTAGCTTCATCTGTCATAGGTGTTTGAATGCCCAACATCGGATGAGTCTCAGTGCTATCGAAATATGTGGGGAAAGGACCTCACAATTCTTTAGTTGTGACATCATATTCAATTCTTCTAGCAATCTGTTTTATTACCTCTGATAATAATCAAGAGCCTTTATCAGGAATTGCATGGGAACAAGCAGCATTTGAAGAAGTAAAATGTCTCATACCTCTGTCTTACAAATGCCTTCTAATTTATTTTCCCATGTAAATTTTTTTCTTTGACATGAACGCCTTTGGTTCTAGAGGATGAGCTATTAACCATCTCTGTTTTAAGTTCTTGTGTTTTCACCAATCATAATATTCCAAGATTAGGCAATAAGATATAGTGGAAAGGACATTAAACTTGGGAGTCAAAAAATCAGTTCAAAAATTACCTCACTTACTGGTGGTTTGATTGTGGGCATCTCATTTAAGCTTCTTGTGAGTCTCTGAGCCTTCATCTGTAAAATGAGTATATTACTATAATATCTATATCACAGGGCTTTTGTGACGATCAAAGGAGAATAGTGCATATAAAACCATAAATGCCAGGTTTTATTATTGACTTCAAGAAGAGAGATATGAATGCTAAAGGCTCATTATTCTACATAATTTATCTTTACATATGATGTCTTTAAATGTAATCTTTCTAGATCAGTTTTTTAGCAGTGTGTAGATTGTTGTCCCTTCTTATTTGTTTCTCTGAAATCCTAGCTTCCTTTAAGACTTGGCTCATGTCAATTCTTATATGAGATTTTTTCCTATCCAGTTGTTAACAGAAGAAATACTTTGTGTCTATACTATGTTTATTTTTTTCATCTTTTAAATTTTTTTATAGTTTTTATTTACCAGATATATGCATGGGTAATTTAACAGCATTGACAATTGCCAAATCTTTTGTTCTAATTTCCTCCCTCCCCCTAAGATGGCAGGTTGACCAGTACATGTTAAATATGTTAAAGTATAAATTAAATACAATATATGTATACATGTCCAAACAGTTGTTTTGCTTACAAAAAGAATCAGAATTTGAAATAGTGTACAATTAACCTGTAAAGGAAATCCAAAATGCAGGCGGACAAAAATAGAGGGATTGGGAATTCTATGTAGTGGTTCATAGTTCTTTTTGCTGGGTGTAGCTGGTTCAGGTCATTACTGCTCTATTGGAGCTGATTTGGTTCATCTCATTGTTGAAGAGGACCATGTCCATTAGAATTGATCATCATATAGTATTATTGTTGAAATATACAACGATCTCCTGGTCCTGCTCATTTCACTCAGCATCAGTATATGTAAGTCTCTCCAGGCCTTTCTGAAATCATGCTATTGGTCATTTCTTACAGAACAATAATATTCCATAGTATTCATGTACCACAATTTATTCAGCCATTCTCCAATTGATGGACATCCACTCAGTTTCCAGTTTCTGGCCACTACAAAGAGGGCTGCCACAAACATTCAAAAAATTTCCCTTCTTTAAGATCTCTTTGGGATATAAGCCCAGTAATATACTATATTTATTTATCTGTGTATGTGCTATTTTTCTAGTAGAATATAAGCTCTTTAAGGGCAAGGACTGCTACATTTTTGTTTTTATATTGCTAGTGCCTAACAGTTTCTGGGTCATATTTGGGGCATAACATTTGCTTGTTGAGTTGCTTGTGGAATTTTGATATAGTGATATCCCAGATAAAACAGCTTGTTTACATCTGAGAAGCCCTTTCAGACCCTACCCTATCCTAGGCATTCTTTCACACAATAAGTTTGCTCCAAACTTTAGAGTTTAAAAACAGGAAAGAGGGCTTTAGACTTTTAAAAAATCAACGACATCATAAATCATTGCCAAAGCAACCATTATGATATTATCACAAGACAATACACCACTGGAGTAAGGCCTGGGAAATGCTACTCTATGTCTTGCAATAACCAGTATATATTCTAGCATCCAGAGAGAAATTTTTGTCAAATTCCTCACTTAAAACAATCATGTAATCATGCATTTAATTTTAATTTAATTTCAAATTAGGTAAATATAACAGGAGCAACTGGGTGGCACAGTGGTTAGACTATTGGAACTCAAGCCTGGAAGACTCACCTTCTTGAATTCCATTCTGGTGCCAGGAATTTACTAGCTGAATGATCCTGGGCAAGTCACTTAACCCTTTTTGCTTCAGTTTTCTTATCTGTAAAATGAGCTGAAGAAGGAAATGTTACAGCATTCTAGTATCTGTGCCAAGAAAACCCCAAATGGGGTCATAAAGAATTGGAATAACTGAAACAAAGGAACAACAACCAGTGCAACAGGGTGTTCAATATACAGTTGTAAGAGAAGGGATAAAAAGAGGTAAAAAGAAAAAAAAATTCCGATAATATTCCTGTCTCAGTAATCCTAAGTGTAAAAAATGGGATTTGAACCCAAATCTTTCAATCTGTGCCCTAGTACTTCTATTTCACCATGCTGGCTCACCTAAATCCTAATTTTTGTTGAGCATTTGTTTTAAGTGTGTCAGTAAATAATTCAGTACGCCTCTTTTGTACACAGTGGCAATAGGCATATGTTTTAAAAAGGTTTGATTGAGACATAGCAATTCTAACATCCCATCAAGTTTGCTAAAATGGGATTTTAATCAATCAAATCTTTATCAAGTACTTGCTATAACCTAGACACTTTTCTAGGCCCTAGGCATTCAAAGAAAAAATACAACCATTAATTTAAGGAGCTTGCATTCTAATTAATCAGTCAACATTCATTAATCCTCTACTCTGTAACAAGTACTGTACTAAGCTCTAATAGCAGAAAAAAAATAACTATCCCTACACTCAAAGTCCTTGTAATCTAATTCCATCAGAGAAAATAGCAAGCACATATAAAAATAAATACAAGACATAAAAATAGAGTATAATTTTGAGAAGGTTATAATAACACCAGCTTCTAGAGTTATCAGGAAATGCTTTGGGTATGAGGTGACATTTGAGTAAAACTGATGTTAGAGGATATAAGATAGTAATGTTAGAGATTTTATAGATGTTATAATAGAGGCAGAGATCAGGAGAGAGTGTGTTTCAGGGATGGGAGACATAAGATGGAATATAATGTATGACAAAATAGTAAATAGGACAGCTTGATTGGATCATGGAATAAGTAAAAGAGAGCAATGTGAAGTAAACTTGGAAAGGTGGGTAGGTACCATATGGCGAAGGACTTGAAATGCCATACTGATGAGGAATTTGTATTTAATCCCAGAGGCAACTGGAGATTTTTGAGCAGAGTCCTATATTGTCATATCTGTCAGAGAGATATGAAGAAGCAGCACACTTTGGCAGCTGGGAAGAGAGGGGAGAAACAGGACACAAGGAGCCCAATTAGGAGGCTATTGTGATAGTCTAGACAATAATCAAGACAATAATTGTAAGGGCCTGGACTAGGTTGTGACTATATAAATGGAGAAAGAAGGGGATAGATGCAATGGTAGGAAGGAAGAGAAAATAAGTCTTTATATGGTGCCTTCTATGTGCCAGGGACTGTGAGTGCTTTACAAATATGCTCTCATTTCTTCATCACTATAATCTTGGGAGAGAAGTATTGTGATTATCCCCATTTACAACTGAAGAAACTGAAAAAGAACAAAAGTCAAGTTACTTTCCCCTAGTTAGTGTCTGGATGGATTGGATCTCAGATGTTCTTATCTCCACTACTCACTGCTCTACCCACTTTTCCACCTAGTTACCCAGGAGATGTTGTGAAGATAGTATTTTTAAAAACAGGTTTTATCAATGACAGCACCCTTATTGCAGTTGGGATGAGGGTAAAAAACAGGGAAAAGCCCAGAGCATCTCTGGGATTGTTGACTGCAAAGATGATGCAGTCAACATAATTTAAGAAGTTCAGAAGAGAGTGGGTTTTAGGGAAAAAACAAGTTTGTTTTGAACACATTAAGCTTGAGATTTCTTTCTGAAAAAAAATTGGAAAACATGAAATTCATTGCTCTAAGTGGAGGATTGAGCCACAGGATGGGAATGTAAATGGAACTTTGTTTCCTCTCAAATTTCATAAAATTCTAAGTTTCTTAAGAGGAGGGAGAAAGCAAGCCCAGCATTGGACATATAAAGTAGGCCCTCAAATATTTGTTGAATGGAATTGAAATGGGGTAAAGCTCATTCAATCAATGATAATTCCATACATGAATAAGATGTTTGAAAATGTTTAGGGATCTGCAGATACAAAATACTGTGCTGGATGGTCATCTGTCTATCTCAGGAGGACATTGCCAAGGTTCTTAAGCTGGGAAGTTACAGGAGGAGCAGGATGCTGGGAAAGCTTACTTCTTTCTGACCCATGGGTTAATATGAGAACACTTGGGTTGACAGTTTGTTTAGCTACTTCTAGGCCAGCATACCCAGGACTCCATTTATTTGTAGTTCTCTCAGCCCACATGTGGTGAGCCCCTGCTAACCCGATAAATCAGATCTCTGAGCTATGGCAGACATGCTCTCCTGTGTAATAATAACATTTGGCTGATGATTTTCTTTCTTTCTGATTTGTGCATCAGTTTTATAGGCTGCTTGAAAGCCCTGTTTCAAATATAATCATGCTCTCACTCACACAACCAAGAAAGCTACTAGAAGAATAGAATTATATATTGTTTTCTTCCCTTTCCATGGCATTTGAATAACCAATAAAAAGAAATTATCTGCTCCTGAATACTGTGAGAGCCAAAGAAATCCAAGTGAAGTATATTAGATTGGACAGGGCTAAAACACAGTCTATTGTATTTCTGGGGATAGATTCTGATTCCATGCAGTAAGACATAGTAGTTGAATTCCAGAGAAACTTTCCTTTGATAAAATCTAAGCTACTAAAGCACAAGAAGTGAAAAAATACAAACAGGACTTGAAGCAATATATCTTTACCTACTTGAAAAGCAATCGACCAGTAAGTATTTGTTGAGTGCCCACAATGTGACAGGCATTGTACTGGTGATACATAAATGAAAGTGAAATATTACCTGCCCACAGGAGCTTAAATGTCAGCTAGAGAAAACAACATGTACATATACATCGATTAACAAACTAGTTAAAAACAAAAGATATTTTTGAGAGAAAATACTGCATTTGAAGAGATCAAAAAGGGGAATGGGGGAGAGGGAAAGAGGTTGAGCTAATCTTTGAAAGAAACTAGAGTTGCTAAGAGGAAGAGGTGAGGGAATGCATTCCATGCAAGTAGTGGCAAAAGCCCAGAGATGGAAGGTGTAGTGTCAAGTTTGGCTGGATTGTACTACATGAAGAGCAAGAGCTTGTAATCAAATTGCATGGGTAGGTTGGAATTTGCTTGTAGGGAATTTTAAGTGGCAGTCAAGAGTGTGTATTTGTTCTTACAAGCAATAGGGAGAAATCCACTCAAGTTTATTGAGTAGGATAGTGACATGCTCAAACCAGTGCTTTAGGAAATCAGCTTGGTAACTTTGTGGGAAATGGATGGGAATAGGAAGAGATTAGAATCAAGGAGACTAATTAGCAGGCTATTGCAGTAATTCAGGCCAAAAAAGGGCCTGAATCACTGGTGCCTTGTGAATGAAAAGTAAGAGTGGTCAATCAAGCAACCAAGCAACCAAAAACCATTTATTAAGTGTGCCACAGGGACACAAATGCCAGGATTGTGAGGGAGAAACATTCAAGAGTATATAGAATGATCAGAATGGTCGAAGTCATTGAGTTCTATTTTTTTATTTTCTAGAGGAGGGTGAAATGAGGTGAGTTCAAGATCATGTGGTGCATTTTTCCCAGAGCCAGAATTAGAATCTGATGCCTAATTATGTCTTTTCCTTGATGATACAATTGCCTTTTATGCCTCTTATTCGTAGTAGATCAGGGTCCCATCTTCAAATATTAAAGAGTACTCATTACTAAAATTCCTCTTCTAGGACCTCTGACCAAAGAACTGGAAATTAAGGGCATGCCATCAGTTGGGGAATGGCTAAGCAAGTTGTAGTACATGATCATGATGGGATATTAGCAAGCTATAAGAGAAGATGAGCAGATTGGCTTTACAAAAAAAAATGGAGAGATTTGCATAAAATAATGCAGAGTTAAACGAGCAGAACTAAGAAAATGTTGTATACCGTTACACTAGTTTTATTTGAAAAGTAACTGTGAATGACTAAGCTATTCTGAGTAATGTGAGAGATACATGTAGCAAAGGGAAAACATTATGTAAATAACTAACTAGCATTAACTTTTTGTGTGTCTAGAGGTGAGTCTGTGATTTTTGAGGTGAGGGGGAATTCCTGGTGTGGAATCTCTCTCCTGATGGTTATTGACTACTTAGTCTTAAAGAGTTGCCTAAGAAGATGCATACCATGGTAGATTGAGGACTAACTCTCCTTGTAGTGAAGAAGCCCTGGATTCAAATCCTCCATCTGACACATGACCACAGGCAGGCCACTTAACTACTTAGTGTCCCTAAAAACTGTCTTAACATTTTTACATCATCTCAAATCAAAGACAAGTGTACTCAAGGTGGAAGGCAACATGGATATATAATTATGATAAGAAACAGCTTGGAAATTCTATATTCACATACATCAGGACCAAAGAAACTGGAGGAATAGGACTTTCTTTAAAATGAGAGATTTACATTAAGTGATACAATAGAAAGCTTTGGAGGCAGAAGATTCAGGTTCTGTGCCTACTACCTTCAGCAAGCCACTTAATTTCCAAGTCTCAGTTTCCTCTTCTGTAAAATGAGAGGATTGGGCTAGATGACTTCTGAGGTCCCTCCCAGAACTTAATTTATAATGCTACCTTCTTTCCTCCCAGAGCTTCTAAAAGGGAGCTGCTTTGTAAATGTTAAAGTCTAAAAGGAATGTGAATGGCTGTTATTATGACTCCTGGTCATATCCAAGGAACTGACTACAAAGAAAGCAACCTGCAAAATTTCCTGGTCTAGACCTGCATGCCAATGTATGCAGACTCAAAAGATGCAAGGCTGTCTCTCTCCCTAGAGCAGCTGTGCTGTTTGCTTCAACAAAGGGTAAGATACACCTCTGTCTCCCAGATTCTATCCTGACAGGAAGGGTGACCCACAGGGCCCCTCATCACTTTGCTCTCCTGATCGTCCAGCTGCTGCCCACTCTTGCCCTGGGAGGAAGCACTGGCTATTTTTAGTCCCATTTGGGTCTCTAGGCAGTGCAGAGCTGAATAGTTTCTGTAGCATTTGCACATGATCTTGGTAGGCATTAGAGACGCTCACTTGCTGCCTGTGGATTTTTAAAAAACAAACAAACAAACAAATAAAAGCAAAAAGGAAATGTGTAGCGAGCTGTCGTCTCTAGAAGCTGCCGGATCGCTCTCTGGGAAGAGATCTGCTGTGTCTACTCAAATCTTTCAGACAGATTCTTCTTCCTGTAGTGAACCGTTGTCTCCAGGCAGTTGCTGTTAACTCTTGTCCTTAGAAGTGACTTCCCTTCCTGCAGAGAGCCCCGTCAGGCCTGATGTAATGCAGAGAGTCTTCTTCTTTCTCTGAGAGTCCTCTCTTTTATTCTCCCAGAGAATGGGCGTGGGATAATGCAAGGGCTTCTGGGAAGAACCACCCCAGCCAATGAGCTTGCCCCCTCTATCAAGTCAACCTGAGTTCTCACCTTGTAATTGTCCAGAAAACCTGAATTCTCACCTTGTCACCATCCAGACAACCTGAGTTCTCACTTAGTAATCCTAACATCTCCCCCTTTCTTTTGATTTAGAACATAGGACAGTCATGACCTTGAAACATAAATCCATCAATATGGGAAGTATTACAGATAATTACATGAATTACATAAGCACATAGTAACATAGTAACATAACACATGCTAGAAGTATATAACATAATCATAAATTGAAAATTTATAAATGTCCATAAGTCCATTGTCCATTAGTCTCATCTTGTGTGAGGAAGTCCAATGCTTCCTGCTGGTTTTTAAAGTTCTTTAACAGTCTTCTTATTATCCATGCTCTTTCAGTGTCAGATGTTTCTTAGATCTTCTCCTTTATTTTGAGGTCTTTCTCTTTTTCTGTCTCTCTCTGATGGACAAGGCGAATATGACTTGTTGGCACCCATCTGATTCCTTCTCCTGCTGAAGAAATACAAGCAAACCCTCTCTCCCAGGCAGTTAACCTATCTAATTACCTTCTATTTACCACTTTCTAAATATCTTCTCATCATTTGGCAATTACATTGGAATTGTTTGCACTGGACACAGCCCTGTTGGTTTAAAAGGCCTGTATTCTCCCCAAGTGTAATCCATTTTTGCAATCTGATTGCCTTTTGGCTCACTTATCAGGTAATCCCTTTCTACCATGTGATTACTTTTCTGCTGGTTGATCAAATCAGAGTCCTGACCTTCTAAAGGCTCTTTAGGTGTAACATCAGCTGCCATCATGCCCCAAGTCTTTTTTGCCTGGGGCCCTGGATCTGGGCCCCTCATCCTATTTCCCTGAATTAGTTTACACTCTGATGCCCAATGGAGTCCTCTGTTGCATTTTGGACATGGGGTTTTAGGTCTTCTCTCACCCTGTCTTCTCACTGTATCTCCATACCTACACTGAGCTCTTAGATGTCCAATTTTTCCACATTGAAAACATCTCCGAGTTTCTCTAGAAGGCCCTTGCCAGGAGGGACCCTGTCTTTCCACATTCATCATTGTCTGGGTGTAAAAAGCATTTGTTCCCACTGTAGCACAGCGTCTTATGATCTCCTCTAAAGGAGCATCTTTGTCTAATCCCCATATAATTCTTTTGCAAATCTCATTGGCATTTTCCTTAGCCAGATGTCTGGTCATTATTTCTGTAGCTGAATTTTCTCCAATAGTTCTTTTGACAGCAGTTTGCAAACGTCCCACAAAATCTGCAAAAGGTTCATTGGGACCTTGCTGTATTTTAGTGAAAGCCTCTCCACGATCTTTCTGTCCAGGAAGGACACCCCAAGCTTTTATTGCAGCCTTAGCAATTTGCTCATATATTGTCATGGTATAATTAATCTGTTCCGAATTCTCTCCATACTGACCTTCACCAGCTAAGTGCTCAAAAGTGAATTGTGTGTTAACTCCTATTTCCAAATTGCATCTGACTTGAATTTTACATAATTCATGAAATTCCGCAAGCCATAATAAATTTTCTCCAGGTTCCAGACATGTCCTTGCTATGGATTTCCAATCATTCGGGGTTAGGACTTCATAAGACAAACCATCTAGTAACATTTTGACATAAGCTGATGTAGCCCCATAAAGGGTACAACCTTTTTTCAAATCCTTAATTTTATTCAAATCTAAAGGTGCATATCTTCTCCTTTTTTTACCTACAGAGTCAGTATTTTCAATCACAGGATATGCATGTATAAAATCACTTATATCCTGTCCTTCTCTCTTAGCTTTAACCAATGCTTTTTCTAATCTTGTCATAAGCTTAGGCTGCTTCACAGGCAATTCTGTTTGTGTTTCTGCCTCTTCCCCTCTTTCTTCCTCCATCTCTGAAGGTGGGGTTGATGTGGGCCTGTCAATAATCTGTTCTCTAGGCAGGGTTGAAGCTTCTTCAAGAGAATCATACCATAATTCCTCATTTAAATCCTCTTGCTCTAGGGAAAGATCTTGATCTTTCCTTTTTTCCTCACACTTCCTCCTCTGTTCATTTTTAGAACTTTTCCTTCTCCTACAACTTGCTTGATAGTTTAAGGCTAATTGAACTATGTTGTAGATATAAAATACTTCTGCAGAAATTGAACGAGGCCCATTTTTTGCTTGAAATTCTTTCATTTCATATCCCACTAGCTTCCATTTATCTACATCTATCTTTTCTTCCTCTAAGAACCAAGGGGATGTACGTCTTAATGCAGCCAAGAGTTTAGCAATCTGTACCCAGGTTACAAGTAAACTCTGCTCCTCAATTATCTTGATTATACTCTCTATAGTACCACTCCTGAATGGGGGTGGAGCTGAGGTTGCTTCTGGGGCTGGGGTTGAGTCGGCTGAGGTCCAGGGATTGAATATAGCTAACATCTGCCCCATTTCAGCTATAAGAGATTCCTGGTTTATCCCTTAACAAGTTAAGTTCCTTATTTATCTATTAGCACGCTCACTTAATCTTTAACAAAGTTTCCTCGTTACTCACGGTTCTGGGTCAGAGAGACTGAGATCTAGATCAGAAGCTTTTCCACTGGAATCAGGACTGTGTCTGTCCCTGTTCGGGCGCCAAATTGCGAAGGTCTTGTCTAGCTCCTCTTGTCAGGATAAGCAAAAGTCCTTGCCCCACGTTGGGCGCCAATTGTAGCGAGCTGTCGTCTCTAGAAGCTGCCGGATCGCTCTCTGGGAAGAGATCTGCTGTGTCTACTCAAATCTTTCAGACAGATTCTTCTTCCTGTAGTGAACCGTTGTCTCCAGGCAGTTGCTGTTAACTCTTGTCCTTAGAAGTGACTTCCCTTCCTGCAGAGAGCCCCGTCAGGCCTGATGTAATGCAGAGAGTCTTCTTCTTTCTCTGAGAGTCCTCTCTTTTATTCTCCCAGAGAATGGGCGTGGGATAATGCAAGGGCTTCTGGGAAGAACCACCCCAGCCAATGAGCTTGCCCCCTCTATCAAGTCAACCTGAGTTCTCACCTTGTAATTGTCCAGAAAACCTGAATTCTCACCTTGTCACCATCCAGACAACCTGAGTTCTCACTTAGTAATCCTAACAGAAATGGATAATTTATTTTATACATATATACACACATCAATACATACACATATGTGTACACATGAGTGTTAATGCTCACATATATACACACATACACATATGTGTGTATGTGGGTATGAAGACTCTTTTCCCTTAAAAATCTGCTAATTCTCATCAGGTTATAAATGTTCAAATGGAAATAGTATATGTGCTAAGCTTGGGGAAAATAATTTTTGCCCTTTGGGGCAGAAATGGGGAGCAAGTAGAAATCATCTAGTAAAAGATAAAAGTCATCTAACATCATGAGGATGTGGTTGGCTTCCTTGGGGAAAACTGTTCAATCCCACTTATGAAAAAATTAGTTTCATTTAAATATAAATGGTTGTTTCTTCATGTTTGCTTAACAGCAACAAATCCTCCCAATTTTCCCTCTCATTGAACTCTTTCTTGTCTTGTCATTTTAATGTGAGAGAAATGAACACCGGCCTATTTGTCTCTGCCTCTGGGTAAAATTTTAGGAAAGTTTGTGAAGCCACATGGAAGATAGTGTTGGAGCCGAAGCACTTCTCAATCCCTTGAGCAACATCAAACAAAAGTGCCAGGTTTTTGTGTGGAATACTAAACAAATGAGTTGCCAAGTTTCAGCCAGTGGTCAGTCACCCACAGTTCACAGAGTCCCCGTGTTGCCAAGAGGAGAGGATTTCTTTCTGAACAAGAATTTCTTTCTAACTAAATTAGAAGGAATCTGATTGATCTGAGAGGCATTAAAATTGTTATTCATATAATTTTAATATCCGGCTTGTATTTAGGTTCTTTACAACATTCCCTTACTACATTGAAAGCTGATTCTTGGGAACTTTTCTCTCTTCTTCAGCCACCATCCTGACAGGATGGATAGCTTAAGGGGATACTTGTGAAAATATCAGCCACATTGAAGAACCTCTGAAAGGGGGTCTGTGGCACACAGGATACAAGCAAGAAAAGCTAAGGAGCTATGTTACTCAAACGAATTTTTGAAGTGTCTAGATAGTCCAGATCAGTGTGATAGGTGATGACGGGGTGATCATAGATAAGTCAAGGCCCTTGTCCTCAAAGAATTAGCAATCAAGTTGGAACTAAGACACGTGGGCAAGTTATTGTAATATCCAACAACAAGGGAGAAAGGCACCAAAACCAAGTTCTGTGGGAGTTCTGCAAAGGAGACATTTGAATTAGACTTTAAAGGATGATCTGAAACTCAGCAAATATGGGATAGGATGTGCTTTCCAAGGAGAGGAAACAGTCTGACCAGAGGCATGGGAATGGGAAAGTATAATGTCTGTATAAGGGATAATATGTAGTTCAGTTTGGGACAGTATAGAGAGCAAGAAACATGAGATTAATCTAGAAAGGTAGAATGTGCCAGATTATAAAGGGCCTTGAATGTCAGGCAAAGTTTGCTCTTTACACAGAATCTGCATTTGCAGGTATCTCAGAGACCAACTCATCTAAACTGTCTGAATAAAAATCCTGTTTATTAAATACTTTACAAACCCCTGCAGAATTGTTGTGAGGATCAAGTGAGATATTGTAGAGCATCTAAAGAAATATCTGACACATGGTAGGAATTTAATAAATGTTTCCTCCTAGCATTCCTTCCATCCTCCCTTCTTTTCCTCCTTTCTCTCTTTTTTCTCTCTCTCACCTCACCCTCCTTTCTCTCCCTTTCCTTATTCCCCTACTCTTTGTGCCTCCCTTCCTCTTTTCCTTCCCTCCCTCCCTCATTTCTCTCTTTCCTCCCCCACTTTGCTTTCCGTCTCTCCCTTCTTCCCCTTCTTCCTGACTTTATTTCCTTAATGCTGCTTTCTCTCCCTTTCTTTCATCTTTCCCATCTCTCCTCTTCTCTCATTTATTCTTCTTCCCTTCTTCCTTTTTCCCCTTCTCTTTTTCCTCTTTCCCTTTTCCTTCTTTCCTCCCTTCTTTAAGATTTTCAAGACTTGAATTTATCATCAGATCTTCATTATTCATGACCCTAGAAGGATGATAAGTACTTAGAGATCTAATTTCATAAAAATATAAACTATGTTCCCCATTGTTACGGAACTTATTAAATTAGAGCCAGCTAGCTTATATAGTGGATAGATTGGAGACAGTAAGACCTGAGTTCAAATCCACCCTCAGAGATTTAATCAGTTTCCTCATCTCTGAAATAATAGTACCTATTTCCCAGGGTTGTTGTGAGGATTAAATAAAGTAATATTTGTAAAGTGTCTTATATACCTTAGACTATATAAATATTACTTAGTATTTATATGCTAAATATTACATATATATAGTACATATAGTAGTAGTAGTAGTAGTAAGGATATAATATTTATTGATTATTAATCATTAACTATGTATAGAGTCCTGTGTTTGATTACATGGATATAAAAACAAAACAAAACAAAATAATCCCTGCCATAAAGACATTTATATCCTAATTTGTAATTCAAGATAGATTTTGTTCTTTCTACCCTTTACCTTTAAATTATCAATAATCTCTTAATTGTCATATATGGTGGCTTTTTCTCAGGTTTCTTTCTGCTTAACTGAAGTGCTTCATTTGACACTATTGAACAATTTCTCTCCTCTGATTATTTTGCTTTTTGTTTGTTTGATATTACTTTCCTGGGGTTTCCTGCTACTTGTCTCATTGTTCCTTCTTGATATCTTTTCCTAGCTCACCATCCAGACCATGTCTCTTAATTGCAGATGTTTCCCAAGTTCTACCCTATGTACTATTCTCTTTTCCCTCTGTACAGTCTCTCTAGGTGGCTTCATATGCTTCTACACATTAAACTATCATCTCTGTGTTAATGACTCCTACACCTACTTATTTAGCTCTGATTCTGCCCCGAGCTTCAATTCCAGATTGCTATTTATTTAATGGACAGATTCTGGACTGTTTGTTCTAGAATGACTTCTGACTTGACATGTCTAAAATTAAACTCATCCTTCTATCCAAATTTTCTGCTCTTCTACATTTTTCATTTCAATTGAAAGTACTACCAGCCTTCCATTTTCTAAGATTCACAAACTTAACATTATCCTAGACTCCTATTAATTTACCTTTACCTCATATGTCCACTCATTTGCCAGATCTTGCCATTCCTACTTCCACAGCATCTCTCACATATAACCCTTTCTCACTACTCATACCTTAGTTTATGTCCCTCATTACCTCTAATCTAGATTATTATCACAGTCTTGTAATTTGTCTTCCTCCCTTAAGTCTCTTACTGCTTCTGTCCAAAGTAATTTTTCTTAAGTACACATCTGACCATGTCACTCTCCTACTCAGTCAGCCCCAGAGGTTCCCTATTATAGACTCTAGTGTACAATACAAATTTATTTAACATTTGAAGAGCTTTATATGCTAAATAAAGAAAGCTCTTCACAACCTGGCTCAAACCTATCTTTCCCAGCTTGGTTGGACATTATACCCTCCTTTGCATTCCAACCAAATTGGTCTTTCTGTTCCTCTCACCTGACAGTCCATCTCCTATCTCCTTGGCTTTGTACTGGCCATCCTCCATGAATGGAAGGTACTTCCTCTTTCCTTCTGCCTCGGAAAGTCACTTTCTTTAAGAAGTAACTCAAGCACCATCTTCTATATGTAACTTTTCTTGATTTCTCCAACTGCTGTGATTCTTCTAAACCATGTGATACCTACTTTGTATGCATTTGTATTATATTTAGTATGACATAAACTAATACAAATAATTCATATATATTATGTATGTTTATATATATGTATATATAAATTAAATATATGTAAACTATAAATTATATATATATATATATATATACATATATATATATGTATGTATAAAAATCCTTTTGAGTAGGAATTGTTTCATTCCCCAGGACAAAGACAGTGCCTAGCACACAGTAGATACCTAATAAATGATAGTTGATAGATTAAAATGGCACTTGTTTTTTTAAATTAATTTTTATAATTATGACATTTTCTTTGACAGTACATATGCACAGGTAATTTTTTTTAACAACATTATCCCTTGTATTCCCTTCTGTTCTGAATTTTTCCCCTCCTTCCCTCCACCCCCTCCCCTAGATGGCAGGCATTCCCATACATATTAAATATCTTATAGTATATCCTAGGTACAATATATATGTGCAGAACCGAATTGTTGTTGTTGCAAAGGAAGGATTGTATTCGGAAGGTAAAAATAATCTGGGAAGAAAAACAAAACAAAACAAAGAAAAACAGTGCTCACAGTTTACACTCATTTCCTAGTGTTCCTTTTCTGGATGTAGCTGATTCTGTCCATCATTGATCAATTGGAATTGGATTAGCTCTTCTCTATGTTGAAGATATCCACTTCCATCAGAATACATCCTCATACAGTATTGTTGTTGAAGTGTATAATGATCTCCTAGTTCTGCTCATTTTATTCAGCATCAGTTGATTTAAGTCTCTCCAAGCCTCCCTGTATTCCTCCTATTGGTCATTTCTTACAGAACAATAATATTCCATAACATTCATATACCATAATTTACCCAACCATTCTCCAGTTGATGGGCATCCATTCATTTTCCAGTTTCTAGCCACTATGAAAAGGGCTGCCACAAACATTTTGGCACACACAGGTCCCTTTCCCTTTTTTAGTATTTCCTTGGAATATAAGCCATAGCACTGCTGGGTCAAAAGGTATGCACAGTTTGATATCTTTTTGGGCATAATTCCAGATTGCTCTCCAGAATGGTTGGATTCATTCACAACTCCACCAACAATGCATCAGTGTCCCAATTTTCCCACATCCCCTCCAACATTCATCATTATTTATTCCTGTCATCTTAGCCAATCTGACAGGTGTGTAATGATATCTCAGAGTTGTCTTAATTTGCATTTCTCTGATCAGTAGTGATTTGGAACACTCTTTCATATGAGTGGATATAGTTTCAATTTCATCAACTGAAAATTGTCTGTTCATATCCGTTGACCATTTATTAATTGGAGAATAGTTTAATTTCTTATAAATTAGAATCAGTTCTCTACATATTTTGGAAATGAGGCCTTTATCAGAACCTTTAACTGTAAAAATGTTTTCCCAATTTGTTACTCCCCTTCTAATCTTGTTTGCATTAGTTTTGTTTGTGCAGAAACTTTTTAATTTGGTGTAATCAAAATTTTCTATTTTGTGATCAATAATGGTCTCTAGTTCTCCCTTGGACACAAACTCCTTCCTCCTCCACAAGTCCGAGAGGTAAACCATGCCATGTTCCTCCAATTTATTTATGATTTCGTTCTTTATGCCTAAATCTTGGACCCATTTTGATCTTATCTTAGTATGTGGTGTTAAATGTGGGTCCATGCCTAGTTTCTGCCATAAACTGACACTTGTTAAAAAATAAAGGAGTTGTTTGTTGATTAAGCTAGAAGAGGGCCCTGAGTTTGGTGTGAAAATAAGCATAAGCCTATGGACTCCTATGGATGGAGGTGGGGAGGTGGCAGTAGACAGGTAGAGAGTAGAGGAGCATGGAGGTATGAGAATTTATATTGTCACAGAATTTAGCAGACTCTTCTAGGGCCCAGCTTCTTAAACTGTGGATCTCCATCGTATGTGGTCTTATAACTGAATGTGGGGGTGGAGAATTAAGATTTATTATCAGGAAATATTTGATTTGCATACTTATTTTATATATCTCAGGAGAAAAGGGATTATAAGTGGAAAAAGTTTAAGAAGCCTTGCTCTAGGACAGGCTTAGATGGAATAGAACTTAGTGAAATAGAACGAAAAGAGTTGGGGAAAATATAAGATGACAGTGTTTTGTCTTTCACCAAAGCTATAGTTAACAAGAGTATATGAAGGAAGCAGACTAGTGTGGATGCAACTATTGTTGTATATTTGTTTAGACCAGGTTATATGTGATATGCAGAGAGACTGAAGGTACAGGAGCTAAGTGAGGCTGAGGAATACTTGAGAGGGATGCACAAGTTGTGATCTTTTATTCTTTCCTCTTACCTTTCGAGTATGTTTTATATATTTTTAGATGACCTTGTGACTGGAGTTGTACTCTTGTGCTGCTCTAGAGCCCAAATTCTAGAATAAGGCTGAATTGGGTTGGATTGAGAGTGGAAGGTAAAGCATGCAAAAGCTGCTTGTTCCTAATTCAGTTTAGAATTATCTAACTGATTCTTCTAGTGAAGCTCACTCCCCATCTCCCATCTTTGGGGAGGACTGGACAGTAGCAAGCACTTGGAAGTGGGAGGAAGGTCCAAAAAAAATCGAATAATGGTGCTAATGAGAAGCTGAATATCCTAATATTTTCATTTTCATTTACTTTTTTGAGTGGGTTTGCTATACGTCAGATATTGCTATTCTCTGAGCCAAGTGACCTAGAGAATAACAAGAGGAGAGGGAATTCTTAGGAGAGGGAAACAGCATGCTTCTTTCTTGATGTCAACATTTCCTCTTCTTCCATTTGTTGGATGACTTTGTGTTTAAAAGGGGTTTGAACCAACTGATAAAAAAATTAGGCTCTCTGGGGTTATCAACCAAAACCATGGAATGATCAAGAGGAAGTGACTTGATCCCTGAATACTAACCATAGGGAATATCTCCCAAGGCTTAAAGAATTTGATTTTGAACCTATAAAATCAATACTCTATGGGAGATATGTAATATAAAACTATATACTGGCAATTTTCACTTTATGTAAATTTGCATAATTCACTTTTAAATTCTGAAAGAAATCAACATCCCAAAATAAAAACTCCATGTTAAGTTTACTATACAATACTGTGGTGCTCCTCTCTCTGCTGTTACTTATTGGCTCAGCCCTCAGAAGTCTCTCACTCCTTCATCCCCACCAAAACAAACAACTAAACAAAAAACTAAACTTCAAGTGTTAGATGGATTAGCCTCCTGCACCAAGAGAGTATATCTTTGCCCTGCTTCGCTCACCATTCTACCTGTCTGGCCCCAGTCCCCAAATATCCTTGAACCATGTGCTGGCTCATGGTCTCTGTGGGCCTTTAGTCTCTTTCCTGATTCCTTTCCTTCCTCCCTTATTTGTGGGCAAATTTGTATTGCATAAAAATCACTTTACATAAAGATTTACAGAAATGTCTACTTATGTAAAATGAAGAACTGTCTATATCTGAAAATGCTATATATATTTAAAATATATATAGGAGCTTTATACAGAATGCTCTCTAAGTCTTACGTTTAAATCTACACTAAAACTTTTGAGAAATTGTCAAATCCACCAGTGTGAGATTGATGAGGAATTATAGGCATATATTAGGGACATTTTGATCATATTTTTAATCTCTTAGGAGTATCATGGAGAGTATGCCCTATATTCTCCTCTAGAGTCCCTTGGTGCCTGTCAAATGGGAGAGTATTGAACTAAGAGGACTATCAGTTGCTCTCTATACCATGTCTTATGTTGTCATACTTTGGGAATGGCTGAATATAAAACTCCCCAAAGAAAAGTCTCTGTGGAAACTCATTAATAATACAAATAAATAAAAGGGGCCACAGGGAACTGGATATAGGTGTGGAGGAGCTCAGAGTGACAGGAACACCTGGGTCTCACCTCCCTCTGTTATGTAGTCAAAATGCACATTAGGAGTTTGTCTATTTTTGTTTCCTTCCATAAACAACAGAATTTTAAATAAGTGTGACATGGTGACATGCTCTTCCTGTCTGCCATCCTTGCTCACGGCAGGGTTGACACCTGGTAGCTGTGTTCCTCATTATTAATACTGTGTGGGGTGGTTTCAAGGTTGGCCTGATCTGGTTCAGTTATCTTAATCACATCAGTCTTTTTCATGTCTCTGCTGATTAGCAAGGATGTCTGCTAGTGTCTTTTTCCCCACTCTGTGTCTGGAATCCAGGTGGTTTTCATTAACTTCCCTTCCCTATCTTAACCCCATAATTTAACATTCTTTCTTTCCCTCCTTCTCTCTCCTCACATTCTCCAGTTCAGACTTGGATTTTTATATATAAATACCTGAGATTTCAGTACTTTTGAAGCTATTGACAACATGACCTTTGGGAGAGAAGAGAACTGCCTTTTATGACAAATTCCATTAAAAAAAAACCTACTAATTATTATTCCCCAGCACCATGTAAAACAATTTTTAACATTAATTTTTAAAACTTTGAGTTCCAAATTTTTCCCTTCCTTCTTCTGCCATGAGAAGATAAGCAATTTGATATATATTATACATATGTAGTCATGCAAAACATTTCCATAATAGTCATATTATAAAAGGAAACAAATCAAAAATGAAAAAATTCTTAAGAAAAATAAAAAAGAAAAAAGTATGCTTTAATTTGTATTCAAACACCATCAGTTTTTTTTCCCCTGAGTATGGATAGCATTTTTTCATCATTAGTTCTTCAGAGTTGTCTTGGATCATTGTATTGCTGAGAATAGTGAAGTTATTCAGAGCAGATCTTAAAATATTGTTGCTACTTTGTACACAGTACTTTTCACTTTGTATCAGCTCAGGTAATCTTTCCAGATTTTTCTGAGAGCATCCCATTCATCATTTCTTAGTATCTAGTATTCTATTGTAATCATATAACACACTTTGTTCAGCCATTCCCCAATATCAATGGGCATCCACTCAATTCCAATTCTTTGCTACATGAAAAGAGCTGCTATATATTTTTTATCATAGTATTCTATTGTAATCATACAACACACTTTGTTTAGTCATTCCCCAATATTGATGGGTATCTACTCAATTCCAATTCTTTGCTACATGAAAAGAGCTGCTATAAATATTTTTTTTACATTTAGGTCCTTTTCCTTTTAAAAAAATCTTATGGGATACAGGCCTAGTAGTGACATTCTTAGGTCAAAGGGTACACTTGGTTTTATAGCCCTTTGAGCTTAATTGCAAATTACTCTGCAAAGTGGTTGAATCAATCCATAACTCCAAAAACAGTGCACTCCACCACTTTTTATTTTCCTTTTCTATCCAATTATTCAGTCTACTAGATATGAGGTAGTACCTCCAAATTGTTTTAATTTGTATTTCTCCAATCAATAATGAGTTAGAGCATTTTTCATATGGCCATAGTTTTGATTACTTCATCTGAAAACTGTTCATATTTTTATATCAATTATCAATTGAGGAATGGTTCTTATTTTTATAAATTTGATGCAGTTTTCTATATGTTTGAGAAATGAGGACTTTATCAAAGAAACTTTCTTCAGATTTTTTTCACACCTAGTATTGCTATTTTTCCCTCCATCCTATTTTCCCCCTGTTAATTCTACTCAGTCCATCCTCAAAGTGTTTTACTTCTGACCACCTCTCCCCAAATCTACCCTCCCTTATATTACATACTCCCTTTCTCTCATCTCCTTCCCCTCCTACTTTCCTGTAGCTTAAAATAGATATCTATACCCAAATTGAATATGTGTGTATTATGGCTTCTTTGAGTCAATTCTAGAGATAGATTCACTGACTCCCTCTCAAGTTAACTCCCCTGTATTGCAAAGTATTTTTCTTGCCCCTTTTGTGTGATATAATTTATCCTATTCTGTCACTTTCCCTTTTCCTCAGTATGTACCTTAATTAATGTCATCCCTTCATAATAAACCCACAGCTGTGTCCTTTGTCTATATATAGTCCTTCTAACTGCCCTAATAATGAGAAAGTTCTTATGAGTTACAAGTATCATTTCCCATGTAGAAATGTAAATAATTTAACCTTATTAAGTTCCTTACTATTTCCCTTTCCATTTTACATTTTTATGCTTCTCTTGAGTCTTGTATTTGAAAATCAGTTTTTCTATTCAGTTCTGGTCTTTTCAACAAGAATGCTTGAAAATACTCTATTTCATTGGATATCCAATTTTCCCCTAAAGGAAAATATTCAGTTTTGATGAGTAGATGATTCTTAATTGTAACCCTAGTTCCTTTGCCTTCCAGAATATCACATTACAAGCCCTTTTATCCTTTCATGTAGAAGTTGCTAAATGTTTTCTTATCATGATACTGAAATTGTTTCTGGATGCTTGTAGCATTTTCTCTTTTACCTGAGAGCTCTTGAATTTTGTTATAAGAATATTCCTAGGAGTTTTCCTTTAGGGATCTCTTTCAGAAGATGATGGGTGGATTCTTTCCATTTCAATTTTGCCTTCTGGTTCTAGAATATCAGGGCAATTTTATTAAATAAATTTTAATTTTTAAATAATTTTATTAAATAAATAAAATACATTTATTAAAGTAAATAAATTAAATTAAATAAAAGATGATGTATAAGTTCTTTTTTGATCATGTCTCTTTCTAGTAGTCCAATAAAATATTTCACATTATCTTCTATTTTTTCATTGCTTTGATTTTGTTTTATTTTTTCTTGATTTCTTATAAAGTCATTAGCTTCCATTTGTTCAATTCTAATTTTTAAGGAATTATTTTCATCAGTGGGCTTTTGTACCTCCTTTTTCATTTGTCCAATTTTACTTCTTGTGAGGTTTTTTTTTCCTTCAGTGAATTTTTGTGCCTTTCCCCCCATTTGTCTAATTCTGCTTTTTAAGGCATTAAGGCATCTCATTGACTTTTTGTTTTTCCTTTTACCATTTATAAAGTCTAGTCTATTATTAAGACACTGTTTTCTTCAGTAATTTTTTTTTTGCTGTTGACATGGTTTTCACAATTTTCTTGCATTATCCTTAGTTTTCTTCCCATTTTTCCTTTACTTCTCTTACTTGGTTTTTAAAATCCCTTTTGAGTTCTTCTCTGGCCTGAGACCAATTCATATATTTCTTAGACAGTTTGGATTCAGGAGCTTTGACTTTGTTATCTTCTTCTGAATATATGTTTTGATCTTCCTTGTTACCATAGTAACTTTTTATAGTCAGAATTTTTTCTGCTTTTTTGCTCATTTTCTCAATATATTACTTGACTTTTAACTGTTAAAATAGGGCTCTACTTCCAAGGAGGAGGGGTATAGTGTCCCAAGCTTCAGGAATTTTATGCAATTGTTTTCAAAAACACATTTAGGGACCTGTAAATTTTCAGTTCTTTCAAGATGGTATGAAGTAAGAAAATTTATGTGTACTACCCTCTTGGACATGCTATTGTTTGTGACCAACTACAAGTATTCTTTTCTGCACTGGAAATGTGAGAAGGGTTCCCACTTTACTTTGGTGTACTAGTGCTCCTCCTCACAATGGGACTGTAACCCAGATCTGAGCATGAATAAAAAGCACCAAAATCCTCTCTCAGGGCTAACAGAGACCTCTTTGCTGTTTGTGGGCTGAGAGCTCTGGAAACCACTTTTGCAATTGCTTATTAGTGATTCCTAAGGCCTGCTCCTGGTTTTTTAGCAGGGCTGTGCTGTCTTAACCTGTGCTGGAATTGTGCTCTATTCTCAGTCAGGTGCAACAGATTTTTCCCACCAACTTTTTTAAGTTGTCTTTGGCATCTATGGAATGAAACGTCTGAAAACCATTACAGCTGCTCCTGATTCAGTCAACCCAAGGCATGCTCCTGGCTAGCTGGGACCTGGTATTTATTGGCACAGCCTGCACTAAACTGCACTTTTTTCTCCCCCTGGTACAACAGATCTTTCCTGCTGACCTTCCAAGTTGTCTTGGGGCAGAAAATTGTTTTGATCCATCTTTTTTGGATTATGCAGCTCCAGGATTAGTTTAAAATCATTATTTAAAGGTGTTTGGAAAGGTTTGGGGAAAACTCACATTGACTTTGTCTTCTCATCAAGACTTTTAAAATAAATCATCAGACTAGTCCAGCACTCCATTTGTGAAATGGTGGAAAGAGTGCTGGAATTGGAATCAGAGGACCTAGATTCAAATATGACATTTATATATATATTTATATGTAAATATTATATATTTATATATAAATATTACATATATATATTTATATGTAAATATTATATATGTGTGTATATATATATATATATATATATATATATATATATATAATTTAGAACATTAATTTAATTTCTCTGAGCTTCCATCTGGTTACCTATAAAATTGGGTGGTTGTAACCGATGATTTCCCAAGATTCCTTCCAGTCTGTGAATCTATGATCTGATACCTCTCTTTTCTCTCAGTGTATTACTGAGAGCAGAGTGGAAAACAGTAACCAATATTTTATTTTCTTGTAATTTTGAACAATGTGTGAACAATTCTAGGCAGTGAAAACCTAAATGGGGTATAGACAAGGATAGTAAATGAATTTACATTGTAAGATTATAGATCAGAGAGGATTATGGATTTAGCCCTAGGAAAAACTTTAGAAGTACAAGCCCAGAAATTTAAGTAATTTATTCAATGCGATACTTATTATAAGTCTAGGATTTGAATGTATATTCTTTGATTCTGAAACCACTAGTCTAATATATTGCTCCTACCATATTCTAGGCAAATAATAAGGTGTATATTGTGTACACATGTGCATATAAATATGCACACACATATTTGACTTTGGAATATATTCTGTAATTATGTTTACAGCAGCTGTATTCCATAATCTTCCAATTATGTTTAGGTTAGGCAAGTATAAGAAATCTCTTCCTATTCCTGAAGCATACACTAACAAGGCATTGAGGGAAAAGTAGCTCTGCAGAGAATGCCAGGCAGCGGTAGGGATGTTGATGTTACCTGGAATTTAAATTGACCTACACATGCGTAATTTGGGGATGATTATATTAATATGAATAAAAAAATCACAAAACTTAGGCTACCCCCAAGTTAAATACAAGATTTATGTATTTCTTAATGATGGGGTGAGAAACCTTTGGATCTCTGGCATGTTACATCTTGTCATCATCACCACCACCACCATCTTTAAAATGTTATCTCTGAGCATAGGTTTCTACATGCCTGAACAGAGAAATTTTTTAAAATACTGTCCTTGTCCATTAGAAACTTAAATCTAAGACATTACTGAAAGGGGTTGGGCAGGTGTTAAAACAGTCAAGCATGTGTTTAAATATAAAAAAAAAAACTTGATGAGTGGAGGAATAAAACACTGTAATTTGTACTAAGGGAATGACATATTGGTTGATTGAATGAATGAATGTAAAGCATTTATCAGGCCTTACTGTGTACCAAGCAGCATGCTAACCTCTGAGAATACAAATACAAAGAAAGATATTTTCAGTTTTCAAATTCTTTTTATTCTATTCTATTACATTTCTTAGTGGCGGAGAAAACACATAGGAGAATAGATAAGGGAAGGAGTTCTGTTTTGTGAAATCTCAAATATGGTGTGTGGGACAACAGAGTGGTCCATTAAAACATCCTTCCCTATTGCAATAGTCATGGTGATTTGATTATACATCTCAGAGAAAGTGGTGGAAAAGGTGCTGAACATGAGGACATACATCCTGGGAAGAGCAGAGTCAAATAGTCCTCTCCTCACGGCCATAGGTTCCCATCAATGGACATTTTCAGGAAGAAGATAGGTAAATAGGGGTGTGTGTGTGTGTGTGTGTGTGTGTGTGTGTGTGTGTGTGTGTGTGTGTGTAAAATAACTTTGATCATTTTATCTTTCATTCATTCATTAAATTATACTTACTATGCAAAACACCATGCTAAGAACTACTGCTAGCCATTCACCTACCTCAAGGCATAGGGCTAAATTAGTAAATCCAAAGAAATCTCCTTAAATCACTTATTCTATGTAAATCAAAAGTATTGGATGATATAAAAAATAGTTGTGTGATAGTGATATTGAAGGTAAATGAGTTTGGTAGATAGAAGGCAAAGGGTAGCGCTGTAAATAATTAGCAGATGTAGGGAAAGACATCCTTTTTTTCTTCTCTCATTGGTCCAGTCAGTTTTCAGGAGAGGATTGAACTTCAGAAACTTATCTTTGATTTAAGAAAAATAGTAGTATTGTTTTTCATATATGATATCTTGCCTAATCTGGGTGTCTTAGAGGTAATGAGGTAAATAAAAAGAGTAAAAAAGGAACAAGTCATGAAACTCCTGGCTCAGGTTGTGCCATTAACTAGATAAGCTTTAAACAATTTAATTCTCTGGACTTTAGTTTATTTATCAATGATATATAAGAAAAAATGAGATGCTATCTAAAGTGTTTATAATTTTATATTTATATTTATAATGCTATCATCTTGATACTCACTCAACTCCTTCGTTTCCAGAATTCTAGCCCTTGTTTATTGGTTGCTTCCTCTTCGTGGAATAATAATATTAATAATTTTATGTATATGATATACATATAATACTAATAATAGCAATTAACATTTATATAGAATTTTAAGATTTGCTTTAAAACAGTTTACTGATATTATCTCATTTTATTTTCAAAACAATCCTAGGAGGTAGGTGCTATTATTCCTATGTAGAGATCAATCAACTGAAGTTCTGTAATTTGCCTGGCACCCATATGGCTGGTAAAGACTCAGGTCTTCCTGCCTCCAAGTCCACTGCTCCAGATACACTGTTACCAGGAGAATACTGATTTAGAATCAGATTTAAGCTTCTGGAGGGAATGTGGAAAAACTGGGACACTAATATATTGTTGGTAGAGTTGTAAAGTGATCCAACCATTCTGGAGAGCAATTTGGAACTATGCCTAAGGGACTATCAAACTGTGCATATCCAGCAGTGTTTCTATTGGACTTATATCCCAAAGAGATCTTAAAAGAGGGAAAGGGACCTACATGTGCAGAAGTGTTTGTGTCAGCCCTTTTTGTAGTGGTAAGAAACTGGAAACTGAGTGGATGCCTATCAGTTGGAGAATGGCTGAATAAAATATGGTATATGGAATGTTATTGTTCTATAAGAAATGATCAGCAGGATGATTTCAGAGAGACCTGGAGAGACTGACATGAACTGATGCTGAGTGAAATGAGCAAAACCAGGAGATCATTGTACATGACAACAGCAAGATTATATGATGATCTATTCTAATGGACATGGCACTTCTCAACAATGAGATGATTCAGACCAGTTCCAATGATTTTGTGATGATGAAGCCATCTACATCCAGAGAGAGCACTGTGGGTACTTAGTGTGGATCACAACATAGCATTCTCTCTCTTTTAGTTGTTGTTTGCTTCCATTTTATTTTATTTCTCGTTTTTTTCCTTTTTGATTTGATTTTTCTTGTGCAGCAAGATAATTGTATAAATATGTATGCATATATTGGACACCATATATTTTATCATGGTAGACATATATTGGATTACTTGATATCTCTTGGAGGGAGTGGGGAGAAGGAAGGGAAAATTGGAACACAAGATTCTGCAAGGGTTAATGTTAAAAAATTATCAGTGCATATCTTTTGAAAATTAAAAAGCTTTAATAAAAAAGTAAAAGACCAGGAAATATAATCTGAGAGGCAATTTAAAAATTATCAATAAATTAATGTGAAATTGGGATATTATTGACCAAAAAACTGATTTATGCCTAAAATATTGAAGATACTTTGATTTTGTAAAGGGAAGTTCTTTTGTTGTCAGGATTATTTTTTTCCTTTTCATGGTCTAGACCTATAATGTTACCAGTATAGAGAACTTGTAATAGGAAAACCCACCTTTATTGATACAGATCAATTTCTTCAAAATCTGTAGCCTTTAAAAGTTGCTTGAATGCAATGAGAATTACAAAATTGCTACCTTATAAAAATGCAATATTAGTGTCTGAGTTAATACTAGACATGCAAGGCTCAAAGAAAAAGGAAAATACATGTTACTTTGGGGAAGTGGATCATTTCAAGTAGTATGGCACAGCACGGGTGTGTGTGTGCACGTGTGTCTGTGTGATTGATGCCTAAAGAGTATAGTTTTCTTATTGTCCTTCATTAGTTCTATTAGTGTACACTGCAAGGCAGCTTTATTGGAAAAAGAAGAGGGAACATCTTATTGGATTTAGCTGACAGAATCTAAATAAATCAGAGCTAATTGTAAAAGGTTCTAGAAACACTGTGTACCAAGGGACTGAATGGTAATGCAGATCACCCAATAGTGTTTGGATCAGAATTGGATATTAGAAGTAGAAATGTGTTATTTCCACAAACTTGAAAGCTAAGATGAGGACAAAATTGTTTTTCACATTTGTATAGTGCTTTAAGATTTAGAAAATGTTTTCCTGTATGAGAGATAGTTAACATAGATATTATCCCTAGTTTATAGTGGAGGAAACTCAGGTCTAGAGATATAAAGATTTTTGCCTAAGGAAGGAAAGAGGGATGAAGGAAATAAGTATTTATTTATTAAGTGCTCAATATAGGGTAGGCACTATAATGAGCACTTTACAAATATCTCATTTGATCATCACAGCAATACTGAGAAGTATTTTTTTCACTCATTTCAGTCCTTTATGACTCTTCATGACTCGATTTGGAGTTTTTCCTGGTAATAATACTGAAATAATTTTGCCATTTCCTTCTCCTATTCTTTTAGAATATGTGCATGCATTAGAAAAGGGGATAGGTGAATCAAGTATGAAATTCATTATTGTTCATTCATATCTGACTCTTTGTGACCCTCTTTGGGATTTTCTTGGTAAAGATACTGGAGTGGTCTGCCATTTAGGAATAAATGACTTGCCCAGGGTCACACAGATTTGAACTCAGGAAGAGGAATTTTCTTTCCTCCAGGCCAGTACTCTATCCATTGAACCATGTGGCTAGAGATAGGTATAATTATTATTCCCACTTTGAAGTTGAGTAAACTGAGACAGAGGTTAAATGACTTACCCAGAGTCAAACAGTAAGTTTCTAAGGCTGGATTTATGCTCAGATCTTCCTGTTTCCAGTACCAGCACTGTATCCATTGGGTCACCTTTGTGCTTTTAAACACAAAAGCAGCACCTCCTGAGGCTGAGTTCAAACCCAGCTTGTCTGACTTTGTAGCCAGCTCTCTTACCATGCCCTTCCAAGCCTGGTTAGGAGATCAGAAATAAGTCTGCCAGTATGTTGTTCAAAATTAACAAAAGAAAAATCACCACAAACAACTTTTTTCCTAATCTTGTGAAAGAAGTAGTATATTAAGGTGGGAATAGCAAATCATGTTTTCAAATTTTCTAATTCTGCAGTCCTGATAATATTCTGTGTACAAGGATTTTCATTTCTCTAGTTGGCAAGTCACTTAATTCTGTTTGCCTCAATCCCCTTCAATAAAATGAGCTGGAGAAGGAAATGGCAAACCACTACAGTGACTTTGCCAAGAAAATCTCATGAATTGTCAGACAAAACTGAGAAATGAAACAATCATCATCATCATCATCAAACATTATTGATAATATATTATAGCCTATATACATTCAGCATGCATGCATCTTTCTAATTCCCTTTAGGATTCTCATCATTTTGCTTCTTAGTCTATATTGATCCATATTTCACACTCTATGGGATTAAGAAGGGAATAACAGGTTTGTTAAAAATGGGATCTTGAAGCAGTATGTCAAAGCACTGCAGATTCCTAAATACTTTCTAGCTAGCCCATTCACCTTTTTTTCATTTCTGAACCTAATTCATGTCCACCTTCAATGATATCCAAGATATCTAAACTTAATGATCTAATCAGTGGGACATAATGTCACAATCTGAACAAAACATATTCTTCATTACTTTTTTTTTAATATGATGGTTAGGGTGATCTCTTTATAATAGGGATTTTCAAACTTTTTATAGGTCAAAGATCCCTTTGGCAGTCTAGAGAAACCTATAGATCTTTTCTCAGAATAGTATTTTGATGTATAAAATAAAACACAAAAGATTACAAGATTCAATATAACTAGCAAATATGAAAAATAAAGTTGCTAGACCCCAGGTTAAGAACTGTCTTCGAGTAATTGGATCTCATTGAAGAACCTTGTAGGTCTTAATTAGTATTAATAATGGATCCCATAAAGTGAGTTTTATTATTTAAATTCATATAACATATTTCCATTGGGTTGGGATTAATAACTATATTTTCATAATTATAAGTTCAAATAGTGTGTGATTTGAAGACCAATTCAGGATATTCATTATTCACACTGATCAGGACCTGGCTATATTTTGGAGCCTAATACAGTCAGCACAGTGTCTTTCATGAATAAGAGTCTCTATTGATCCATAAAACAACTTGTCAGTGTCTCTTCTAAAATGTGGTCTGGACACAGCATTCCAGCTTCATTGTCTAATTAGGGAAGATTGCATAGCAAATAAAACAGTCCTTTCTGTAGACACTGTAAGTAGCCTTAGATCTCATTACCTCTTTTATCTGTCGCATCAAACTACTGACTTATTAGGTTTGTAATTCACTGGAAATAAAAAGTCTTTTTTCACATGAACTGATTTCTAGATGAATTATTCCTTTCATATTCCAAATTGTATAGTGGAATTTTTGAACTCAAGTATAGGGCTTTACAATTAAGTTCACCTTATTAGCTTTACCTGTGTCAGAATACCCTGTCAGAAATCTCTTGGGAGTCTATCTGTTCTCCAACTTGCTAACCAAACCTCTTACTTTTATGTCATCTTTATATTTGGAAACCATGTCAGCTAGGCTTTCATTCATGCAATAAAATGTTGAATATTGGGTATAGAATGTAGTACAATTTACTCCCTGCCATGGAGGTCAGCAATATGTTCAATGACACATCAGAAGGCTTAATAAAGATAGTTGAACAGTATGTAACTAAACCTCTTCTTCCTTTTAAGTTCAACTAAAAAAGAGTTTAACTGATCAAAGCTCACACCCTTTTAGCTACTTTTTAGTAGTGTTGAATAGTTCAGAACTGATGCTATTAAAAAGTGCTCTCTAGAGCAAGAGTGGGGGAAGATTATGGAAAAAAAACAGTAATTCTTATATTTTGTTCTTAAAACTGAGAAAACAAAAACTAGGTAGATAAATTACACTGACAAATATTTTAACCAGCTACTTAATCAGTGTTCCAAGAAGGACATTTTGTAGATTTTGGTTTATTTAAAGTAAGAGATGTTCATATTTCAGTGAATTTCCCCCTTGGTGCCTAATTCTAATTAATTCCCACAGAAAGTTCGGTGTATGTTGTTGACTCATCCAGACAAATTTTGTAGTCTGGTCTAGCTTCTTCCTATCATTTTGCCTTTATTCCTGTTGATGGGGCAGATGGATTAAAAGGTACCCCGCACTCTTCAATAGCCCAATAATGCATCTCTGCTTAATTTGCTGAAACCATGGTATATCTTCTTCTTCGTCATTTCTGAATCCAAACTGTGCTAATAAGACTGTCCATTCCACCAGATCTTTGAAAAGAGAAGACTGAGCCTTGGAAAAAGGGAAACTGGCCTGGGCAGAAGGCTACCAATTAGCAGAGATTGCCATCTGGTGGCAGGAATATATTCTCAGTACATGCCCTTAGTTTTATCTCTATTGGAGATTTGTTCAAATCTTGGTTCTCTAATTTTTACTCTTTCTAATCTAGAACAGGTGAGCTCCTGCCCCTGAATCTTCTTCTTCCAAGTAGATATGTTCATTTACATAAAATGGGATTATATAATTGCTTAATAATTCCCAACTTCTTTCCTCTGATGTTTTTATTATGGAAAGGAAGATAGATGAAGAAGAGAAGTGTCACCTAGAGAATTATCAGCCAAAAATAAGCCTAGACCTCTCCAGGCCATTTGCTTGTGGGGCCATATAGATAGAGCCTTAGGTAATGGATACTACTGGTTTCTTTGGTCTTCTGTCCTTCAGCTCTTCTTAGCCCCGTCCCTCTTGACCATCCTCCTTAGATGAAATCACAATTGTTTTTCTCAGCAAATAGATGACAAAGGTTCTTTGGATGCAAGGGTTATGGCAGTAGAAAAGATGGGTAGACTTAATCATATATCCCCATGGTAATAGCATGTAAAGTCACTTTACCTGAAACTCTCCAAGTACTTCCCACCATGGAGGAGGAAAAAATAAAAACAATTATGTACTATTAGGCCAAAGATTCTTCCCCTCATATTAATCTAACAAAATTGTTAGATATGCTAGGAAGGATGCTAAGAAGTAGCTAATTCTTATAGTATAGTACAAGAAAAAATTGGTCTTAGATTAGGTACTGGATTGATATACCCACTTTGCCATTTGCTAGATTTGTATGAATTTAAACAAGTTACATTATGTTTCTACACCCCAATTTTCTCTTTTGTAAAATGATATGGTTCAATCAATAAATGCTTAGTAAGAGCCTACTATGTATAAAGCACTGTGCTAGGTGCTAAAAATAAAGACAAAACACTGACTGCCCTCAATGACTTTATAATGTACAGAATATGATATTCTAGGGCAGCTAAATGTACAATCCACTAGGGGTGGATTCAGGAGGATCTGAGTTCAAACTCACCTTTAGACACTTAATAGTAGTATTACCCTTAATAAATCACCCCAGGTTTTTTTGCCCCAGTTTTCTCATTTCTAAAATGAGCTGGAGAAGGAACAATATTTCTGCCAAGAAAACCTTAATGGATCGTAGAGCTGGATGTGATTAAAACAATTCAACAAGTATAATACTAGGTAAATAGGAGAAAAGATCACTTGTTGGAGAGGATCAAGGAAGGATTCACAGAAGAGATTCCTTAAACTCATCCTTAAAGGATGAGTTTAGAAGTAGAAATGAGGAGGGAGTTCATTACAGCATGAAGGGCAACTCCCAGAGGGGAGATAGATGGAATATCCATTTCAGGAAATACAGTTCAGTTTGTCTAGAACATAGACTTTTTGAAGGGGAATAGTATTTTAAGCCTGGAAAAGAAAGTAGGTTCCAGGTTAGAGGTTACATTGTGTTCTCCAAGGTTTTTGTCAAATCCTTCCCACACCCCTCCTTACAAAGTTAGACAAGAAAATGACTTTTTCTTCCCCCCTCCTTCAAATAGTGGTGAAAATATGTAGGGAAGGAAATAAATTCAGAGCAGATCTGCCAGTCTTGCAGGATTAGCCACAGTAAAATCTATTCGTATAGGAAATGAGAAAATTTCTTAGTTATCTATTATGTAATCCTCTCCCTTCTGGTCAATAAATTGGGGTTGAGTCTGAAGAACATGGGGGGTCATTCCAATCATGAAGAAAGAATTCTTGTTTTCTGGTTACTGCTGCCACCTCCAACTCTATTACTCTCACACAGAGATTTTCCAATCTCCTCCCAATATTATTCAGTGCTATTCAGTTATTACCCAGAGACCCTAAATCCATATACACTTAGCTTTAAAGCTGAAAGTGCTGATTTATTATGTATTGTGTAATATGCTTTCTCTTGCAGTTAATTATTGCTCCTGGTGGAGATTTGTTTGTTCTACAGAAAAATAAGAGAATATATATGCTACACATGTGACCACATAATGCAGGATGCATTTTACATAGAGCCCTGAACCTGCATTATGCAAAATATAATGACTGAATGTACCAAGTCCTTGTGAATTAACATGCCCACATGCAGAAATGCTGAGGAAATTTATGGTTTAGTTAAAGTGACATTGGGACTGAGCCTTTTAGAAACAGGCCGTTCCTAGCATAATGATTGTATAATTTATTCAGACTCAGACATCGAGCACACTTGAATTTTGAGTTAAATAACTCAGTTGGTGTATATGAAAATGGTTTCCAGTAATTTAGATCCTTGGATTCAGCCCAACTAAATAATTCCAACTTCAGCCAAATGGTTGAAAGTGGGTAAAGAGGGCATTTAACACATCTCTTGGTTTACATACAATTTCCAGGTACTTGTCTGGGAATTAGCCAGTTTTTACACTACCCATGGTCAGTAAGTCAATCAGCAAGCATTTATTAAGTATCTACTGTGTGTTAAGCACTGGGCTGAGCATTAGGAATACAGAGAAAGGCAAAAACATGATTTTTGTTCTCAAATAGTTCATATTCTAACAATGGATACAGCATGCAAATAAAGTATATATTAAGTAAGGTTACCTCAGAGGAGAGGTACTAGTAATAAGGAAATAAAATAGAAAAGGCCTCCTATAGAAGGAGGGATCTGAGCTGAGTATTGAGAGAAACTAAGAATTAGAGTTCACCATAGAGAAGATTTTAGGCATGGAGAACAGCCCACAAATGCATGTAAGCAACAGCAAAAAGACCAGTGTGGCTGGATAATTGAGGACATGGAAGGGAGTAAAGTATAAGACTAGAAAGATAGGAAAGGTCAGGTTGGGAATTCACTAAAATCCCCACAGAATCTTTAACTATGCTCCATTTCAATCCAATAAACATTCATTAAGTGCCTACTACATAACAGGCATTGTGCTAAATGTTATTTACATGCTAAACTTAATTATTTATATTTGCTAAAAGAATACAAATGTACCTAGCATTCTCTAAATTTCTCTACTTTGAGGCAAAAATCTAAATCTCCTGCCCTGTAAGAGTTCTGTCAATCAGAAAGTTTATCATCCTCCTTCTAGTCACCCTAGGGACAAGGAATGTATATTCTTTATCTTAAACGTTAAATAAAGCTGAGAGAGTGAATCACCCTCAAACTAGGACACAGTAAAATAATACATTATCAGGAGAAATACTCTAAAGATTATATCATCTGTGAAACATTCCACTTATCACCAACCTGGAAGGGGCAACAGTCTCTAAAATTTAGTGACTAAGAATATCACTGACTGAATCAGGCTAGCACCTGGAGAGTAGGTGATCTAGGCAAATGTGCTATGGTAATAAAGTTTTGTTTTTGGAGTGTGAAAATGTTGTTGCTAATCCTCCGACAAAGGAATGTCTCTTTGAAGTCATTTTTCCTAGAAGTGGGAACAAGGTAAGGGAAACTTTTCACTCTTTCACCTTGAACTCATGACTTTGGGCCTATTATATGGTGAAGATCTTCTAAACTGACTGATTAGACCTGCACCAAAGATCAGCTGCTGGGAAAATGTGGATCCTAAGCAAGTTCTGCTAAGAAACTGGAGTGTCCATGCTAAAGAAAACAGTGGATTAGAGATTAGCATGAGAAAGGACTACCTGAAAGCAAGTTTATGAAGAAAGAATTTACTGAGAATAAATCATGATCCTCTACCTCTTTATTTTGCTGTATCCAAGAGTTAGAATCAAGGAAGCGTTCCAGTTTTGTGATTTGCCAGAATATAATATTAAAGTGTTTCTATATATATATATATATATATATATATGCATATATGTGTATATACACTTATACATGTACACACATACATAAGTGTGTGCATATTACCTCTCTTTACTGTCTACTTTCCCCTATAGGAAGGAAAGAAGTAAAAAAATTAAAATACAGGCCTCCTAGCTGGACAGGATAATAATGAGAAAGAGAAAGGTGCTAATGATGAAGATGAATTATGTAGCACTTTGTTTTGTAAAGCACTTTACAAATAGTATATTTGTATCTGATCCTCCTAACAAACCTGGAAATAAATGCTGTTATTATCCCCACTTTAACAAATAAAGAAACTGAGACATACAGGGGTCACACAGCTAGTAAGGATCTGAGGAGGTCAGAATTGAACTCATCTTATTACCTCAGCATTGTATCCACTGCCTAGCATTTATATTGGGCTTGAACATTTGCAAAGATGTGTGTGTGTGTGTGTGTGTGTGTGTGTGTGTGTGTAATCAACTTATTCAAATCTCACAACAGCCCTGTGAGGTAAGTTCTATTATTATCATCCCTATTTTCAAGTAATGAAACTGAAGCACATAGAAGTTATTTGTTCATGATCATTCATTCAGTCTCTAAGGCACTCCATGTTCTTCACTCCATGGAGCTGTTAGCTGCCTAGGTGATTCATAAGCACATATATGTTGAGGGGGAAGGGACCTCAGAGATCATTAGTACAATTTTCTGTTTGTCTGTTTATTTTACAGAAGAGGAAATAGGGAACCAAGGTGACTTGTCCACAGCCAAAGTCAACATTTGAACTCAAGTCTGCTGACTCCATGTCTGCTTCTAATGGACAATAGTAGACATCCACTAATAGACAAGTTAAGTCAGAGATTTAGTGTTTAAATCTTGCCCTAGGTGAAAGAATTAAAAAACCAGTAATTTTTCTTCAAGGAACTTATATTCTCCTGGGATATTGAGGATTCCAAGAACTCTTCCAAACCCCAAGCTCTTCATTTAGGTATCATTTTTTTTCTTCTGAGATTTTTGCCATATTATATTCAGTTTCTATTGTACCTGCATAGGCCAGGCACTGAGAAAACAAGAAGGGAGCACCATAATGGTGACTACTTATTTTATTTCTTGCTGCTACTTTGTTGTTTCTACTAAAGCTTAAATTAAATTATAGAGATGGTTGTAAATTGTAATAATAAATTACAGAAGCCTAGATGGCCAAGAAAAAGTGAATTGAAGTCAGGAAGACATGAGTTCAAATATGACCGCAGACAGTTATTGTTGAGGTTGTTAGAGGTCCTTTATTTCACTGAGGATCAGGAAGGAACTGTCTCAACTTGCAAGTGAATAGGATTTAAGTGAGGTAGAGCTGTGAAAATCATCATTTTTACTGTCTCTTCCAGAGTCAGGTAACAAGTCAGAGGTAAAGATGACTGGTGATAACCTTGATGAAGTGGAAGACCTTGGTCTTTTTAGGCTAAGATCTTTCCCAGGTTTCAGTATGTCTGATGGCCTCAGATTCTTAAAGCAGCATGATCCTGGGCAAATCACTTAACATTGTTGCCTCAGTTTTTTTCATCTGTAAAATGAACTGGAGAAGGGAATGACAACCACTCCAGTGTCTGCCAAATGAGGTCACAAAGAATTGTGCACAAGTGAAAATGATTGAATAAAAACAACAATAATACAATTTTTAAAAGATTCAGTTTGGTAAACTTCCCTGGGTATGACACAGGAAGAACTGTTCTGAATACCATCCTCCTGAAGTTCAGAAGACTAGTCTACATAATTCATTTAAATAGATATGTAGTGAAATGCTCCCAGGCACTCTTCTGCCTTTTCCCCCTCCCCCAAATGCACCCTGTGCTTGAGCCCTGCCTAATTTACATGGCTAGCCTTAGATTGCTAGGGCTCATCATTAAAATGAGATTTTGAGACTTTGAACCTTTTCTCCCTCTTAGGGCAAATGAGGTGAAGGATACAGTCCTACTATACATTCTCCTAAAATAAATTTTTTAAAAAATAACTGTCTCCACCTCTCAGTCTCCTTGCTATGGAAACAGATTAAACTAAAGTAGATATGTGCTCTCCCCCACTCCCTATGAGCTAATAGACTTAATCTTTGCTCTCAGATATACATAAATAAGGAGAAGTCTTTTCTCAAAGAGAGTAGGCACTTTTCCCCACTGATTCTGACTGGAGCATCATTACCCTGTTGACCATAATGGTGGAATTCTTAGGCACTGCTCCCAGAACCTCCAGTTGAGCTGTTGTTGGACAGGAGATAGCTTGGATTTTCCATGTTCCCTTCCTGCTGCTTACTCTCCAAACTGCTCCATATTACTTATAGATCTGCTTAGCCCCTCTTCTTCCAGTAAAGATATGTCCTTGCTCCCTTTTTTTAACTTACTTTATTGATTTGTTTTTTTGGTAACAAAAAGTTGAGGCTGTTCTTTCAGGGACTTCTCAGGGATGGGAAATGCCATGACATTCTTGAGGAAAAGAAGAATCCATTTACTATGTGAAATTTCCCTGATTAAATGTCATGAGATGAGGACCCTGTATATATCTCTACCCTATCCTAGGAGGCCATCTCTTATTTAACCTAAGGGATGCTTAGCTCAGGGACTGGCAGAGAAAAAATGCTTATCAGCACTTACTTGTCTCTGGCCATGGTGCTGACAGGGCTCTGCTCGGTTTGCTGATTTCCAGATAAATTAAAGGTGGGTTTTGACTTTGACATTTATCAAAAGAAAAAAAGAGAAACAGAAGGTCAGCTAGTCCTTTCCATGCCCTGTTACTGAAAGTTTGCAACCCTGGCAGGATTTCCACGTTTGATTTTTGGGTTTCTCAGAAAAGTAATATTTTCCTTCATTTTCCATGTAAGGAGACTGAAGTACAAAGAGGTTAAGTGACTTGGCCATGTTGACATGGCCAGCATGAAAGAGACAAAGAATTAGAAGATCTATTTCCCTCTTTCAAATTCAGCATTCTTTCCATTACATTTTACTATCTCATAGAACAACATCTCATAAAACAATTTGCACGGCAACTGACAGTGTTACTTGTTGAATGTTAAAAATTTTGGTCTCTCTGTGTCCACTTGCTCCTATCTTCGTTATTGTGTACTGTGACATCACCTATACAACCAAGTCTACAACAACAAGCATTCATTAAGTATCTACCATATTCCAGGCACTGTGTTAAATGCTAGGAAACAAACAAATAAAAAAAGCAATAAGAATCCTTGTTCTCAAGAATCTCACACTCTAATGTAGAGACAGCATGCAAACAATTATATTTAAACAATATATGGGCAGGATAAATTGGAAATAATTTCAGAGGTAAGGCACAAATATTAGGGAAACCAGGAAAAACTTCTTGCAAAAGGTAGAATTTTAGATACAATTTGAAGGAAATCAGGGAGACTAGAAGGTAGTAGTGAAGAAGGAGAGAACTCCAGGCATGGGGAATTAGGCAGTGTAAAAGCCCTGAGCCAAGACACAAAATGAAGTTTCTAGACACACCAAGGAGTCTAGTGTCACTGGATTTAAGAAAACTTGTACTGAATGTTCTAAAGATAATTCTCTATGAATGTACATTATTTTTCCATTGACACAATCAGCAAATGATAAATTAATATTCGATTTTTATGATAAAGGATAATTTTTGTTATTGAATCAATTAATAAGTATTTATTAAGAACTGCCATGTATAGACACTCTGCTAAGTTCTGGGCATACAAAGACAAAAGCAAAATATTCCCTGTCTTCAAGGACCTTGAATTCTAATAATCTAAAAGTAATAATAATAATAATAATAATAATAATAATAATAATAATCTAATTCTAATAATCAAAGAGACAATATTGTACATATATAGATCCATAGAAGAAGATACATAAAATAAATTTTCATTGTAATTGTTGCTCTTGACTAAGACTAGATAACTTTTGTCAAATACTACCCACCATGTTAGGTTAAAATGTATGGAAATTAATAAATTATTTATGTATTGTCACTAATAGCTTACTTAAATAATAACAATAAAAGAAACACACTTTGAAAAATTTGAACACCCCTTCCCCACCACTATACCTCACTGCAAAAAAGAATTAAGTCTGGGCTATCACAAAATCTCAAAATTGGAGGGATTCTTCAAATTTATGTATAATAGATTATTCCCTTTTTTGTGTATATTGATTTTTTTATTGAAGCTTTTTATTTTCAAACCATATATAAGTATAATTTTTCAACATTGACCCTTGCAAAACCTTGTGTTCCAATTTCCCCCTTCTCCCCAAGCCCTCCCTTAGATGGCAAGTAATCCAATATATGTTAAACATGGTAAAATATATGTAAATCCAATATAGTTATACATATTTATACAATTATATTGCTTCACAGAAAAACCAGATCAAAGAGGAAAAAGGAATGAGAAAGAAAATAAAATTCAAGAAAATAGCAAAAGAAGTGAAAATGCTGTTGTGATCCAGACTCAGTTCCCACAGTCCTCTCTCAGAGTGTAGCTATCAGTTCCAAGGTCATTGGAACTGACCTGAATCATCTCATTGTTGAGAAGATCCACATTCATTAGAATTGATCATAGTATAATCTTGCTGTTGCCATGTACAATGATTTCCTAGTTCTGCTCGTTTCACTTAACATCAGTTTATGCAAGTCTCTCCAGGCCTCTCTAAAATCATCCTGCTGATCCTTTCTTATAGAACAATAATATTCCATAACATTCATATACCATAACTTATTCAGCCATTCTCCAACTAATGGGCATCCACTCAGTTTCCAGTTTCTTGCCACTACAAAAAGGGCTGACACAAAACATTTTTGCACTTGTAGATCCCTTTCCCTCCTTTATGATCTCTTTGGGATATAAGCCCAGTAGAAAGAAACACTGCTGGATCAAAGGGTACGCAAACTTTAATAACCCTTTGAGCATAGTTTCAAATTGCTCTCCAGAATGATTGGAGCAGTTCACAGGTACACCAATAATATATTAGTGTCCCAGTTTTCCCATATCCCCTCCAACATTTGTGATAGAGAATTCCTAAGCAGGAATTCCAACCAGAAAATTCCTGAGAACTGATAATTCAGCCTTTGTTTGAAGAACTAAAATGAGGAGGGAACCCACCCCAGCTACCAAATTTATTTCATTTTTTTGTTCCTCTAATTGTTGTTTTTAATTATGTCAAGCCTTAAATCTGCCTCTCTGCAGATTTCTTTCTTCTGTAGCTTAGAAGAGCAAGTCTGTTGACAGCCATTCAAAAACTTGAAGTCAACTATTATTGTCTTTCTAAATGTTTTATTTTCAGACTGTCCTCAGTTACCTCTGTTATTAAGTGATATTGCTCCTTGTTATTGTGATCACTCCTTTCTGCACCTATTGATGACCTTTCTAAAATGAATTCTCATTGAACCCAGTGCAGTACGTAAACGTACTCCAACTGGGGCAAAGAATAACAGGAAATATCACTCACTCAATTGGGATACTAAGTTTCTTCTAATATAAAAAAAAAAAGTTCAAAAAGTCTTTAGGTGCTTTTAGGTTTGAAAGAGCTTAAGACAAATTTGGTTTTATAGATATCAGAGACTGGATGGAATAAGAGCCCAAAAATGTAAAATAGATTTAGAAAGATTTACCTTAAAAAGAATAGTTAAATATGAATGTAGGGTGTTAATGAAGTAGCGTTGTCACTTAAGAAAATTTATACTTATGTAGAAGCATAGGGAGAAAACATGGAAAAGAACATTTGGATGAAGAATACAAAAAGCAAAAACAGAAGCAATATTTTTATCAGAATATACAACAGACCACCTGGACAGAGAGAGGAATAGATAAGGCATTCAGGAGACACATGATAATCTTGGAAAGAAGGCGTGCTATAGTAGAGATGAAGGGCTCTAATTATCTGTTCATCTGCTATGGTTTTCTCTCAGCCAAAGTCAGAGCAGCTAATGAATTCATACTTCAAAAGTTAGAGGACCCAAAATGGGAGAACTTTATATATTCTGGACCTGATTTTTTTCCCTGAGGCAATTGGAATTAAGTGACTTACCCAGGGTCACACAGCTAGGAAGTGTTAAGTGTCTGAGACTAAATTTGAACTCAGGTCCTCTTGACTTCAGGGCTGGTGCTCTATCCACGGTGCCACCTAGTTATCCCTGGAGCTGACTTTTTTCTTTTCTTTTTTTTTTTCTTACCTCAGTAATTGATTGATGGTATGGAAATGATGGGAAGCTTGGGTAGAAATGACCACTCAGTTGATTTTGGGTGGAGAAGCAGGGGAAAGGTGGACATAATCTGACATACAATGTAGAATTTTAGAAAAAAAGATTTCAAAGAGAAAGGATCGACAGAATCCCATGGCTTAACATTCTGTAGGAGAAACTAATCTAGAAGCAATGGGAATCTCTCAAAGTGAAATTCTAAGGATAAGAAGAGACCTAGGTAAATCTACAAAAAACTTGCCAGTCAACTTAAATTTTTAAAAAGATAGATAAGAGGTGTAGCTAGATGGTGCAGTGGATAGAGCACTAGCTCTGAAGTCAGGAGGACCTGAGTTCAAATTTGGCCCCAGACATGTAATGTTTCCTAGCTATGTGACCCTGGGCAAGTCACTTAACCCCAATAGAAGAAGGAGGAGGAGGAGGAGGAGACAGGTAACAGTAGAAAGGAGCAAGAACAATTAAGGAAGTATAAAGAGTCACAAAATCTCAAAGTGTGTTAACAAGGACAACAACAACAAAAGAAACTTTTGAAAAATTGTATTGAGCAAAAGAAGAGTAACAGAGAAGGGATAGTACACTGTTCTCAGTGTATTGGACAATGATGGTAGATGGTGAAAAAGGCAAGAGATGCTTAATTTTTATTTATTTTCCTGCTACTTTCTATGTCAAAGACAGTGATCTTTGCACTGTTAAGGACCAATAAAAACAATAGATGATAAATAGTTGAAACACAGAAAATTAGAGAGAGAGTATCTGTCTTTGAGAGATTGAAGTCATTAGTGTCATAAGAATTCATTTTTAGGACACTAAAAAACTGATATGAATGCCAAGTCAAAATCTTTGTGAAGTCATGAAGAAGAGAACTGGAGAAGAACAAATGTCCCAATTTTAAAAAAGGAACAAGAATTAAGTCTTCAAACTATAAATGAATGAATTTGACTTTAATTGCTAGCAAAATTCTAGAACAAATTATTGAATGCTATACATTTAGAAAAGGAAGCCGTGAGCTCAAAAAGCATTTTGAAATAACTGAAGTCTCAGACCCAAAGACTTAGCTAATGGGCCAATCTCACTACAGGAATAGGTTTTTAAGGGATTGTTCCAGGAATCTGTCTTTGGACTTGTGGTATTATATATTTGTATCAGCAATTTATTTAAAGCCACGCATGGTGTTCTTGTCAGATTTTCAAGTGGCATATGCTGAGAAGAATGGCTATCATATTAGATGGCAGAATGAGGATCTGAAAGGCTTTTGACGAACTACAATGAGTTGAACAGAATAAAATGAGATAGAATAGGAATGGGAATATACACAAAATCCAACACTTGGGTTCAAAACATTAGTTTCACAGATAATTGGATTGGGGATCATTTCTGATGAAAACAGTCTTAAGGATGGACATTGGGGTAGGTTCAAACTATTTTCCTATAACCAATAAAACAATCTTAAAGCATAAGTTTGATCATAGCTCTTCTTTCTTCAATAACCCTTGTTGCCTCTGGTCTCTGGAATGGTTGTCTGGAGCATGATTATTTTATATATCAAACAAGCATAATTAATGTTATACTGACTTATTTAATTACCATTATTAATCTGTAACCCATCCTACTCCCCATTTTGTCAAACCACACTTCTCTGGCTATCTCAAAATGAGACTTCCAGTCTGAGCTAGAAGCAGATAGTTTAGAAATGTGGTTATTCTCAGTCTTTAGGGTATTGGTTCCCTAACCTTTTTAAAGTGGACCTTTCTTCTGTTTACTTATAAATGGAAGAACCAATTTTAGCTGGTTTTAGTTGTTTTATTGGTAATTAATACAGTAGCCTGTTCCCACTACAAAGGCAAGGGATTTTCCTCCATTTTTAATCTATACTAAGACTATAAATGCATACTCACTCATGGTATCCAATGCCAGAGGAAAGCAGGAAGCTAGTTAGATGTATTTAAATTCCGTGATATATGAGGTTGCAAAGCTCAATGGGGGACAGCTCTTTTGTATTTTTTTTTCCTGAAAGTTTGTGGTAACTTGGTCTTCAAGAGGAAGGCTAAATGTATGGGGGGGGGGGAGGAAGAATGCTGATTGGAGTGACTATTTTTCTAGCCAAGATTACTAGAGGAAGCTGAGTCTCATGAAGCAATGAGTATTCTTTACTTGTCAGAGAGGAGCATAAACCTGAAGGCCAGCCTGCTTTCCCCAGCTACAACTAACCATAAGGCTTTTCTGCTCGTCATTTCTTATCCCCTCCTTTAAGGTCTTAATAAACATGGTCTTTTAGTCCTATAGGTTCTTTGACATAACAGAGGGGGAATAATTTAACCAATTTCATTAAGAGTACGCCACTATTAATAAATTGTTATCTTGCCCAGACAATTTGGCTCAGTTTACCTTTATAACATTTTTACTGGATAGAGGAACCCCTTGAACTTTTAAAATAGATTAGTGACACAGTCAGTTTAGCACTTTAAGGGAATTACTTGAACATATTATTAAGGATGATATAGAGAGGGAAGGAAATTGAGGCAGGGAAAACAATATGGGGACTTTTGCAACAATCTGAGAAAAAAATGATGAGGACCTGAACAAGAATGGTAGCTATGTTAACTGAGAAAAAGGATGAATGTGAGGAATATTGTAGAGGTAGAATCTATAAGACTAGCAAGTGTTTGGATATGGAGGGAAGGTGGGGGAGAAAAGAAGTAAAGGATAAATGAATCCAAGCTTGTAAACCTGGGTGATAGGAAGGATAATGGCACCTAAATAAAAATAGGGAGGTTTGGAGGGGAGATAGATTTTAGTGGAAGGCTCCTCAGAACTCTTTTATAAGCACATGAATTGGAAAGTGAACATATGAAAAAAGACTTCCTTACTTAGATGTAATTTTTTCAAGTATGTTCACCCAACTATAAATTATCCCCAGAACCAGGATAGAAAAATGCAACAAAATTTCTTGCCTTTGTCATTAGTGAGTCATTCCAAGGTCCTGGTGTTAGAGTATCTTCTAAAATTGTTATAACTAAGGGAATATAGCAAGGAGTCCTATATGACTTTTATAGCTGTGTAAAGACTGTTCTTTTTTCTTTAGTTCTTCCTTTTCTGGGAACCATGCAGTCAGACTAATTGATGCTATGTGTCGATAGTTTGAACAAAGAGCTCCCATTTTTCCGTCTTAGTCAGATACTCAGTCTGACTTTGCTGATGTTGAAATCTTCCCTGTACTGAGGCTCTGAAATTAGGCAGACTAATTCAGAGAGAGTGTGGGATAATTTAAAAAAATCAGGCTTTGCCCCAAATGGAACAGGTTCAATCTGTGTTATACAGATTGATTGTTTCATTTTCCAAGTACTCTGGGTAGATCATAGTACATACTCAGAGTTGAAAGGAGCTTATCTTCCAACTATACTTTTTTATAGATGAGGAAACTGGGACCTATGCAACTCCATGGATCACTGATTTCAAATCCTCCCTACTGCCTTTCTGGGAGTGTGAGTGTGAGAGTGTGTGTGTGTGTGTGTGTGTGTGTGTGTGTGTGTGTGTGTGTGTGTGTGTGAGAGAGAGTGAGAGAGAGAGAGAGAGAGAGAGAGAGAATATTAGAAATGCAAGAAAATCCCTTGCCTTTGTAGTAGGAACAACCCAGCCTATATCTACTATATTAATATCTATAAACAATTGAAAATTTCAATTAAAAATGAAGATTTTTAAAAATATCTGTAAAATTTCATCTAGTGCTGATGTAAGATACATTTCTTTGAGTTTTTAAAGTAATTAACTAGTTTTAAAAGTAATTGTTCATGTGAATGCTTAATGTCACTTAGACTCAATTTAAACCTTAGTATATATAAATTTTCCCCCTCTCCTTAGTTAGTGATGCCCCATGTGTCTTTTAAATACCTGTTAGAGTATTAACACCTGCAATGATTCTATCTATATGACAAAGCATAGCTGAGAGAATAACTTATATTTACCTCAGAAGCAGAGTATGTGCTCAAAAATCATAACTTTCCTTTTCTTCTGCTTGAGAATAAGAAATTTATCTTGTTCCCCTCTTAAATTCCTACTTCAGTGCTTAATATAGAAATTTATGTAGTTTGTTGGATTGGGATGATTTTTTTTGGTTCTTCTCTATTTTAGTGTCTTTAGTACACCCTCCTTCATATTATGCTTCCTTAAATGTTGTACATTGGTTTCTCTTCCCATCATCCCTCCTCCACCTCTAGCCCATCTCAACTGGGCCATTGTGTTCCCATACTCAGAAGGAAACATCGCTTTTTTGTATCCTGGGTTTTAAGAATGCTTAAAAAGCACTGTTTGATGCAAATGTGTGCCTTGTTGTAAAGTTTTGTGATGAAGAGAAGTCAGAGAAACTGGTAATGATAACCACTGTGATTGAACAAATTGAATCTCTGCTCCCCTCCCTTCCTTCTTCATATAAATAGCCATTTTAGGCAAACAAGCAAATAAATAATAGCTCTTTTCACTTTGCTAAAATCTAGATGACTCAAACAGAGTTTTGGATCATTTATGGTGAAGACGTATTACCAAGTTATTACTTAATAGTGACTAAGAAACAACAAAAAGCCAAAGCATATGGGAGAGAGCAGGACAGTGGACCTCTTCTTCAGGTATAAAGCCCAGCTTCTGGCACATGGGGCAGCTCAGGGATGATTCCCTTGTTGATAACAGCCTCAGAGAATCAATGTGTTATTGACAAAACATGTTGTCTTTGAATCCTAAATATAGTCCAGCTTTGGTTAGCTGCTGACTTTCCATTCACCTTTTGTAATCCTTCCTACTGAAATCTCCCACATTTCAGATTCAGGATACATTCTTTCCTGTTGCAGATGCTACATTTAACTCTTAACTCTCTTTTACCTCTCATATAAAGTAAGTTTCCAAGCTACATTGATTCCATTTCCACAATACTTCTCACATCTGCTCCCCCTTTATTTCAACTTCTTCAACCCCTATTTAGTACAGACTCTCATTGCCCACCTGTACCACTGTTATATCTTCATTTCATCTCTCTCCCTCTCCTTATTCCCTTCCCTCTCTCTGTCTCCCTCTCTTTTCCTCTCCTTTCTCCTTTTATTCTCCCTCTCCTTCTTCCCCCTTGTTTTCTTGGACAATTCTTAGCTGTGAATAATACATAACACTTCATTATTGTGTCTGTTCTCCTGCAGTAACTACAGCATTTGTGTTAACTTTCCAATGTTAAATGTGTGAAGTGGAATCTCAGAGTTGCTTTAATTTGACTTACTCTATTAGTAATTTGGAGCATTTTTTCATATAGCTATACATAGCTTACTTTGTTTTTTCTTTTGAAAAATGCCTTTTCATTTTTTCTATGTTTTCTTTTACAACATGACTATCATGGAAATGTTTTGCACGACTATCATGTATAATAGGGGTTCTCAAACTACAGCCCGCAGGCCAGATGCAGCCTGCTGAGGACATTTATGCAGCACCTGGGTTATGGCAAATGGGCTGAGGGGCGGAGACAGAGTGTGAGCTTTTGTTTTTACTATAGTCCGCCCCTCCCACAGTCTGAGGAACAGTGAACTGGCCCTCTATTTAAAAAGTTTGAGGACCGCTGATATGACATGCCTTTCTTCTTGATGGAGATGGAGGAGAGGGAGGGAAGAAAGGAGAGAATTTGAAACTCAAAAGTTTTTTTTAAAAATGTTAAAATTTGTTTTTATATGTAACTGGTGGAAAATACTAATTATGTTTTTAAAAAAGAAAAAATCCTTTTTGTATCCTTTGACCATTTGTCAATTAAGGAATGTCTCTTATTGTTATAAATCTTTTAATCAATTTCTTTGCTCTCTTGAAAACAATATTTTTATCAGAGAAACTTGCTGCAAAGATTTTTTCTTAGTCTTATAATTATATTTTGCTTTTAGCTGTATTGGTTTTATTTGTGCAAAATTTTTTCAATTTTTATGTAATTGAAATCATTCATCTTTCTTTGGTAATCCTCTGTATTCCTTGTTTGGTCATGAATTCTTCCCCTTTCCATCAATCCAAAAGAATTACTTTTTTGATTCTCTACTTTTTTTATAGTACTATTGATGTTGAAGTCATTTGGAGTCCATCTCAGTATATGATGTCAAATGTTGGTCCAGACTTAATTTCTCCCAAATTCCTTTCTAGTTTTTCCAGCAATTTCTTGTTGTATGAGTTCCTACCCCAGTAGCTGGGGACGTGATAAAACCAAACATTAGTCATGCATCCATTTGCTTCAAAATGTTCTGTATCTAACTTGTATCAATAATTTGCTTCTCTATTTCATGACCAGTGCCAAATCATTTTGATGATTATTACTTCTTTCTAATATAGTTTGAAATGTGATATACTGCTAGGCCCCATTCTTTCCCATTTAAAAAAAAACTGCTTCCCTTGAATTTCTTGACCTTTTGTTCCTCCAGAAGAATTTCATTATTGTTTTCCATTTTTTACTAACTCTTTGAAATAATTTTTAGGTAGTGTGATTACTATGGCACTAAGTAAATGAGTTTTCAGTAATATTGCTGTCTTTATTATTTCTGACTCGGCCTACATGATCAATTCATTTACCTTCAGTTCTGTAGTTTTGTCTTTATTTGTGGAAATAGTGTATTCATGTACTTCCTATATATATTTTGGCAAGTAAACTCCTAAGTATTTTATCAGTGTATCCTTATTTTGAAAGGAACTTCTCTTCCAAGCTCTTCTTACTGTGCTTTATTGATACTATTTGGAAATGCTAATGATTTATGTAGATTTATTTTATGTCCTGCAACTTTGCTAAAGGCATTAATTATTTCAAGTAATTTTGAATTGATTCTCTAATATTTTCTGAGTAAACCATCATATCATTTACAAAAGAGGTTAATTTTGTTTCCTCTTTGCCTATGCTTGTTCCCCCAATTTCTTTTTCTTGTTGTTATACACAGCATTTGTAGCCTTATTCAAATAGTAATGATAATACTGAACATCCTTGCCTTATATCTTTACCTTATTGAAAAGACCTTTCGTTTATTCCCATTAAATATGAGGCTGGCACTTAGCAAAGTTCTCTTAACAGATCTTTGCGCCTCTACTCTCTCTTCTTTCCAAGCTATGTCTTTTGCCATTGTAGGAATAACTTTTTTTAAGCAATAGTGCTGCTCATGACATAACTCTTTCATGAAAACCTTCAATGCCCTAATGCAACCAAAGTAAAGTTCATGTTCCTATGGCAGCATTCAAAATCCCCTATCTATAGAGAAGTTTATGTTTTTTTTAATATATAAAAATATTTTTATTTCTTTATGTACATATATATATTATATATGCATAAAGAAAATGAAATCTATATAGTTTGATAAAAATAAAATATTTATAAATGTATCCATGTAAACATATATAAAAAAGTAAAATAAAATATAACTAGACATTCTGCATCTATATCTATATATGTAATTTTTAAATTAGAAATATTTTTCTTTTTTAAATAATAATAGCTTCTTAGTTTTCAAATTAAATGCAAAGATAGTTTTCAACATTCCTCCCTGTAAAATCTTGTGTTCCAAATTTTTCTTCCTCCCTCTCCATTACTCCCTCCCCTAGACGGCAGTAATCCATTACTTCATCCTGGGACATAATGAACCATTGGAGCTTTCAAAGTCCTCCACTATTCTGTGTTTTCAGCATTACCCCATATTTTTCCTCTCTTCTATGTATAAATGAAATGGCTACACTTCAGATCTTTAGAGGATTAATATTCTTTTTTAAAAAAATTTTTAATAGTTTTTAATTTACCAGATATATGCATGGGTAATTTTACAACATTGACAATTGCCAAACCTTTTGTTCTAATCCCCTCCCCCCCAGATGACAGGTTGACCAATACATGTTAAATATGTTAGAGTATAAATTAAATACAATATATGTATACATGGAGGACTAATATTCTAAGAGTTTTTCTAGGAATTAGCCCATAGAGTTTCTACTGAGCTGAACTCCACAAATTGAGCATGTCATTATTTTTTCTCAAAAGAAAGAAGTATTTAATGGATACCATCAAGCATATTTAATATGAAGGAAATCCTAGGTTGGTACAAACATATGAATCTAACCCAAATAACTTTTTTTTATGGAGAATAGAATCCTTAAAAATAATCCTAAAATCCTGAGGCAAACATTGATTTCTGAAAGAAGTGTAGCAATGAATAATTATACTGGGCCTAACTATGCCTACCTTGAATTGAGACCATATGAACTTCCTACTCACAACAGAGAGAGAAAAGAGAGAAAAGCTGTCACTGGGCTCAACCTAACAAAAGAAGAGGAAAGAGTCTATAAGAAAATGAAAAAAACAACAAAACATGATGTTTCCCATTGTTCCAACTTTCAGGAGAAGTGGGGCAAGGCAGAAAGAGAAACTTCTGTTTTCCTGCTAGTTCGAAGGAAAAAAATGAATTGAGCAAAAAAAGTGTTTAGAAAACATTTTTAAAGCTTCAGCTTCTAATAAACTAATAATAATAATTCTAATAAAAATAGACTTCTAATAAAATCAGATTTCATGGTTCACTCCAGGCCTTCTCATTTTTACCCTCTTAAAAGATAGGATGATTTAGTGGAAAGAAGACTGGATTTAGAATCAGGAAAGATGAGTTGAAATACCCTGTTTGACTCTGACTGACTTTGTGACCAAGGGAAAATCATTCAGCCTCTCTGAGACTTAGTTTTCTCTTCTGTAAAATGGGGATAAATAATTGAAAAAGCATTTATTATTAATTTACTGTGTGGAAAGCACTAAGAGTCAATAATATAAACACAAATAACTGCTTCTGTTATCAAGGATTTATATTCTAATGAGGCAGACAACACATTTGGAAGATTTCAGATTCAGTAGAGATAGAAAAGCCCCATGATCCTCAGAAGACAATGGCAAAGCAGATGATAATGACTATTTTTATGTCATTTTGGTTTCTGATGTTCAGCTACTTGATAATGCCAGTGACTTTGGGGACAGTAACATTTTGGGGGGTCTTCAGGAGCTGTAGTACGTATAAGAGCAATAGCCAACCTACACAATGATTGCTTTCTACAGTGATGTCTGAGGTCACTGGGGTGGAAGCTTTGCTGTTCCCATAGCTACTGAGTATGGGGTTTTAGACTGTGGAGATGGTGATAAAGTTGATGGTGGTGGTTTAATTTGCTTGGCACACGCTGTCTCTTGCCTCGCCTTTAAGGTGTCTTGCTCCTTTAGCTAAGTTGGCTTAGATCTGCCTTGAGGATGGCAGTTTATGAGGATGGTTGCCTTCTTCTCCACAGGAAGTACCCTTCTGGATGATAGCTGTGAGGGCTTGAAGCAGGACCAATGTTCTTAGAAGTTCTGTCATTCTGTCACTTCTGTGCTTATCTAGAATAATATCATGGTACTCAAGTTCCTATGATTATTGTAAGGATCCAATGAGAACTTGTAAAATGCTTTGTGAATCTTAAAAATGTCATAGAGATGTAAGTCATTGTTGTTGACTAGAATAATTGTTTCATCATATGATCTATAGTTAAAGCTCGCTAGATCTGTATGTCAGTGCCCTTCTCATACTCACTCTTATCCCCCCCATCCTTATTCTTTTTTTGCAAGAGACAAGTCAATATTGAATCAAGACTGTCCTGTTATGTTGATATACACTGTAAGCGCTATATAACTGAGCTATGTGAACTGCCAGACTAAAAATATCTTCTCCCTTATGACTTCTTAGCTCTCAGGCCACAGGTAATTTCTCTCACCTGCTTCCCTCTGGGAAAGACTGGCATTGTTCAGCGTCTGTCTCTGCTGTGCTCCCTGTTCAGGAGCAGAGATGACCTCTTGCTTCAAGTTTTGTTGTGATCCCTTTAGAAAATTCTAGCCTCAGGGGAAGTCTCTTGCCCAATTTCAGCTTTTGACTGAATAACACATTACTCAAGTAGCAACTTCCTTTCCATATGTTCTCACTGCCATGGGTCATTTTGGGAATTGGAACTCTGATTTGTTGAAGTCTTCTTGAGCTAACAGAGAATATCCATAGTGACCAGTCTATATATGGAATTTGAAGCATGTCTGTAATCAATAATAGCTATCTGATATCTTTTCCTATTTTGTATCCTGGCAACCAGGACTTGAAGTAACAGAGAGGAATTGGAATAGTTATCCGACTTTGACTCCCTTTCCCCAACTCTCTGAAGACAAAATGAACAAGAAAATTTGACTTTGGTATTTTTCTACTTATAACTCTTCAGAATTCCCTTTTTGTACCTATCCACCTCATATCTAAGGGGTTTTATCTCATAGAGTCCTGACACATTCTAAGGGGGGGATCCTGCTCTCATCTGGGTCCCATTGATATTATAATAATATTAATTATTATTATATTGATTGATATTATATTGATATTTTATATTATTAATTATATAAATATTGATATTGATTGTATTATTGATATTATAATTGATTGATATTTATATCAATTATAATTTATTGATATTATAACGTCAATTGATATTGATTGATATTTCCAATTGATATAATTGAAAATTATATTATCAATTGATATTATAATAATGATAAACTCATATATAATAATGAAGTCCAGAAAGTGAGAAGTACTGGTAGGAGGTGAATCCAGGTTGGCCAGCATAAATGTCTTTTCAAAATGATGGTCTTAAAAGAACTCACTAAAGGAAGAAGAGAGCCAGCATGGATGGTTTGGAGGGATGTTGCAGGGTGAGAAGGCAATAGGGGAGGATGGTTGATCCAAGATAAGGAGTGTCTAGGGTGAAACTGGAGCTGAAGCATACTATGGTAAAATTCAGAAAGTTAGGAACACAGTCTGGAAGTGAAAACATATCTGGATTAAATGACCCATTTTAGAGAAGAAAGAGATATAGATCAGGAAATCAGACCTTAGTTTTAGTCCTTTTTTTATTGTTTATTATTTATTTTTCTGAGTAACAGGATAGATGTTTTGCTAACCAACAGAATTTTCCCCCCTGCTAACCAACAGAATTTTTTTATAATTGGTTTCTTTAAGAGGGATAACATTGTTTCTAAAATTCTAATTAGGCAATCAATCGATCAATGATCATCTATTATGTGCCAGGTGCTTTTCTAAATGTTGGAGAAATTTTTAAAAAATCTCTGTTCTCAAACTAAGTCATTTTAACTATTATAAATACCCCCAAATAAAGCTCATATGAAGAAAGGCACTATGCATCAAGAGAAAGAATTGATCAATAGAAGTGTATATAGATTAATTTTACATATATATCCTAATATAATAGTTTCTAATGGTAGTCATCTCTAGGGCAGGGAGGAAAGCAAGAAAAAAGAGAAAAAAGAAATTTACATGATAGTTTTATTAATATATTAAAAGAATAAAAAGTTTTATGTAATAGATTTATAGTTCCATGTGTATTTTTTATTATACTATGTTATGGAAATACTTGTTTTCATTCCATAAATTAAAAATAAAATTAAAAGCATTAAAAATTTTAAAAGTCTCTGCCTTCAAGGAGAATATATTTCGAATTATGGAAACAACATGTGATATGGTAGGCAAATATAAGACAGAAATAGAATAAATGAAAGGTAATCTAAAAGGGAATTATTAGCAACTGAGGAGACTGGGAAAAGGCTTTTGCAAAAAGTGGAATTTGATGTGTCTTCAAGATTCTGGGGAAACTGAGGGACAGAAGTGAGGGGACAGGATGAGCACATTAAGAATGATGATGATGGCACAGAGATGGGAGATGAATTGTCATGTGTCAGTAGCTAAAGGAGACCAGAGTTACTAGATCACAGAGTACATGGAGGGGAATAAAGTGTAAGAAGAATAAAAAGTAAGAAGAGGATGGGTTATGAAGAGCTTTAAATGTCAAAAAAAAAATAAGGTTATGCTTAATCCTGGAAGTAATAAACCTCCGGAGCTCACTTAGGAGCTGGGGGAAATTACCAAACCTACAATATAGAAAAATCATCTTAATCACTAGGTGAGGAATAAATTGGAGTGGGGAAGCACTTGAGTCAAAGAGGCCATTTGAAAAGCTATTGCAAAGGTTCAAGTAAGAGATGATGAGGACATGATCTAGCTTTGTGGCTGTATGAGTAGAGGCAAGAGAACATAAATGAGGTGTAACATTCTCTTACAATAATGAGCTTGTTTAAGCCTAGGAGGCAATCCAATGATCTCTCCTCTTGAGCTGTAGAGAGTTTATTTTAAACTAAGAGTTCTGAGTTCAGTCATGATCACTCTGAGCTTCTAATTAGGAAAATGCCTAACATTTAGGCAGAGTTTTTAATTAATTTCTGACTTCTTTGTAGTTGAGGCAGAATTCAGTTTACTAGAAATGTTTGAGTTAACAAATGGAAAAAATATAGACAGGTGGATAGAACAAGTATATATAAAGAGAGGAGATTGGGAAAAAAATTTTTCTTGGGACTTCCCTCTACCTGAGTCTTCTTTTCTAAGATGCCTATAGAACCATTGGCCTTCCTTGATAGATCTCTCTTCACTGCCCCAGATAAATCTTATCTTTTCTCCTCTAGGATGTATGCTAGAAAGTCACACTTGCTCCAATTTCTAGTTATATCTTTTCACAATTCAATCAATGATCACTGAGACTTGATCTGGTTTCCTCAATTTATCAGAATATCAGTGTTGTACAACCTCATTTTAATTTTGAGAACTCTTTCCACTTAATCTTAGGCTTATGAATGAATTGATTGATTTTGCATCTTATTTCTTACTTTGAGTCTGGTAGGGTTGAATAAATCAACCACCCCACACAAGAGGGATGTTATGAAGACTAAAATGAAAGGATTTAGCAATTTCTTAGATACATGGGGTAAATATCTCTTAGATACATAAAGAATCCAAAATGATATCATATTTGCAGGCCTGGAGGATTAGATATATGGTTATATCTTTCAACCATAAGGGAAATTTGAAAGAGAGGTGAAAGGTTTAAGGAGAATATGCCATGTTTAAGATACTTGTATGATTTTAATTTTGGGATATCCAAGAGTGAGCTAGAGAGGAATATATTATTAGAAGCTAGAGATATAGATAAATATGGCTAAGGCTGGATAGTCAAATAATAATAATAGTTCACTTTTATATAGCAGTTTGCAGAATACAAATATTATCTCATTTTATCTTCTGGAAGGTAAATCATTATTTTCCTGTTTTATAGAGGAAATAAATGAGACATATATAGATGAAATGACTTGAACATACTTAGTTAGTTGTTGAGGTTGGATTCAAACTCATGCCTTCCTGACTCCAAAGTTCAGCATTTCATTTCCTGTACTACTTAACAGTTTAGGGATTATTTACATAGAGATAATTTAATCTATCAGATTTGATGGCAGCCTAGTAAGATGGTATAAACTGACAAAAAGGTCCCATTTAAAGCCTTAGGGGAATAGCTATAATTAGCATGACCTTGAAGAAAGAATCAGAAAAGGTGTCTAAGGAATGGCTGGACAGTTGTTAGAATCAAGAGAGAAACCTAAAAAGACTAGAGTTTCCAGGAGAAGGTGATAAACCTTTTTGCATGAGTTGAGACCTTATTCCATTGACTCCGTTTTATAGAATCACATTCTCAGACCTGAGAAAACTTCAGAAGCTATCTGGTCCAGATCTGTGTAGGAATTCCTATTTGACAAGAGCTCAAGAAATTTCCACTTAACAGACTTTCATTGAAGAGCAACCAATCACTTTCCAGGGTAGACCATTTGTTTTTGAGATAGCTACAATTATTAGGAGATATTTCAAGCAAAACTTGATCATCTCTAACTGCCATCCATACCTACTTGTGCTCCCCTCTGCAGTGCATTAGAACAAATGGGATCCTCCCTCTACATGACAGTCTTTCAGATGGGTGATAATGTTGATTATGTTCTTCCTTCATCTTAATTCCTCGAGGCTTTGCAAAATCATTTCTTCAGTAAATCTTCATATAACACTGTTTCTACTACCCAACATTGTTTCCACTTATCCTTCTCATATCCTATCATATCAATCTCTTTCTTTCTCTTTACTTTTATTTGGACATCTATGTTGCATTTTGATTTTCTCTGTTTTACTTTTTCCATATTATCTTAGTACCGAAGCTTTATGAATCTTTCTCTTTCTGTACTCCTTAATCTACAATAGATATAACATTGCCAATTATCTTATAAACTGTGAGACTCAGAACTTAATTCCATACTCCCAATATGATAGAGTATAACAGAACATCATTTCCCTCATTTTTGTCCTTATTCTTCAATTAAGGATATTTTCGGTTTTATCCTATTATTACCCTAAATCAATTATCTCCCAAAAGGTTTCTGCTAATTTTACATTAAAATGTTGCTTGATCATCTCAGCATAACCACCAGAGGGCACTGATGACCAAGTGTCTAACCTTTATGGTGATAAGACAAAGTGTTCACAGTTTCTTGCTCATCCCAGTGGTTATCCTTTATCCTTAGCTTCAGAGGACTCTGGGAACATACCAAGCTCTCTCTGGTTCTCAGAAAGCTGTTTACCTCTATCCTCCACCACCGTGTATTGGAGTGTTCTATGCTTAATTACTTAAGCTTAAATGCAGACATTTTTTTCTTACTGCTGTAGGATCTTTGTACCATTATCCATTCAATTCTAGTCCAAACTAACATGGCTTTTAAGTCCTCACTGGTTCCAAATGTTATTGCTTTGATGATAACTGTTCCTCATTATGCCAACAAGTACAGGGTTTGTAGGTCTTTATAGGGCATATTACTCAGTTCTGTGCAAATATTGGGGAATAATAAGCACAGGCTTCCCAACATTATCATGTCATTTCCCATTATCTGGCCATACTTTATCTTCTTGATATCTTTCTTGGTCAAATTTTGATTCATTTTCTTTTATCATCTCATATCATCTTAGTACCAAAACATTGTGGAACTTTCCTTCCCCAACCACAGTCTCCACAGCCTCTCTTTAGTTAGGGCTAATCTGATTAATTAGGCTTTGTCAGTAGGGGAGGTTAAAACATTCCCTGCCTGTACTATTTGTATTCTTTATCTATATGTCATTAATTTATTTACAAGGGCAACACTATTGATTCCTCATGTTGTAAGATATATAGTTTCTATTCTTTTTTTCCAATAGTAATTATAGATTTGCAGTAATTTAGCCATTATTTTTCATATGGCTCTCATGGAAGTGTAGAATGGTGCCCATATTGCACATGAAGCAACAGATTCAGAGAGATTAATTTGTCTAAGGGACATAGCTCTCTGGTATATTAGTATGTGACAAAATCAGTTTATCTCTTCATGTTTGTTAGAATAAGGTCCAAAGAATGCTTAGTTTGTTTCCCTACTAGCTTGACTTACAAATTTTAAACTAATGAATAGTTTTTAATGACATCTACCCCTTTCTGTTCCACCAGAATCAGTAAATTTGGAGATGTTCCCTTCCTAGATGTTCCCCTCGTTTATTAGTTGTAAATTATTTAAGCCTTAGGCCAGTTGTTTGGATATCTGCTTCCTCTGCAGCAAATAATCACAATCAATGTGATTGTTCAGTACATGTCATCATCTCTCCATTTATATGTGCTAGCCAAAAAAGACAAATCAACACTGCTTTGCTATTTTCTCTACCCTCCATGTATTGAAGCTGTGATCAACAAGCATTTTATTAAGTTATCAGTCAGTGTGCTGGGATGCTGTGGCTACAAAGACAAAAGTAAAAGTCTATAGTCTGTTGTGGGAGACAAGAATATGCATACACGCATATATACATTTTATATATATATATATATATATACACACACACACACATAGATCTATACAAAATAAAATAACTTTGGTTGATTTAATGAGGTCAATTTAAATGCAGCTTTGAGAATTAGGAAAGGTATCAAGTGAGTCTAAAGAAAACCAGGGCTTCTAAAAGACAAAGCTAAGGAGGAATTTCATTCCAGACATGAGGTCAGCCAATACAAAGGGTGAGAGGTGGGAAATGGATTGCCACACATAGATTCCCAGATTTGGCAAAATAACTTGTCTAGACCTGGAATGCATGAAAAGAAGTAAGAAGTAATAAAGCTAGACAGATAAACTGAGACCAGGTTATGACAAGTTTTGAATTCCAAACAGAAAGTTTATATTAGATGCTACAAGTAAGTAATAGGGAGCCATTAGAGTATTGTGAGTATGCTTGGAATATACTCTTTCCTCATCTAAACTTGTCAACATCCTTCCTTTTCTTGAAGATCCATGATCTAACTCTGGTGCCAATACCTCCATGATACCTGCTAAAACAAATTGAACTTTATATTATGCTTATTCATATACATTAGAGTACAAAATACTCTAGGATAAAAACTGTATTTTTTTCATTTTTCTATTCCCATCACAGCCTAGCACAGTGCCTAGCATTAATCTCATAATCAATGCATTTTTATGGAGGAGAGCTGGGTCAGATGTACTCATTTGAGCCATCACTTTATGGAATAGAAGAGGCAGGTCAAATTCTTGAGAAGGGTAGTGGTCTAAACTTTGGGGTCTAGTCCCTGCTATATGCCAGTGGTATCTTGTGGCTACAGTGCTGTCATTTCTGGAAGTATAGAAAAGAATTCCTATCAGAAGGATTACAGCTTGGCATTTTTATTCCAGAGCCTGAGGAATACAAGGCCATGAATTAATTTAGAGCACACAGAGCTAGACTTAGATTGTGTATGATTTGCTTCTCTTCTACCAAGCTTCAGAAAATGTGCTGTCATATCTCTGTTCCCTAGTGGAGAATTGTTTCAAATTTTTCATCTTTTACTGGCTCCTCAGACAAAGAAAAATAATTTCTGTGCATTTATTGTTTTCTGGGCTCGTGAATGATTGCTGACTGCAGAGACTATTTTAGAAATGCCAGAAAACCTAGACTTCCAGGGTTAATGAGGAAGACAGAAAAGTCCTGTCTGCTTTTCTGCCTTAAGGTAGGCCTTACTCTCAAAGGGTCAAATCGATTTTCTTTACTCTGCCCAGACTATACAGTAACACTGACCTTCCCTAACAGAACTGCAAGCCTTTAAAAATGAGAAGCTTTAAGGCAGAGGAACTTCTTTCCCAGGAAACTAAGTCCAAAAAAGAGTATACAGGTAAGTTTATATGTTTATAGGATTAGTTGTAGCTATCTATATAAGATATTTATACACACAGCATTAATAGATATCTCTGGTATCTTGGTTATCCCTCTAAAGAAGAGATTGTGATTCCTTCCTTGAAATAGGGATGAGGAGAAAATAAAGTCAGGCCTTCCTTCCTCCAATCTGTGAGATACTGGACTATAATCTTATCCAAATAATCCCATTCACCAAATATTACTAGTCTGTTTTTGTTCAAAATAAAAAGCCAATTCCTTGGTCACTATCCCTTAAGAAGTAGTAGAATTGGGGATGGAGATGAAATGGGAGGGGGAGGAGAAGCTAACAAACTCACAGTCACAGATTTACCTTCTTCCCATCAAACATAGAGATACACAAAAGACCATCACAAATACCAAATAATTTATAAAAATCAGAATACACCAAAAAATAGAGTGAATGAGTTCTCCAGTGGGGAGTAAGATTTCTCAATTGAAACCAAAAGAGAGAACCCAATCTCACCCAAGGAGAAGTTCCCTGAAAGTTCCTGAAAATGGGAACATGTTGAAGAGGCAGTTTCCCCTTAAGTCTGCAACTACCAAGTTTTTTCTCCACGAGTCTGGAGGAAGTTCTGAGGAGAATCTCATGCCATTTTGGTTCTTCTTGAAGAAAGAACCTACTCTTTTCTGAAGCTCTTACACCAGTTCTACCCTCACCAAAGTGTGCAGTCTTGTGTCTATTTTCTCTACTTGTAAAAGCAGCATACAGAAACCTTTGGGCTAAAAAAAAAAAAAAAACCTTGGGGAAAGTTTGCTGCACTTCCAAACATCCCAGAATTTCTGTACACAGTTAGAAAACTTTTTTTTTTATTTCTTAGAATTTGCCATACTTTTTCTCTCTGTCAATCTTCTCACCACACTTTTGATGCATTTTTGAAATCTGTTTTTTTCTGTAGAAAACTTCTTGACTCAACTGTCACTTCCCTGAGAGTAATATAGACACGAATGCACAGTAGATATGCAAGAATGTTAGATCTGTGACCTTAATGTCATTCTATTAGAATAACATTTTCATCATATTTCATGTAATTTATTAATTTTAATAAGTAATTTCAATTTGTAAATTCATTAAATTTCCTTGTAATTACAAATACAGTTTCCCAGAGAAGCATAGTGTTCCCAAGTGTTTCTTAGATCTTGGAGTAATGGAAATGATCAATTAGCTTTTGTACATTAACTTAGGTGGTTATTTCAGCTTAACATCTACGTGTAAAAGCATGTAACTTTTATCTAAATAAGCAGCCATGACAGTGGAAGGAGAGATGTCCCTGGAACCATCAAGACCAGAACTCATGTCATCTTGGCAAGTGGTGATCATGTTCACCTTGTGTCAAGTCCCAGAACCTCTCAATGCTCTAGGCAACTCTATGACTATAATTAACCAAGAAGGTGCCACCTGCATTGGCAGGTGGAGGTTTCACACCCTGGAGATCCCTACATTGATGAGATCATAGGTCCAGATCCCAGTCCTACGTACAGTGGTTCTAGATGAGGCTAGAATTGTCATCTCCAAGAAGTAAACTAAAGAACTTTTGTTGGGTCAACAAAACAGAGCTAGTAGATAATCTCAAGGGTACTTGGATTAATGAGCTTAACATTTAAAATTTTTTCTAAACAAACAGCTTAACTCTTGTCATTACCTTTTCAGGACAGTTTTTGTTACCTACTTACCAGACTTCTCCTTCCCTCTCTTATTATTGTGATAGCAATGGAGCTTAACTCAAAAGTAAAGCAAACCAAAGCCCATGGCATTTATGATACAGGCCATTAAAGACTGCAAAACTCTTTACTTATTTTCTCTTATTTGAGCCTCCTAACAATCTACAGGTGCTATAATTATCCCCATTTTGCAGATGAAGAAACTTAGGCAGACAGGTCACACAGTTAATAAGTGTCTGAGAAAGGATTCAAATTCAGGATTTTATGACTATGTAATATGTCACCTACCTGACAAAAAAGATTTGAAATTTGATTTCATAGTTTCTATTCCTGTTTCTGCCTCCATGGTATGAGTAGCTTCTGATGCTGTGTATTTTGGCCAAGACAATACAGATCTTCCAATTAAATGACATGTGACTCTATGGCAAATGAGAGAGAGTGAGGTACAGGGGAGGGAAGGAGAGGCAGAGACCCAGAGACATAAAGAGGCAAAGACAGAAATAGAGACAGAGGGAGACAGACAGACAGGTTGGGGAGGGAGAAAGAGAAAGGAGGGAGAGGAAGAGAGAAAGAAAGAGGAAAGACACAGAGAAAGGAGAGAAGAAAGGAGAGGAGACAAAAAGAGAGGAAGGGAGCAGGAGAAAGAGACAGGGAAAGAGAGGATGAGAGGGGGGGAAGGAAGAAAAAAGAGCAAGACAGAGCATGTATACTCTGAGATGCTTCTCATCTCTCCCTTACCACCTCACTGCCCCACTTGTACCTTTCATCACTTACTAGCCCATATGTCTTGGTCCTGGGGTGGTATAGTTTGGCAACTAAAATTGGATAGATATCACTATGATTGATGTGGTTGAGACACAGAAGAGTTCCAAGGTTGCCCAAGACTCTGGCACTATCCTCCTCCTGGATCCTGATCCTGTTGCCTTCCTCAAGTTCTGAGACCTGAGACCAAATGAATGAGGAAGTTGATTTTCCATTTCTGTCCCATAGCATTAAAAAAGTTTTTTTTTGTTTTGTTTTGTTTTGTTTTTGTTTTTGTTTTTTGTTTTTATTTACCGCAAGCCTGGAAGGAAGGAAAAAAAGTAAGCATTTATTAAATACCTATTGTGTATGGGTACTTTGCTAAGCACAGCCCATTTAATCCCTAGTACCTGGAAGGTGAGTACCAGTATTGTCCCCTTTACAATTTATAAAACTGAGGAAGACAAAAATTAAACAACTTGCTCTGAGTCATATAGTTTTGTGTTGTTGTTGTTGAATTGTGACCAACTCTTCATGACCCTATTTGGGGTTTTCTTGGCAGAGATACTGGACTGGTTAGCCATTTTTTTCTCCAGCTCATTTTACAGATAAGGAAACTGAGGCAAACAGGATTACATGACATGTCCAGGGTCACATAGCTAGTAAGTGTCTGAGGCCAGATTTGAACTCAGAAAGATGAGACTGCCTGACTCCAGGCCTGGCATTCTATTCACTGCACTTTTCGAATGGGTATTCCTGACTCCAGGCCCAGCACTTTAGCCTCTGCACCACCTGGTTGACTAAAGTAGGCAGTCTGAATGTTATTCTCATATTTAGTTAAGTAGAGCTGAAGTGCTTATACTCAGCTTACAAATACCAGAAGTAGTACTTAAACTCAGGCATCTTGTTTGAAGGTTGTGTATGCTTTTCATGACTCTGCTCTTCCTGCATCTGTGCACTTAAGCTCCCAAAGTAGCTGATGTTCCATAGGCCTCCCTTCTTTGTGTCTAGGATGCCCTGCTCATTTCCCAAGTACCACTTCCGTGCGTGGTACCCAATTTATTTTCTTTCTGGAAAAATGAGCAGGGAAAAGACCTATACATGAGTTTATAGGATTGCTGCAACCTCAATTGACAGATTAGCCAGAAAAACTTCCATAATTAGTGCATACAGAGGCAGCCTTAGAGTCAGGAAGACTTAATAATGCATGGTCTCTGTGAAACTAGTGTGAGTTGTCACCCAGTTGCATGGACAGGACCCCTCCAACAACATTCTAAAGACTATTAGTTTCAGAGGAATTGCTAATCAGCAGTATTAGATGGAACTTCCCTGTACTGTTGAAATCACAGTTCTTGGCTAACAGCAACAAACAGTTCCAAAGCTTGCTCAGCTGGTTCTATGACTCATGAATCCCAAATGGGAGGTTTAGTCCCCATAGAAGCCAAAAATTTTTGCTTTCAGTGGTCTAGACCTCAGGTGTAGATTACTGATGACAAATTGAAATCAGTCCCTTGCAAGCAACATATTGACTTAGAAAACCATGAAAGAACAGTATCTATCATGTTGTATATTTATTTATTTTGTTAAACAATTCCCAGTTAACATTTTAATCTGGTTCAGGCAGCCCTCTAGAAATTTCCAGCTTCGTGAGTTTCCTATTTGACATCTCTGGTGTAAGGAAATGTCATCCACAGTCCTGGATTGGCATGCATTTTGCAAGTTGTATTCCTAGAGAGTTTTACTGATAAGTGATTTTCCAGGGTCTCTTAGTTAGTATATCTCAGTGCCTGGAAATAAACCAAGCTAGGATAGAGTACCAGGTCTAGAATCAAGAAGACTCATCAAATCTGCCTTCAAATATGGCATCACTTATTTTCTGTGTGACTAATCACTTAGCCCTGTTTGCCTCAGTTTCCTCTTCTGCAAAATGAGCTGAAGAAAGAAATGGCAAACTATTCCACTATTTTGCCAAGAAAACCCCAAGAAAGGTCATGAAGATTTGGACTTAACTGAAACATCTCAAATGGAGTCACAAAGAGTTGGATGTGACTGAATTCACTTTGAACAACAATAACAAACTTCCATGACTACAAGCCAGTTTTCTATCCATTAGGTAACTAATAATATAATTTATGATAATTTCTTGCATTTAGATTCTACTTTAAATTTATGAAACAGTTTTCATACTTCAACTCCTTTGATCTTCACAACAATCTATATGATAGGGTATTATTGTTTCCATTTTGTAAATGAAGAAAGAAAGGTTAAGTCTAAGGTTACACAATAACAAAACAGGATTAGAACTAAGACTTTCCACACTCTGAGACCAGTTCTCTATTTATTACATCATGTAGGAACCTGATGAGGAAACACTCCACAAGGAACAGTTAAAAGAATAAGAATGACTCTCAAGTGCTAATTTCCACTTTCAGAAAGAAGAGAACCACTCAAAGAGCATGACCTATGATGAATCCAAAGTTGTCTTCATCTTGGAAAAATGGCACCTCATCCAAATTTAAATGTCTTGTCATTTACCTGTCTCTTTATGCAATAAATACAATACCTCCCTACTTACCAAATTGCTCATTTTCTCAGCCTAAAGATGAGTAAAATTGGCTTGCAGACATAGTAAGTGGGAGCAATGAAGTGAGAACTAATACATCTTTGACAGGCAAGAATATTTCCTTCCTTATCCCAAGTGACGGCTGCTATACCAAACCCACTGTCGCTTCAAAGAGCCCAGAGAGAAAAACTGCCATTGTTGAGAACATGTTTTTTTTCTTTTTTTCTGTTCTTTTCCACATTCAAGGCAGGTAATTTGGGGCACTTTATCTAACAATTGCTTTAGGAAAAAGAACATGTCAGATGAGCCCCTTTCAGATATTCACAGTTAAGACATCACTGCTTTTCTCTCACCTTCTAATCTTGCCTGGAGGGGTGGGAGGTATTGGTGATTGGTCCTTGGCAGGGAGATATTTCAGATACTTCTATTGGAATATTGGGCCATGGAGAGCTTGGGGCCACTGGAGAATAAGAGACCTGGCTTTTACTTACTCTTATCTCTTCTTCCTACTATTTCTTTCCTTGTGTTTCAGCTCTAGTCTATAAAATGAGAGGGTTGGGCTCTTTGAAGAGTTAGAAGAGTTATTTAGATGGGGATGTCCAGAATAACCAACCAACCTATAGCTGAATAGAGATCCTCTGTATAAAATATCTTACAAGTGGTCATGCAGAGTTTGTTTGAAGACCTTCATTGAGGAGGAGATGGTAGTGGAACCCATCATCTCCTAAGGTAATTAATTCTATATTTGGATAGATATAATTGTTAGAAAGGGTTTTTTGTTTTCCCTTCATCAATGGATTCTATCCATTCTCTCAGGGAACAAGTAAAGGCCAAAGATCCCAACTTGCTTTGTTTTTAAATCTCCAGCCCCTAGCACAGGGCCTTTCACATAAGTAGATGTTTTGTAAGTTTTCATTTTACTACCACAAATTGCTGATGCATATGCTGATGTCATATGCCTGCACCACCTTTGTCCCCTTTCCCAATTATATTAATTCATCAAGTATTTACTAACTATGGATGGAATTCCACTACTAGTATCATATATTGAGAAAAATTGAAGGAGATAACTCAGTTTTTGCTATCACAGAGCTATTAATCCTGCTTGTCCAGAGGGAGAAAAATTAACAGATTTTATACAGTGCCATACAACTTTCATGTTATTTAACAAATGTGATTTCATTTTATCCTCATAACACTACTGTTAGGCAGATGCCATCGTTATCCTCATTTAACAAATAAAGAAACTGAGGTAGATGGAAATTAAGGTTAGCAATATTCTGAGGCAAGATTTGAACTCTGGTCTTGCTATCTTCATCCAGCACTCTATTCACTACACCATCTAACTGCCTTAGCAAAGATTAGCAAGAGTATTAGTAAAATCTATCATCTTACCTACTTGTCCTATCCAGGACATCAACTAGTTAACAAACAAACAATTATAAAGCACCAGATTCTGTAGAGGGGCTACAAAACAAAAAGTAATCATTCCTTGACTTCAAGAAGATTATATTCTACTGAGAGGCCAGCAAATGTACATATAAGTAAATATTAAAAAGTAAATATAAAAAGTAAATACAGAGTAATTTCTAGGGGAGTGAGATATTCTAATACTTAAGATAAATGAAGAAAGGCCTCTTGCAGGATGAGAAATCAGGTATGCTTTGAAAGAATCTGAGATTTCATACAAGATAGGAATGAGAAGGGTTTCTTGGCATGCAAAAAAATGTGAAGATGGGAGAAAGCCCATTGAAGCGGGGGTATCACCAAGGTGGAAAGTTATGGCTAAGGAATAGCACGGAGGCCAATTTGGCTAGAAAATAAAATGTGTGAATGAGAATTATGTGCAATAGTCCTAGAAAAGGCTGTCTAGAGCCAGATTGTGAAAAGGCTGTCTATATTTAGCCAGATTGTGAATGAAGAAACAAGCAGCTCTTTATGGTCTGGTGTTGGGGAAGAAATGCCTTTTTGCAAAGATCCAGAGAGGATTATAATATAGGACGTTGTGTACATTCAAGGCTCTTTTCTTTTTTAAAGTAGCATTTTATTTTTTCCAAATATATTCAAAGATAGTTTTCATCATTCACTTTTGCAAAATCTAGCATTCCAAATTTTTCTCCCTCTTTCCCCTCCTTCTCCCCTACCCAAGACAAATAATCTGATATAAGTTTAAAATGTGCAATTCTTCTAAACATATTTCCACATTTATCATACTTCGCAAGAAGAACCAGAAAAAAAGGGAAAAACATGAGAATTTTTAAAAAAGCAAACAACAACAAAAATCAGTAAAAATACTCTGCTTTGGTCCACATTTAGTCTCCATAGTTCTCTCTCTGGATGCAGATGATACTTTCCATCACAAGTCTATTGGAATTGCTGGAGAATCTTTTAAAAAGAATAACAAATTTTCTTCCAGATTCCCACCCAGGGACAAGGTCTTAGAACTCTTAGAGAACAGGATTTTAGAATTTGAAGGCATGTTAGAGATTACCTAGTCCTACCCTATCTTTTTACAGATGAAAATGAGGAAACAAAAGCCAGAGAATTAAAATAAATTCTTCATTTGGCTACTAAGCCTCTGGATTCTTCTGACTTCCCGCAAGCCCCAGCTAAATTCCCACTTTCTGCAAGAAATTTTTCCCATTCTCATCACTTTTAGTGTTTCCTTCATTACTGTCTCCAATTTATCCTGTATACCCCCTGTTTGTACATTTTATGCTGTCTCCACCATTAGACATGAGGTCCTTGAGAACAGGAATTGAATTGTCTTTTATCTTTCTTACAAGAACTTAAAATAGTGCCTGACACGTAGTTGGCAGTGAGTAAATGTTTATTGACTGATTCAATAAATAAATGACACAGACGAGATTGCAGAATTCAAATCCAAAGTCCTTCTTACCACACCATACTGCCTCCCAGAGCTTTCCAGAAGACTGAGATCTCTGCTTAGGAGATGTCTGGATTGGACCAGTGAAGCCTGGCTCTTCTGAAAGAAAGACAGAAAAACAGCAAATAGCATGGTGGTAGTAGTAATGGGTAGAGGCTTAATAAAGAGAAGATCTGTGTCCATTGTGTACATGTGGATTATTGATGTTCCCTATGAAGTATGACTCATGGAACAAATAGGGTCGCATAGCTAGTGAATGGCTAAGGCCAGATTTGAACTCATCTTCTTGACTCCAGGCCCAGCACTCTATCCATTTTGCCATCTAGTCGCCCTATATATGTGGGAAATGAAAGGTATTAGACGGACTATCAGACTGAAGGTCTACAGAGCCATTGGCTCACCTCACTATTGTATGTCTGTGAAACCTGGACAGTATACCAATTCCATGCCAGGAAAATAAATTGCTTTCATTTGAATTGTCTTAGGAAGCTTCTGAAGATCACCTGACAGAATAAAATACCATACACTGAGGTCCTTTCTTGAACTAAACTGCCAAGCATTCCAACTCTATTGCAGAGAGCACAACATTGTTCAAAGGTCAAATGTATACTTGCCAATAAAAACTATTTTATGAGGAACTTACATAGGGCAAGAACTCACAAAGTAGTCAGAAAAAATGATACAAGGACACTCTTAAGGTCTCTCTTAAAGATTTTAGAATTGACTTTAACATATGTAACATATATTGGTCTACCTGCCATCTGGGGGAGGGAGAGAGGGAAGGAGGGGAAAAATTGGAACAGAAGTGTAACGAGCTGTCGTCTCCAGAAGCTGCTGGATCGCTCTCTGGGAAGAGATCTGCTGTGTCTTCTACTCAAATCTCTCCGACAGATTCTTCTTCCTGTAATGAACCGTTGTCTCCAGGCAGTTGCTGTTAACTCTTGTCCAAAGAAGTGACTTCCCTTCCTGCAGAGAGCCCCGTCAAGCCTGATGCAATTCAGAGTCCTCCTCTTTCTCTGAGAGTCCTCTTCTTTTATTCTCCCAGAGAATGGGCGTGGGATAATGCAAGGGCTTCTGGGAAGAACCACCCCAGCCAATGAGCTTGCCCCCTCTATCAAGTCAACCTGAGTTCTCACCTTGTAATTGTCCAGAAAACCTCAGTTCTCACTTAGTAATCCTAACATCTCCCCCTTTCTTTTGATTTAGAACATAGGACAGTCATGACCTTGAAACATAAATCCATCAATATGGGAAGTATTACAGATAATTACATAAATTACATAAGCACATAGTAACATAGTAACGTAACACATGCTAGAAGTATATAACATAATCATAAATTGAAAATTTATAAATGTCCATAAGTCCATTGTCCATTAGTCTCATCTTGTGTGAGGAAGTCCAATGATTCCTGCTGGTTTTTAAAGTTCTTTAACAGTCTTCTTATTATCCATGCTCTTTCAGTGTCAGATGTTTCTTAGATCTTCTCCTTTATTTTGAGGTCTTTCTCTTTTTCTGTCTCTCTCTGATGGACAAGGCGAATATGACTCGTTGGCACCCATCTGATTCCTTCTCCTGCTGAAGAAATACAAGCAAACCCTCTCTCCCAGGCAGTTAACCTATCTAATTTCCTTCTATTTACCACTTTCTAAATCTCTTCTCATCATCTGGCAATTACATTGGAATTGTTTGCACTGGATACAGCCCTGTTGGTTTAAAAGGCCTGTATTCTCCCCAAGTGTAATCCATTTTTGCAATCTGATTGCCTTTTGGCTGACTGATTGGGTAATCCCTTTCTGCTATGTGATTGCTTTTCTGCTGGTTGATTAAATCAGAGTCCTGGCCTTCTAAAGGTTCTTTGGGTGTAACATCAGCTGCCATCATGCCCCAAGTCTTTTTTGCCTGGGGCCCTGGACCTGGGCCCCTCATCCCATTTCCCTGAATTATTCTACACTCTGATGCCCAATGGAGTCCTCTGTTGCATTTTGGACATGGGGTTTTAGGTCTTCTTTCACCCTGTCTTCTCACTGTATCTCCATACCTACACTGAGCTCTTAGATGCCCAATTTTTCCACATTGAAAACATCGCCGAGTTTCTCTAGAAGGCCCTTGCCAGGAGGGACCCTGCCTTTCCACATTCATCATTGTCCGGGTGTAAAAAGCATTTGTTCCCACTGTAGCACAGTGTCTTATGATCTCCTCTAAAGGAGCATCTTTGTCTAATCCCCATATAATTCTTTTGCAAATCTCATTGGCATTTTCCTTAGCCAGATGTCTGGTCATTATTTCTGTAGCTGAATTTTCTCCAATAGTTCTTTTGACAGCAGTTTGCAAACGTCCCACAAAATCTGCAAAAGGTTCATTGGGACCTTGCTGTATTTTAGTGAAAGCCTCTCCACGATCTTTCTGTCCAGGAAGGACACCCCAAGCTTTTATTGCAGCCTTAGCAATTTGCTCATATATTGTCATGGTATAATTAATCTGTTCCGAATTCTCTCCATACTGACCTTCACCAGCTAAGTGCTCAAAAGTGAATTGTGTGTTAACTCCTATTTCCAAATTGCATCTGACTTGAATTTTACATAATTCATGAAATTCCGCAAGCCATAATAAATTTTCTCCAGGTTCCAGACATGTCCTTGCTATGGATTTCCAATCATTCGGGGTTAGGACTTCATAAGACAAACCATCTAGTAACATTTTGACATAAGCTGATGTAGCCCCATAAAGGGTACAACCTTTTTTCAAATCCTTAATTTTATTCAAATCTAAAGGTGCATATCTTCTCCTTTTTTTACCTACAGAGTCAGTATTTTCAATCACAGGATATGCATGTATAAAATCACTTATATCCTGTCCTTCTCTCTTAGCTTTAACCAATGCTTTTTCTAATCTTGTCATAGGCTTAGGCTGCTTCACAGGCAATTCTGTTTGTGTTTCTGCCTCTTCCTCTCCTCCTTCTTGCTCCTCCCCTGAAGGGTTAATTGAGGGAGGAGATGGGAGGTGCTCCTGTTGCTGTTGCTCAGAATTGTACTTAACTTCATTGTTATCTGATTCATCCTTTTCACCTAGTTTAGTTGACACCTCCCCATTTTGCTCCTTCATCTCTTCCTTTAGAATAACATTTTTTAAAGCCATTTGGATTAAATTGTAGGTATGAATTGTATCTTTGGAAACTGAGTTTGGTCTGGAACCAAAGGGTAAAATGTCACAAAGGCAATTGTAGTGTTCACCTAATTGCTCTCCTACTAATTTCCACTCATCTGGATCCAATTCTTCTTCCAGAGAAAAAGAAGGACATATGACCTTCACAGTTCTTAAAAGTTCAGTAATCTCCTCTAAAATTATAATCAATCCTTGGCTTTTCATAACCTTGATGATGCTCTCTAAACATTTTCCTTGAACAGAAGGTGTTTGCCCCATTTCACTATAAGAGATTCCTGGTTTATCCCTTAACAAGTTAAGTTCCTTATTTATCTATTAGCACGCTCACTTAATCTTTAACAAAGTTTCCTCGTTACTCACGGTTCTGGGTCAGAGAGACTGAGATCTAGATCAGAAGCTTTTCCACTGGAATCAGGACCGTGTCTGTCCCTGTTCGGGCGCCAAATTGCGAAGGTCTGGTCTAGCTCCTCTTGTCAGGATAAGCAAAAGTCCTTGCCCCACGTGTGGACGCCAAATGTAACGAGGTGTCGTCTCCAGAAGCTGCTGGATCGCTCTCTGGGAAGAGATCTGCTGTGTCTTCTACTCAAATCTCTCCGACAGATTCTTCTTCCTGTAATGAACCGTTGTCTCCAGGCAGTTGCTGTTAACTCTTGTCCAAAGAAGTGACTTCCCTTCCTGCAGAGAGCCCCGTCAAGCCTGATGCAATTCAGAGTCCTCCTCTTTCTCTGAGAGTCCTCTTCTTTTATTCTCCCAGAGAATGGGCGTGGGATAATGCAAGGGCTTCTGGGAAGAACCACCCCAGCCAATGAGCTTGCCCCCTCTATCAAGTCAACCTGAGTTCTCACCTTGTAATTGTCCAGAAAACCTCAGTTCTCACTTAGTAATCCTAACACAGAAGGTTTTACAAGGGTCAATGCTGAAAATTCCCCATGCATATATCTTAAAAATAAAAAGCTATAATAATAACAATTTTAGAATTGACTGCCCAACACGGAATAACCTCAGAGAAGATGCTGTGCTCTGTGAAAAAAGCAAAATTGAATTAACTCAGAAGAATAGCAAGATGCACAAAGTTAGAGAGTTTGCTGCAAATGTTCATAGGGACTATTTGTGTCCCATCTATGGCAGAAGGTTTCAAGCTCATCTTGGTCTGATCAGCCACAGTCAGACACACTGTAACTCAATCCTAATATACTGATGTCATTTTGCTCCTCTTCAAGAAAAAAGGACAACAACCAATAAACTAACATCGCAGAATTTAATAAGTACATATTTAATTGAGTTCATGCACATAAATGGATGTTTTTGGAATTAACTGAATTGACCTACTCCCTCAGCAAATGGGAACTAGGGTTTGCATGTAGAATAGACTTGGCTAGCAATGACTACTCCTTTCATTTTAATTAGATCCAAATTTGCTCTACTTTTCATTGCTTATTCTTGCTGGGAATGTAGAAAAGAGAGACTCTGGTGCTAAGGAAGCACTTTACTGAAAGGCTTGCAATGAAGCTGGACTTCCCTTCCAGTAGCTCTGTCCGTCAAGCAGCTGAAGAATCATGCACGTTTACAAAGGACTTTCTTGCTCTTCCTTCCATGAGGTATATTCCATTTCCTACCTTTATGTCTTTGCACTGGTTTTCTACCATGCCTGGAATACATTCTCCCTTCACATAGATCTTTTAGAATACAGTTTATTTCAAGTCTTAGCTCGATCAATACCTTCCACACATTATCTTTTCAGATGGCTCTAGCTGCTAATGCCTTCCAAATCACCTGGTACTATTTTGTGTGTGAAAGCAAAACTAGGAGCAATGTCAAGGATGTAGTAAGAAGCCAGGTTGGGCCTGATGTGTGTGGGGGGAATAAAATTAAAAAAAAAAAAAAACAACTTTTTAACGATTAGAGGTATCCAAAAAAATGGGTTGCCTCAAGAAGTGATAGGCTCCTCCTCCTTGGAGGTCTTTAAGTAAAGATTTGATAACCATTTTTTAATCATTTGATGACATGAGATTCCTTCTGTATATGAGTTGGACTAGAGAACCATTAAAGCCCCTCCCAATTCTCCAATCCCATGATTCTGTGATTCATTATAATTACTTTGTCCATTTGGCCAGACAGTCATTGCTCATCTATATGAAAGGTGCTGTGCTGGCATTTTTTCATCATTAGCCCTAAGTCCTAGCAAGCCAAGGTCAAGGTCAATGTCAAGGCCACCAGGAAAGGTAGAATAATGTCTGATTTCTCAGTTCTTTTATGCTTTGTTCTCTTTCACATAAAATAATTTTACTTTTAGAATGTGCTTCCCTGTCATGCTTCCTGTAGAGCGAGGGCAGAGAAGTGGGATCAAGCTATAGGGCTAGCTTGCTTCATCAGGCTGTGAAATTGAGTGCAACCTATGTGATTTATTAAGACCTGGATAGTGCAGGTTAGACAGATAGCACCCAACAGTCTCCATTATTATTTAGTGTAAATTGAATGTACATTTAGGACAGGCGCTGAATTTGCTCCCTTCTCCCCTATCTCCTTCCTAATCTGTACCCCCATACATACACACACATATACACACCCATCTCCATACCCCCATAAACTAACACTACCCAGGGCTAACTGGGGCACCCTGAGAGTCAATCAATAGTGTTGGCGGAATGATTGCGACTTCCCTGATTGTTACTGAGAATCAGCAAGCTGCTAGACACATGAAATCGTTACTCAAAACCTAAATTGGGCAGAATAACAAGGAACTAACAAGGGGAACCTGTCACTTAATATCTGTGACCTTGAGTAATTACTTAATAGAAGCTCAGTTTTTTCTAATTTGTAAAGCAACAAGATTGGACTAGATTTTTAGCTTCTTAAACTGTGCTTTGTGATTCCCCTTATGGGGTTTTATAATTGAATGTGGAGGTCATGAACAATTTTTAACAGTAAAAAGAATCAAGTATTCTTATTCTTTATGTAAAAATAAAAAGCACATCCATATAATTAGTATGCAAATATGCTTTCATCTTTAATAAATGATAAAATTATATGTATACCCAAAATGTTTAAATAAATTCTTTATGATTTATTATCAGTAAATGTTTGATTTATACACCTATTTTATATATGTATATATCCAAGATCATGTAAAAATTTATTGGGTGAAAAGGGGTCATAAGTAGAAAAAATTTAAGAAGCCCCAGGCTAGAGCATGAGTTCTTAAACTTTTTTGTATCATGGACCCCTTTGGCAGTCTGGGGAGCTTTATGGGTCCTTTCCGAAAATAATGTGATTAAATGCATAAAATAAAATATATAGGATTTCAAAGGAATACGATTATATCAAAATATACTTAACAAAAAAAATTTTTTTAGGACCATGGACCCCCTGATCCTTCTAACTCTAATCCCTATGATCTTTTTATCTTCTTTGGTAGACTTTCACTTAAATCCAGTTGATTTGCATATTATGGCATCACCTCCCAGATGTCATGGTCCCCTTCGAGGAGAGACAACCAGGTGGACTTGTGAGCTCTCAGTGTGAATATTTTCTAGAGAAACAAATCACAAACTCTCCCTTATGCTATTTAATCCCATGTATTCTTGTCACAGTATTTTTCTGTTCATCCTCCTTGGAAGATCTAGTTGTGCTGCAGGCCTTTCTCTAGTTCTTTTTAGATCTCAAGGTATCAAATTGGACCCCTAACTGATCTGCCTGTTTCTTCCCACCACAGACTGGTGGACATTTCCTATTCTAGAATGTAGGGATATCTTTTATACCTTTATACCATATTCCCTACACAAAGTCATCCTTGGCAACATGCCCCAACTGCTTATCCCCACACTGCACCTTCCCCATTGTCCCATCGAGTTACTGGTAATTTTCATTCTTTTGTGATGATGGCGTATTATTTTTAGTTATAATGCAACTTAAAGGTAAGATTGGTATTAAGGAAATGAACTTGTGACAAAATTGGAATCATTGAAAACATTACATACGTCCCCAAATATGATCCAGGTTATTTTCTTGCTTCTCATTTTTGAGCCCTGTTCACTGTCCATCTATAGCACCTATGAGAAACAGATATATGTATATATATGCATATACATGCATATATACATATGTATATATATATATATATATATATATATATATATATATATATATATATTATATATATATATATATATATGTATTCATGTGAGGCAACTAAGTGGTACAGTGGATAGAGTACTGGGCCTTGAGAGAGATGATTATTTCTCTCTTGTATTAATAACTAGTTATTGAAGGTTTTATTCCTTTTCTACTTCATTCAGAAATTGGTTCTTATAGGTTATTCAGACAGCCTTTGAAGTGCAGGATGGATAATGAGAGGGAAAACTCAGATCTATTAAAAATTAGTTTAGATGAAATGATAGATTCTAGTCCTTGTATCTGGGAAAATGAGTATCTCCTATCTGTCAAACAGGTGATAGGAAAATGGATAAGTCTCTTTGACCAAGACTGTGAGTGATCAGAGTCACTTCTCTAGACCCTCGTTAAGAATAAGTTCAATTATCATTATAATACTCATTTCTTCATTGATTGTTAAACAATCAGTTGACTTCCACCATCAAGAACATCCACTCTTCCAAAGGTATATAAGCATTGAGTGGGTTCTATGAGGAGACTTTGGCATGTTTATTAATTATATGTTCGCATGAGTAATAAAATGATTTATCATCAAAACCTCTCTCTCTCTCTCAAACTTTTTCTGTGTCATGGTCTAGAGTCAGAAAAACCTGAGTTCAAACCCAGCCTTAGACACTTGGCACCTGTGTGATCCTGGGAAAGTTACTTAACTTTGTTTGTCTCAGTTTTCTCATCTATAAAATGAGATGGAGAAGAAAATGGTAAATCATTTGGTATCTTTGCCAGCATGATCCCAAAAGAATTTATAAAAAATCAAACTCAACTAAAAAAATTACTAAAAACATTATTTATGCATGTGTATACACACACAGGGATGTGTGTTTGCAAATAGTGTATATATGTGTTAATGGGGTAACCAATAGTTTATGTAGCATCAAGATTTTGGGAAGCATTGTTTCTGGTGAAGAATTTCCCTTCCTCTACTACTAGAAGTCTTCAAATTACTGTGAAAGAATTTCTATAGGACTCACTATGGCTCACTCTACAAATTAGTGAAAGAGACAGGTTGTTTTTCCCATACTATTTCTTTGTCATCTTTGGTACTGTAAACATGGGGGTTATTCTGGAAGCAGGCAGGTTTGCCTGGGAGCCATAGAATCACAGCAATGGAACATTGGAAGGAACCCCAGCTACTAACTCATCCAGCTCATACCCAAAGGGCATCTCCTTTCAAAAGTGTCTGATAAGTTTTTGGCTTCAGCTTCAGTCCAATTTGCCACTCCACACCTGCTGGTCAGTTGCTCCTGATTCTGCCTGCTGGGCACAAATGAAGCAAGTTTTGTCCCTATTCTGTATAATAGACTTTCAGACATGAGGAGAACTCTCTTGCCCTTCTGAATTTTCTCTTCTTCCAGCTAAATCAAGCTCAGTTTTTTCAATCATTTCTCCTATAATGTTGTCCCAAGGCCTTTTGTCATCACCAGAAGTCCAAATTTCACAGCAAGCCCCATCATACCAATCATATGGGGTAGGACAAATTAATTTCACATGGCATCAATTTCTTATTGTGTGAAAGCAATCTAGCAGCTCATCAATAAGTATTCATTAAGCACCTACTGTATAACAACTGTGCTAGGTGCTGGGAATCCAAAGATAAATATGAAACTCTGCCATCAAGGAGCCTATAAAGACAACATATATATATATATATATATATATATATATATATATATAATGTTATTTAGTCATTTCCAGTTGTGTCTAATTCTGTTATCCCATTTGGGTTTATTGTTTGTTTGGAAAAATACCTGACTGATTTATCATTTCTTGCTATAGCTTCTTTCTCAGATGAGGAAACTGATACAAACAGGATTCACTGAATTGCTCAGGATTATACAGTAAGTGTCTGAGGTCAGATATGAAATTACTCTTGAAGATAAGTCTTCTTGACTTTTGGCCCAGCACTCTATCCATTGCACCTTCCTCCCACTGCCAACATATAAAATACATGATAAAACAAATACAAGTAATTTTTGGAGGAGAGGAGGTACCAGTAACAAGATAGTTCAAAAAATGTCTCAGATAAGAGATGATATTTGAGCTGAGCTTTGAAAAAAAAATAGAAATTTTAAGAGGCATAAGTGAGAATTCCAGGCATGGGGGACCATGATTCTTTACAAAAGCACAAAAATAGATGATTGAATGTCATGGGTGAAGAATAGCACAAGGGACTGTTTAGTTAAATCATGTAGTGTGTGGAAGGCAATCATTTGTTAGAGATGAAAAGGAAGTTTGGAGATACAATATATGAAAGATTTTAAGAGCTAGACAGACAGCCAATGGGATTTCTTGAATAGAAAATGACATAGACAAACCTGTGCTTTAGAAGTATTACTTTGTAGAAGATGGATGGGTATAAGGAGAGATTCAAGTCAGGAAGACCAATTAGGATGCCATTGCAATATCCAAGAGAGAAGCAATGAGGGCCTGAGCCAGAAGGGTAGCTTTGTTTGTGAAGAAGGGAGCTAACATAGTGAGCCCTTTACCTTTGGAAGCTGTAGAGAAAATGGATTGAAATAGGGAGAGATTTGAGACAGGGAATCCATTTAGGCAGCTACTTTTTCTTTAGACATTTTTCTGCACCATAAGGTATGAGGGAAGCTTTCCCACAGAGGAACCCCAGGTCCAACTTTAAATAGACTGGGTTCATTTTGAAAGAAGATAGATGCCAGAGAGAGGGGATTGTGCTTTTTTTTCTCATCATCTTTCACTTTTTTGCCCCACACCCAGCTGAGAAAATCTCTTAAAGTTTAAGCATTGCAATAATAAGGATAAGTAACATTTATTTTTTTCCACTTAATTTTATTTTTTTCAATTATGTGTAAAGATAGTTTTCAGCATTCATTTTTGTAAGATTTTGAGTTCCAAGTTTTCTCTTTTCTCAAACCCCAAGTAATCTGATATAGGTTATACATGTATAATCATAATAAACATAGTTCTATATTTGTCATATTGTATAAGAAAAATCAGAACTAAAAGGGAAAAGCACAAGAAATAAAATATAAAGCAAAAAGTGAAATAGTATTTTTTTGATCTGCATTCAATCTCCATAGTTGTTATCTGGATGTGGATGGCATTTTCTATCACAAGTCTATTGGAATTATCTTGGGTCACTCTATAACTGAGAAGAACTAAGTCTATCAAACTTAACCACTGGGCTGTTACTGTTACTGTGTACAATGATCTCCTGGCACTATTCACTGGACTCAGCATCAATTCTTATAAACCATTACACGTTTTTCTGAAATCCACCTGCTCATCATTTCTTAAAGAGCTATAGAATTCCATTACATTTTTATACCACAGTTTGGTCAGCCATTCCCCAGTTGATGAGCATCCCCTCAGTTTCTAATTTCTTGCTATCACAAAAAGAGCTACTATAAGTATTTTTGTATGTGTGAGTCATTTTTTCCATTTTTATGATCTCTTTGGGATACAGACCCAGTGGTGGTATTGCTGAATCAAAGGGAATATACAGTTTGATTGCCCTTTGGGTATAAGTCCAAATTGCTCTTCAGAATGGTTGATCAGTTCATAACTCCGCCAATAGTGCATTAGTAGTGTCCCAGTTTTCCACACCCCCTTCAACATCTATCATTTTCTTTTTCAATCATCTTAGTCAATCTGACAGATGTGAAGTGGTACTGGATAACTAGTACTTATATTTGGCATTTTAAAATTTGCAAAACATTTTTATGTTATCTCCATTGATTCCCACATCAATCCTGGGAGGTGGGTGTTATTACTAATCCTCACTTTAAATTGAAGGAAACTGAGGCTGAGATAAATTAACTTATACAGAGTCACATAGTTGATAAATATCTGAAGCAAGATTAGAACTTATGTTGTCCTTACTCCTAATAAGCCACTTGATACATGCATGTATAGAGTTCCCTATAAAAAGAAATGAGTCACTCCTAAAAAAAAAAGTTACTCGGTGTGTAAAATAGTAGAAATCAAATATAGAACAACCATTTATTTTCTTTACCACAAAAGGAGTTATTAAAACATAAAGACTTGTAAGTACATATTGCCCAATAAATCAAGAAATAGTATTCCATGGCTCTTTTTATATTTCCCAGGAGGTAAAGACTTCTGACAGACTTATGGGATAATTGAATGCATATTTCACCTTCATCTCAGATCTGTCTTATTCCAGAGTGTAACTCAAAGATCATATCTTCAGGTCAGCCAGGTAAACACGACAAATACTCCTGACAAAGGAGATCTCTTAATGTTTCCTCAAGCACCAGACTGGGACCTTTGAAACTCACAAGGAAGCTACCAAGGCTGGAAATGTTCATCCCCTATCCAGGAACTAGAGGTCTAATCTAGGAATTTCAAAGGAAAGTATCCTTGCTGCTATTCCTGCCATAGCCATTGCTGGGAACAGGATGGAAAATAAATTTCTTTGCCCTTCTGCCTTTCTACCTTTCTAGACATCCAAGAGAGATCAATTATTAACTGTGTTCCAACAAATAGGCCATTGTGAAATAGACTGGAAGCCATTTTTTTCCCTTATAACCTAGACCCCCCTGAATAGAACACTCTTCTTTGCTAGTTGTCAATTATTGTGGACATAAGTTGGTATTGTTGGGTCATTTCAGTGGTGTCTGAGTCTTCCTGACCCCATTTGGGCTTTTCTTGGCAGAGATATTAGGTGGTTTGCCAGTTAGCAAATTTGTACTTAGCACAGTACTGGTAAATTAAATTAGTATTTAGCACAGTACTGGTAATTAAAAAAAAGAAGCAAGAGACAGCATGTACAAAAATAATAAATGCACCCCTTTCCCCATATAAATCTGGGTCATATTATCCCATGACTGTACTCAGTGTCCGTGGAGGTGAGTGGGCACACGTAAAATTGACAATTACAGCATTAGTAAGACCAATCCATGTGCTTTAAGTAGGTCATATATGTGGAATTTTACAATTTGGTGTCCTCTTTCTAACTTGGAAGTGGTCCCAAAAAGTTTGTTAATGAATATAGTTTATGTTGACCAAATGCATCCCTTGTTAATATGGGTTGGTCCAAACTGTACTTGACTGGGCATGATATCTCACCCAGCCTATCTGCTGGGTAATTCTATTTCTAGCTTGTTCTTCTTCTCATCTAAAATTAATAATAGCCTTTGTATAATCCTTTACCTCCAGTTTTTAGCTTAGCTGAGATAGTTCTGGAAATATCCTTTTAATCCTCTGTTTCGAAGGTAAAATTGATATGTGTTAGCACCAGATTACATATAGGTAGATGAGAGAATGAGGAGATGGATAGATTTTTGAGCATCAGTGAATGAGGGGATAGTGATATCCTCAACAGTAACAGGTAAGTTCGGAAAAGGGGTAGGTTCGGGATGAAAGATAATGAGTTCAATTTTGATAGTATCACATTCAAAATGAACAACTGCTATCTCAGAACTTTGAGTCAGGATACCTTTCTTTTATTCTCTGAATAGACCTAGGTTTCAGACAAGTGTACTCTTAAAAGATAAACTTAACTCAGTTTTTCCCCCCCTCATGCTTAAAGAACTGAGCCCACACTGACAAGTTACCCCATTACAGTGAGATTATAGAATCAGAGGCTGAAAGTTGGGGAAGGATCACAGGGATAATTTTGTTTCAAGCCATTAATTTTATAAATGAGACCAAGAGAAAATGTAATGTCTTGTCCAGAGGTTCATATATTAAATAAGCATCAGAGACACTATTTGAAGAAATCTCCCTAATCCAAATCTATCCATTTCAAATTTTCTCAATTCTTTTTTTTCTAAAGTCTCTATATAACATGACCTAGAGAATAATAATATTCATTACATCTAATATTTGTTCATTCATTACCAAATCAATAGATAACTAATTTCCATCTTTTTTTGATATTACAAAATAAATATTTGTCTATATGGAAATTTTCCCTCTACTTTTAACCCCCTTCCCTACATAGTATTTATGATAGGTTCTAATCTAACTTATAATAATAATAATAATAATAATAATAATATTTATGTGAAGTTTGCAAAACATGTTAACTTATTTGATCCTCACAACAACGATGTGATTTGGGTGTAGTGACTTTCTCCATTTTATAGATGAGGAACTGAAGCATAGTTAATTTACCCAGGGTTATATAGGTGAACTTTGAGTGAACAGTTTTAGAGAGTAGTAGGGATTAAAAACAGATTTCTAGGGTTGGAGAGAGTTTATGGGAATATCTGAGACAATATGAAAATCCATATCTCCTTGAGTCCAAATTCTGCCTCTTCGCTGCCTACGACAAACATTTTCTATACTAGAGAATTTTATTAAGAAACCAATTTTGTTTTTAAAATAGCTCTCATGATTAGAAAATTCTTTCTTGTATTGAGCTGAAATTTGTCTCCTCATTACTTCTCACCATTGTCCTAGCAGTGCCCTCAGGAGCATCAAGAGTAGTAAATCTAATAGTTCATTTGCCTAACAGTACACTTCTGCTTTTTAAAATAGCCCCAAGCAGTTAGATCCCAGTTCTAAAAAGTTCTATTCATATCTCTGCGTATTTAAAAATGGACATTGCAAGTTAATAAGCAAAAAAGTCACAATTATACTTCATCCTCCTCTTTGTTCTCCTTGGAAAAAAAATGTGCCTGTTCTACATCTTTATTTAAGGTCAAAGCTCTAAATTTAGGCCTAGAGGAAGGGCTTCAAGCTTAGACCCAGTTGATGAATGACTTAAGAATGTTCTCAAGGCTGAGACTAGGGAGTAAATAAGATTGAAGTAAGCCACTGAGGCACCATATCATTTCCCCCCATCATCTCTAAACATTGACATCGTTAAAAATAAAGTGCTGTCAGTAGCCAGCTTCTCTAATGAATCCAGCAGTGCATAAAGGGCAAAACTGAATAATAAATGGAAAGAATGCAGTGAAGTTCATGTGATGGAGTAGGAATTGACAGGGCAAGGAGATGTTTTCTCCACAGTGAATCAGCTCCCCAATGGCCCAGGGATGGGCAGAGTATGCTGGTCAGTGTCTGTGATGCATGAACACATCCTCTAAATAAGGAAATATTGATCTTTGGGTTGAGTCAAAATTGAAAATGTCACCAAAAATAAGAACATGTTGGTATTTTTGGAGACTTAATGGATCAAGGAAAAGTTCTCAGGTTACTTTTCATTTAAGGTACAAGAAAAGCTCCGGAAGAAAGTTGAAAGGTGGGTTTCTCTTTGAATAATGCTGCATTGTTAAAAAGAGCTGAAGAGTATTGAGGAACAAATCATGATGATAATAAGTTGCACTTATTTAGCACTTTAGCATTTGTAAAGTACTTGATATACCTTTTCCTATTAAATTCCCCACATCAATATCAAAAAGTACTATTATTATCTATATTTCACTAAAGATACTGAGGCTCAAAGAAATTAAGTTATTTGTCCACAGACACATAGCTTATAAGTGTCTGAAGTAGGAGTCACTCCAAAATTTTCTAATGATCTCTTACCAAACTCCTTTGCCAAGAGGGACTCCTTTCTTTCTCAGCAGCTCTTTTTTCAGGTGCTTACTTTTCTCTCCATTCATAGTCACTACTCCATTTTGTTAATTTTCATGTTGACCATTAAAATAGATTCTTAATTTGTCTCCATGTCAATTCTTTTCTCATTCCAACCTATGCTCTACTAAGCTGATAACGGGATTTTTCTATAGAATTTTAGCACAATAAGTACTTAATAAATGCTTTTTTTTTTTTCATTCATCACTAATTCAAAGTTCTTTGTGAAGTCCATATAAGGAAAATGGAAATCATGGAAAGCTTTCTGTAAAAGGTGATCTTTGAATTAAGTTTTAACCTTAAAACACACCTCAAATACAATGTTATTGTTGTAATTTTTATTAAGAACAGAATTGTGAGCATTCTAGGCATAGAAAAAAGCTTGATAAAGTCATGGGAGCAGAAAATCACTGAGTAATATATTCAATTTGCACCACAGAGTATGTGGGTGGTAGTAATATGAGATAAGACTGGATGAGCAGAAAAATCACCAAATTGCAGAGAGACTTGAATTCCAGCAAACTATATCAAATATTATTCACTGATCAATGGGAAGTCATGAATATTTAGGGATAGAAAGGTGTTCTATATGTAAGAACAGAAACAATAATCTATCAGTAGTATGTTATAAATAATGGATTGATGGCAGGAGAAAATAACATGTGAGATCATCTATGAGGAGCCTATCGTAGGGGTCTAGGCTCATGGTCTTTTAATGAAGGTCCATATTGGGAAAACGGTGGTGATAAGAATAGGGGAAGAGCTTAATATAAAATATATTATAGGCTTAAAATTTATAGGACTTGGTAACTTGTCTTATGTGAAAGCTGAGAAAGAAAGAACAAACATTAAATTTTAAATGGAGGAGCATGTTTAGAAGGATAGTTAAAAGGGAAAGGCTTATGTTGAATTTGAAGTGCTCCTGGGAGAGCTAGCCAGTGAAATACTTAAGCACATGGAGATGTGGATCTGGGACTTGGGTGAGGGGTGAAGCTTAAGGATTTAGATTTAAGAGTCATTTGTGTAGAGATTCTATTTAAAAACTATGAGAATAAAATTACTAAGGAATAGAGAAAAGGAGGAAGAAAACAGACAGCAAGAAAAAGTATGTTAGAGGTGTAGCACAGAATAATATCTCTAAAGCTAGGGAATAGGTATGTCTGTAGTGGGGGTGGGGGGAGTATCAACAGTAACAGATATTGAGAGAAATCAAGGAGATAATGACTGAAAGAAGACCCTTTTATTTGGGTGATAAGATCACTGGTAAATTTTGAGTGAACAGTTTTAGAGAATAGCAGAGATTGAAGAAGATTTCAGGGTTGGAGAGAGTTTATAGCGTTATTTATGTTTTTCTATTCAAAAAAGTGAAGATACTTATTTAAATCTTTTTCTTTTCTTTTTAGCTGGGGCACAGATAGGCTAGGTGGGTAATATGTATTGATATATAGTAATATATATATGTATATGTATACATATATATATATATATATATATATATATATATATATATATATATATATAAGTTAAGCAAACACAGAGCATTCTCAAGGAAATAGACTATATTAAAAATAAACCCTAAAACTAATTTTCTTTTTAAAATATTCTTGTCACTTTCTTTATTAGTTACACTTTAATTAAGATCTATATATATATATACATATATATATATACACATACATATGTGTGCATATGTATGTATATATTATATAATGTAATACATAATATATAATATTATATATTACATAGTATATATGTATGTTTTATTCTATGTGTATGTGTAAGTGTGATTATTTGAAAGGCAGTTTGGCAGCATAATGGATAGAGGGCTAGCCTTTGAGTCAGGAAGACATGAGTTCAGTACTGCTCTCTAACACATATTGACTATATAACCATGGATTAATCACACAGTATCCCAATGCTCTGGGAAATTTTAATTATAAATTATAGATGAGTTGCCAAACTACATCAGTTAAGGGAGCTTCCATGCCAAGACAAGTCACAAATACTCATTTATATATGCATGTGTGTGTACATATATAAATATATGTGTATATATGTATTATATATAATATTTAATGAAACCTAAGCTCAGATTTGAATATATATATATATATATATATGTGTGTGTGTACATATATTTAATATATATGTGTATATGCATGTATATAATATATTCTAAATAAATCTAATAACCCCAAAATTGTATTTTTCAATTTTTAAAGATCATACTTTAAAAAAACCACTATCCATATTTATTGTAAAACTTTGGAAGTGAAGAAGTTACCTTTCTGACAGTAAGATTGGTGCCAGTCATTGTAACAGCATCACCAATGCTGAGGCAGTACCATTGCAGAGACTCAAGATTCTGGGAACACTGATCTACTGGCATAAGTGTTAAGCACTCACCTATGTGCATTTCTACCTCGAGGTCTAGAAAATAGACAAATATGCTGTTTACCCTTAAAAATATGTAGAGTGTATAGTATTTGCCTGGAGACTTACAAATCTAATTTTAAATACCTTACCCTGGAAAGGAAAGGCAAAAGTCTTCATTGTCTATATATATTCACCAAGCTATAGACAATAGATACTGGCTAAATAAGGTGGCAGGGAGGAGAAGAGGGAAATAGAAGGGATAATTGTAAATTTCGAAGAAACAGGAACCAAGAAAGGGCCTAGGAATAAAGATCTATACAGAAATTCACAAAGAGTAGCTAATAAGCAAGATGAACTAGAGATACTATCATACGGCACAAGATGGGATCTTAGAGTTACCACTGACTTATTTACAGAGAAGATGGAGGAATGGAATTCAAGTACAGATTGAAAAAAGGTTTTTGAGATGCATAATTCTTTTCACAAAATATTAGATAGCTGAGAAAAGGCAGGGATTCATTTGAGCTCTCCCAAATTTCCCTCTAACAACTTTAAATAATGCTGCGAAATGAAACAGCATCCACAGAAATGAAGTGAATTTTTTTTCCATACCAAGATAATTTGGAAAGAAAGAGACATAGTACTTGAGTGAGAGTGAAGTACAGTTCAACACAGTCAATGCCCCCGCAAGCCAACTGCAGACTTTGGGGACAATTGAATCAGTAACAATGGTTTTTGGAGATCTTAGCCTACTCATAAGGAGATTATAGGGGTCCCTTTGCTGGGACTGGGTGCGACTATTGCATAGTCCACATATAGATCCAAAATAGTCCTGGCTGTCAGTCCAGTGTGAGGAAGAGCACTTGAACAGCAGAGCTTATAACTACAAGAGAGTGTAGACTTTGGTCACAGTTCTAGAGCAGAAAAGAATGCTTAGATCATATCACTTTGGAAGAACTGAAAACTTATAGAGCTCCATAACTATCTCTGAAAACAGCTGCACAAAAAAACCTGAGGCTTGGGACAGTGGCCTCTTCATCCAAGGTACAGAACCCAACTTTTTTTTTTAAGTTATCATTTTTTAATTAAAGCTTTTTATTTTCAAAACATATGTATAATTTTCAACATTAACCCTTACAAAATCTTATGTTCCAACTTTTTCTTTCCCTTTCCTGCACCCCCTGTGACTGTAATCCAATATATGTTAAGCATGTGTAATTCTTATATACATATTTCCATATTTATCATGCTACGCAAGAAAAAAGGAAACAAAAAGGAAAAAATGAGAGAAAAAGCAAAATGTTAGCAAACAACAACAAAAGCTGAAAATACTATGTTGTGAACCACACTCTCTCTCTGGGTGCAGATAGCTCTCTCCATCACAAGACCATTAGATCTGGTCTGAATCACCTCACTGTTGAAATTCAAGATCCACATCCATTAGAAATGATCATCATATAATCTTATCGTTCATGTGTACAATGTTCTACTCATATCACTCAGCATCAGTTCATCTAAGTCTCTCTAGACCTCTCTAAAATCATCCTGCTGATCATTTCTTATAGAACAATAATATTCCATAACATTCATATACCATTATTCAGCCATTCTCCAACTGATGGGCATCTACTCAGTTTCCAGTTCCTTGCCACTACAAAAAAGGCTGCCACAAACATTTTTGCACCTGTGGGTCCCTTTTACCTTTTCTATGACCTCTTTGGTATATAGAGCCAGTAGAGACCCTGCTGGATCAAAGAGTATTTACAGTTTGATAGCACTTTGCATATAGCTCCAAATTACTCTCTGGAATGGTTAGATCAGTTTACAACTACACCAACAATATGTAGTTGTTGCCAAGATGAATGCCAGTTTCTCCGTATCCCCTCCAATATTCATCATTGTCTTTTCATGTCTTCTTAACCAATCTGAAAGGTGTGATGGTATCTTAGAATTGTCTTAATTTGCATTTCTCTGATCAATAGTGATTTAGAGCATTTTTTTGTGACTATAAATGGTTTTATTTATCTGAAAATTGTTCACATCCTTTGACCATTTATCAATTGGAAAATGGCTTGAATTCTTATAAATTTGAGTCAATTCTTTATATATTTTAGAAATGAGGTCTTTGTCAGAATCCTTAGATATAATTTTCCCCCGTTTACTGCTTCCTTTCTAATCATTTTTGTTTATACAAAAACTAATTTAATATAATCAAAATTATCAATTTTACAAACAGTAATGTACTTGAGTTCTTCTTTGACCACAAATTCCTTCCTTCTCCATAGATCTGAGAGGTAGACTATCCTTTGTTCTTCTAATTTGCTTATAGTATCACTCCATGTGATTTTGTTTAATTATTGTCAATATGGCCCTTTATGCACACAATTTTTCTAATATTTGAACAAACAATAGTCTTGATCACTTGCCAGTTTTTTTTTCATTAAGTTGGCATAGACTAGTTGTGAATATTAATGTTTACATTAGAATTATTCATTTTCTTTCTTTCTCTCCATGGTTTAAGGTTTAAGACCTTATTTGTTGTAAAAAAGGAGTTTGGGCTGTGTGACCCTGGGCAAGTCACTTAACCCCAGCCTCGGGGGGGGGGGGGGAATGGAGTTTGGTAGGATATTGTCCTTATTTTATTTTTTCCAACAATTTATGTTATGTTGGAGTCAATTGTCAAATTCTACCTTTGACTCTGTCCTCTGGAATTCTGTCATCAGAAGTGAGAATTCCTTGTTACTTGACACCCCCCATATCCTGGATAAGTGGAAAAAATGATAAACATACATTTTTTTTTCCCTTGAGGAGTTTGCGGACTCAAAAATGCCATCTTACACTAACCATTAAGTATTATTTTGAAGGTAAAGTAATCAGTAATAAGCATTCAAACAGCATAAATTTTACTGGGGAAACCCCCATTCCCTAGACCACGTCTCTCAATAAGAAGGAAAAATCAATCTCTCAAACTAACAAAAATATCAACCCAATTTGTAATTGAGATTGTGAAAATCATTAAGGGGAGGAGAGGCAGCTATTTATACCTTGAGCATTAGATAGTAGAGGAGTTCACAGGGAGAGAGCCTCAAAGCCATTTAGATTTGTCCAGAGTTGTTTGGAAATCTATTTTGCTGATAAGATATTTTCCCAATTTCCCCTTTCCCCACCAACCATCCTCTACTACCCATATCCTTTTACTGTCATTTGTGTACAAAGGAGATTCCTATAAAAGCATGTATTGGTTGAGGATGGTCAGGATCAGTGTATATAGTGAGAAAATTGATTCATGGGTAAAAGAAATGTTTATTAGCCATATCCCCTCAAAGAGTAGTAAATAGCAGATTTAGGTAGGCCGTTCTTAAAAGGGTTAGTAAGATAAGTTCTGTAGGGGCAGGTATTGTGTCTTGGGTTATCACCCACAGCCCTAAGCATGGAATCTTATATATAGCAAGTGCTCAGTATCTGAATTAAGCTGAATTCAGTTACCTTGGAGCCCAATTTAAGCTGTGCAGCACAGCAGCTGATGAGGTAATTGATAGCCAATATACTATTCAGCAACTCAATTAAATCCACTCTCATTAGGATAGATTGATCTTTTCTAGTGAAGGGGATTTGTGTTGAATCAGCAGTAAAAGAGAAAATACATTGTCTCCTCATGTCAGGGAGTGGGCTTCATTGTTTAGGAAATGGATCTTTTCATACCCTAAGTACTATCTGTCCCATGGGCCTGAGATATTAATGCCCTCCATTGCTAGAAAAATGCATCAGACAGGGATGAATTGGGAAAAAGAAAACATGAAATATGGGGACCACCAATCATCTGACCTTGGAAAGTCCCCAGATTCAGAGATTAGATGGGTTTGTTTTAAAGCCCCCAAACATTTAAAAATGACAAAATATTTCCTGAATGCTTTATTTTAATGCCTCCAGCTATCTTGGTTAGAGGCAGTATGATATAGAGGAATGAACACTAGACTTGATATCAGGAGACATCTGGGCTTAATCTCACCTTTGACACTTATGAACCTCCTGTGACCATGAGCAAGTGATCATATACTCCATGAGCCTTGATTGTATCATGAAGAAAATACCTATAGTACCTACCTCACAGAGGGGTTTGTGGTTCAAATGAGATTTTATATATCTATATCTAATACTCTGGAAAGCTTAAGTCGTTTTTATAAATGTGAGATATTACAATTATTTCTTTACCAATGGTAGTCATCGTATACAGATAGACATAGATTTAGATATATCCTGGTAAATTTAGTACTATAAATCTGATATTTGTGTATCATCTTTTTAAAGAAAAGCTTTGCCAAGCTGCTCATAGGGATCTTCTAGTTCCTTTGTAACTCTTAGTAAAGACAGATTTAGCATATCCCTTTGTCTTCTGCCATATGTTAGGTGACAGTTTTTCTTCAATATTCTTAGTGTTTGGATTCCCAATTCTCTGTGACTAATGTAATTGCCTGAGTATTGTTCAGCTGAAGTGCCTCCAGTTCAATGAGACTATTCACTTCCTATTAGCTCCAGACATCTTCCTATACATCTTACCCAGATCCAATTAGCCAACTCTCATTAGAGCTAATACCTTATTAGCAATATTACTGTACAGCCTATATGTATCCTTCCAACTAGCACTATTATACACCTACCAAATCCATTAGCTATTGCTATTATATCATATCGTCTTGATTTCTGTTAGCTATAGCTATCCACATATACAACATACCAGTAGCATAAGAACATTGTTTTTTATTTTTTAATTTTTTAATTATTTTCTAAGGATCATAGATTTTGTGTTGAAAGAGACCTTTAGTTGTTGTTTATTTATTTCACTTATGTCTGACACTTTGTGACCACTTGTGATTTTTTAGTGAAGATAAAAAGGTGGTTTGTTATTTCCTTCTCCAGTTCATTTTACAGAGGAGGAAACGGTGGCAAACATGATTAAGTAACTTGCCTAGGGTCACATAGCTAGTAAGTGTTTGAGGCCAGATTTAAACTCAGTTTTCCCAACTAAAGGTCCAGTATCCTATCCACTGTCACCTAGCTGCCCAGAAAGAAACCTTAGAGATCATCTAATTCAGTCCTCCTACTTTTACAGATGTGGTAGCTAAGGCTCAGAAGGTTTTATTGTTTAGCACAGGCAACACAGGTATTATGTATCTAAGGAGGGATTAGATCTTCAGATTCCAAACACAGTGCTGTTGTCCCTAAACTATACTAGAATTCACAAACTCTTTTAATTAAATAAATTATTCTACTTATTCATAGATTCCCAATATAGATGCCCATAAATTCCTTATAGCATTGACCCTATTGTATATTTCTGTCCACATCATTCGATCCCAAGTCCTGCTAAAAGGAATGATATCTTTGTTATGCTTTCTTTCCCTGGACAACATTTCCTTCCATCTCACTAAGTTGGATTCAAGTCATCAGTTATCTAAAATGTCCTATTGGGCAGAATCCTCACATCTTTGCTGCCTTATTAACCTGAAGAAGAGCATTAATAGGAAGTTGATGAGAAAAAGGTGAAAATGGAGGAAAGAGAATAATGGAGAGGACTAGAGTTGTGTTGTGTTGTGTTGTATAGAACAGAGAACTTCTGCTGATAACTAACAACATTTTACAATTACGTACAGGACTGGATTAGTTTGTAGTATCATTCCAAATGTTTCTAAGTGAACACAATATGCCATTTTTCCCTGTCTATGAATACTATATAATACTGCTTCCATCCTCTGGAGTATTTTTCAAGCATGACACCACTATCCCTCTAGAATTCTGTAAGGAAACTTCCTAACAACTGTGAGTCTTCCCCTATCTTCAACCCCAAGGAGGTATTTGAACAAAGACTAGATGACAACTTATCAGGTATGAAGTAGAGGGGATCCTTGTTCAGATAGAGGTTGCCCTCTAACCTTGAAATTCAGTAATTCTGATATATTTACATTCTCCTTTCCTAGCTCTTTCCTACAATTCATTCACTTACACACTTTCTGATAGGTAGCCATTTACATCATCTTGTCAAGTTTTGTCAGATATGGAGTGGACATACAAATATTTGCATGTTGTCTCCCCCAAGAGAATATGAGCTCCTTGAGAGCAAGGACAGTGTTTTTGCCTTTATTTCATCCCCAGCTTTTGGGATAACAATAGGCCTGTAGGAAATCTTTAATAAATGCTTGTTGGCTGATTTTTTTAACCTAAAGAATTATTGAACTCTCTGTGCCTCCAATTCCTAATCTGTCAAATAAAGATAGTATGACTCTATATGAAAATGTTTTGAAAACTTCCCAGTACTATAAAAATGTGAAGTATTATGATTATCAGCAACAGTAGGAAAGAAGAAATCATTATTGTGATGATGATGAGGATGAGGATGATGAAGATGGGTTTAGTGAGCCTAGAAAAGAAGTAACTGTCCACAGAGGTAGCGCCAAAGAAGATTTGGCTAGATTTTGACTGGAAGCTTCCACTATCTGTGAATGCAAATTGTACCAGATAGCATCTCCTGAGTTTCTAGGGGATAGAACAAAAGGGACTTCTTGTGGTTGTGGTTGTTGTCCAATCACTTTCAGTGACCAGCTTTTCATGATCCCATTTGGGATTTTCTTAGCATACCATAAAATGGTTTATTTTTTCCTCCTCTACTTTATCTTACAGTTGAGGAAACTGAAGCAAACAGGAGTAAGTGACTTGCCAGGATCACAAAATTATTAAGTTACTACAGTAACAAGTCTTCCTAACTCCAGATCTAGCACCCTAGCTACTGTGCCATCTGTAAATGTCCTGTAAAAAAGGGGTTTGGGCAATCATTCTTGACATGCCATCAGTAAACTTTAAAATGCTATATGAATGCTGATGACATAGTGGAGAGAGTGTTACACATGCCCTTACATCAATAACTATGCTTTTGTAAACTTTGTGTTACTATGTGAAATGAAATCAGGAGAAAAACTTACATAATAACAATATTGTAAAGACAAATACCTTTGAGAGGCTTAGCATTGTTCAATTAAATGACCAACCACAATTCTGTAGGGCTTATGAGGAAGCATACTACCCATCTCTTGACAGAGACATGATAGACTCAAGGTATAGAAGTAGCCCTATCCTTTTGGATATGAACACTGTAGAAATTTATTTTCCTTGACTATACATATTTGCAACTGAAATTTTTACTTTTTTCTTTTTTAATGGGGATTGGAAGGAAAGAATGAAGGAGATATTTTGTTGATTGAAAAAAGTAAAATTTAATTTTAAATAGGACTATATGTGTGTTTTTATGTCTGAATGAATAGAATCTGGAAGACCTGGGATCAATTCCTACTTGATATAGCTGTTTCTTCCTGGACAAGACACTTAACCTCTTTAAGCCTTGGTTTTCTCATCTATAAAAGGGGAATAATAATGGCACCTAACTCATAGAGTCAATCTGAGGAGTAAATGAGATAATATTTATAAAGAACTTTGCAAGCCTTAAAACTTTATACACAAGACATTATTATTACTATTATTAATTAATGTGAGATCTTAGAGATCATCCGTTTGAATCAACTTCATTTTGTAGCTGAGGAAACAGAAACCAGTATAGGGAAGTTATTTATTCCAGTTCAAACAGTTGGTATGTATAGAACTAAGATCTGTCCCCAAGATTCCTGACCCTCAGATCATTGCTTTTAATAATAGTTCTTTTGCTCAGAAGTTCTAGTAACACAAATTTGCACAATATTTCCATAGAATTAGATTTTAACACTATAAACATTAGCATGCTTCTTTCTCAGAGTAAGCTTTTATGACCAGGGAATGAATCCTTTGTGCTTAGGAGGGAAGGTTCTGACAATCTCCCTCTTCACATTTTCTTCCATTCAATATGGACAGAATCACAATGTGGTTCTATGTAGCTGGATGAAATGAAATGAAAATGCACATTTTAATCAAGTGAAAAATGTCATCATGAATCTAATACAGGAATGAAGAATGGGGTAATCTGACTAGCAAAATAGTGTCATGGCTTCAGACTTAAAGGTAGATGGCCCCAAGCCCTGTATGTAATAAATTAACAAGAAGCCAGGTCCCAATTAGTGCACAGAATCCTATGAAGGGATAATCAGTTATAATTCTGTTATAATTCTATAAGTTATGATGATTGTTTCCAGCCCAGTGGAAATATGTAGTACAAATTCAAGTCTGGTGGGGGGCAAACCTGGGCTAGAAGTCTGGGAATTGGGTCCTTTTCTCTGCCTGACTCAATGAATTAGTCAAGTCAGTCATCAAGCACTTACTACCTGTGGGGCCATGCTAGATGCTAAGGATGTAAATACTGTGAATGGAACAATCCTTACCAGCAAGAAGCTTATATATGCATGCTGCAGACAGTAGCCACAGACCAAAGAGCACTTCAGGCTGACTCCCAAATAAAACTGATTTGGGGAAGCTGACTTTTTATTCTTTAGTCTTAACTCATTTATTTGAAGGTGAAAGGACACATTGTTGTCTTGTCAGCCACTCTGAACCCCCAGCAGTAGCCAGCAGTTACTATTGTTGAAGTGTTTTAATTGTGCCAGACTCCATGATACTGTGCAAGGTGCTGGGCATTCGAAGATAAATATGAAACTGTTCTTGCCCTCAGTGAGCCTACATTCTACTAGAAAAGGCAATAGGTGACAATGTAAGCATATTCAAACTCTTCTTGTTGTTCAGTAATTTTCAGTTGCATTCAATCTATGACCCCATTTGGGATTTTCTTGGCAAAGATACTGGCGTTGTTTTTTATTTCTTCTCCAACTCATTTCACAGATGAGAAAACTGAAGCAAACAAGATTAAGTGATTTGCCCAGGATCACACAGCTAAGTGTGTGAGGTCAGATTTTGCATTCAGGAAGTTTCCCTGATAAAGTACCTGACATATTGTAGCAGGCTTAGCCCCTTTAAAATTCCTTGTCTGATCTACCTTTGGGACAAGATATTCCTAGGGGAAAAGATCCGTATCTGAGCCAGTTTGGGCTGTACCCAGCCCCCAGCTGGCCTGGGTTTTCAGCCCCCTTTGATACAAGATCTGATCAGAACTAGTTTGGGCTGTACCCAGCCCCCCCATTGGATCTGAGCTGGCTTGGATAAAGCCCGCCAAAAATCTGGCCTTCAAGGAATTAACCTGAGCTCTGCCCATTACTTCTTCAAGCAGATAAAAAGAGCAAAGCTAGAATCATCTTTGGGTCAGAGATTTGAAAGATGCCAGCTAAGATGTTTGCATCAGAGCTTCTCTGTCCCCGTCGCTTTCGGCGTGTATCTTCCTCTATCTAATGCCTTTTACTAACCAGACCTTAACCTTGCTTCCAAACCTAGCAAAAAACATATTTTTACCCATCTAGGTTTTCGGCCTGTAAATTTATTTACAGGGGACTCTCACCGCCACTAGACCTGATTTAACTTTGTATCCTTGCGCCGAATCCTAAGGGGGTTGCAGGGGAGTTCCATGTGACTCCCTGTACCCTGAATCCTGCCACTAGACCTCACTTAATCCTATTGAGGTATATACCTCATTATTAGGTATTTACCTCATCATTTGGTTCAAGTTACCTCATCATTTTTGAGGTTCCCTATTACCTCATCAATATCATGCCATTTAGCTATCCTTATAATAACCATTAGTAGTATCCTCTAAAAATGAAAAGGTCACCAAAATGTGTTTACATTCATAGTGGATCATCTGTACATAATTACAAACCATGTACTTCATACATGGTATTTCAGAAGTAATTTTTTCAAAGCATCCTCACACACATTATTTTACCATCATCTCATTCCTTAAAGGGAGGGAAGCCATTATTATTCCCGTTTTGGAAATAGATAAAATGGAAGTTTTAAAAAATGACTTGTTCAGTGTCACTTCTTAAAAGACAATTTATTCTTGCACTGATTAAATTTCTTCCATTTGATTCAGTAGCAGTGAATTTTTAAGAAAGAAGGGTAATTTTCATAGATAGGGAAAACTGAGGCCCAGGGTTTTGAAGTCACTGACCAAAGTCTAAATGCTAGAGCAGGATTTAAACCTAGGTCCTCTGACTTCAGAAATATAGCTCTTTCCTGATTTGTTCTTGTTATTTAGCAGTGTCCAACTCTTTGTGATCCCACTTGGTTTTGGTTTGGTTTGGTTTTTTGGCAAAAATATCAACATGATTTATCATTTCCTACCAACTCCTTTTACATGTGAGGAAACTGAGGCAAATATAGTTACACATGATTAGCCCAGGATCATTTAATTAATAACTGTATGAGGTTGCATTTGAACTCAGGTCCTCCTGATTATAGGCCTGATATTCTGTACACTATGGCACCTCCTAGCAGTCATTTCCTTGTCTTATAGAAGACTTTTTAGATTAGATTTTAAGTTTTGCCTTTGTATCTCTAAGGCCAATCAGTGCCTTTGCAGTATTAGGTGCTTAATAAATATTTGCTAAATTAAATTAAATTGATTTCCCCTTCTTAGCAGTTCTCTACTACATAAAATAATAAGAAAAAAATACATCCTGTTGCTTTCCAAACAAAATCCTCCTCAGAATTCTTAGATAAAACCTTCCAGATGGTTCATTGTTATTTGCCCTTGATTGTCACAAACCCCAAACCTGCTGTTGAAAAGATCCCTAGTAGCAGCTTTGTATGGATTAAACACATCCATTCTCTAGCCACCCTGGCAGGTCTCTGGGCATATTGTTTACCAAATACCTCGCTGTCTCTTCATCACAAACACAGCTGATTATGTGGAGGGCTTCCTTCCCTGGCCCACACCCCATCAATCCCTCTCCCCTGCCAGAGGCAGCATGGAAAGGAAGAGCAGTTCTTGACAGTGAGGACCCTGGGGCATTTGTGCCTCAGCACCGGATGGTGAGGGACCGCTGCTGGCAAGAATGGCCCATCTGGCAGAATGGAGAAGAGGTCCTGATGGCCTGATGGGCAGGCAGTAAATCCCAGAGCTAGAGTGGGGTGGATCCTGCTTTCATCTGCCCAGAGGATGCCTACAGGCACTCTCATATTGTGCCAACATGAGACAGAAGTTGAAAGTTGCTACTAAAAAGATAAAGACAAAAATAGCATGGGCTTCATCTCATACCTTTCTTATTTCTCTAATTCTGCTGGAGTAAAGGAACATTTTCTGTCATTATCATTGCTATGAGACCTTAAATATTTCCCTGAAGGTGCCATGGCACAAAGTGATTTTCATCAGATTTGCTGAGGCCTGATATACAGATGTAGACAAAAACTGCAGAGGACAGACATCCAGGTGAATAATAAGTGCTCAGTGGCAAGGTCTATTAGAAAACAAATGTGAGAGATTCAAGATAAAGTCTTTGAAAAAGAATAGCTAAATGTTTAGGGTTTGAAAAGATATATTTACTCTGGGCTAGGGAGAGCGCTATAGATAAAGCATAAGTAGCCGGGCACACCCAGGGCTCTGTTTCCTCATTTGTGGCCCTAATCCAAATGAAACAATCTCTAATACATTTTTAATGTTGGTACAGTATTTGTACTCTGGCCTCTGGCATGGGCTTCTTATCCAGAAAATTAATTTTTTATCCTTATAAATATGCAATTCTTAAAGATCTGTTGAATTCTTAAATGTGATTTTCATTGTGGAGCAACTTTGTGTTATTAGAACATATCTCCAATGGAAGCCAATGAGAAAATAAGGCTTAGTGTCTAGAAATCAGTTTTAAAAGAAAGTTTACAAACTTTGAGACAAAAGAAATCTCACAGGCTTAGATGTCATTAAGTCATAGAATCTTAGATTTGGAAGGATCTCAAAGACCATTTAGTTCCACTGCTCATTTGACAAGATAAAATTATTGCTTTTTGTAGTTGAATGAAGATATGAATGTAAGGTCATCTTCATCCTCATTTTAGAAACATTTTGCTTCTTGTTTCTTTGATGGAGTTCAGATAGGTTTGCTCCCAGAACAAACTGCTACCCTGCTATCATTCTTTTTTTATTTGTTGTTCTGCAAGCAATTAAATAGATGAATAAAATGCTTGCTTCCTGTTTTTGAATAAAGGCATTTCAATGCAAGCTCATCTTCTGTGGGTTCACTAAAAACATCCTCAATACAATTTCAGTAGCAGAAAAATGTAGAATAAAATTTCAGAGGGGTTCAGTGGATAACCTGTATCCAAAGTTAAGAAGACCTAAGTTCAAATTCTGCTTCAGATACTTACTAGCTATGTGACTTGGGACAGAGACTCTATGGAAGAAAATAACTAAACTCATGTTATGCCCATCATCCTGTCTAGAAGGGAAAAAATGAGCTTCTATTAAGCTCACTTATTATATCCACTATGTGTTGGATGTTATGCTAAGGATTTTACAAATATTATTTCATTTAATCAGCATAATGCCCCTAGAAGATAAGTGCTATTATCACAACCATAAGATCACTTTCTTTGATTATGTCTCTGCATTTTGAAATATTTTTGTTTCTCACATTTTGGATATTTTCTATTAAAAATATTGTTCTTGTGGATCAATATTTTATTTGGCAATTACAGGCAACAGTTCAATCTATAATAATAATTCAACTTTACTACAGTTTATCATTTGATTTCTCAATAATACTTTAAGGACTATATTTGTGTTATAGGAAATTTGTTACTTGTTAAGTCATGAAAGATATCTTCTAATATGTCATTCTAGTTGTCAAGTAATGTCTTTCTAAGAGGACTCTGGTAAGCAATGATTTTTTTCCAATTGCTGCATTGCACAGATTCTACCATTTCCTTTCATAATCTACATTGACCATTAAGTCTGGACTCCTTAAAGATAATATAACTATTTATAATTATGATTCAGTATGAATTGTTCTCATAAACCTTTTCTTTTTACACAAAAAGTCCAAATTATTCATTTCTTTATTGTTTCTCTGTTAATATATATATACATATATATATATATAAATTTTTTTTGGTAGCTTTGTGTGCTGAGAATATATTCCATTCTAGTTCTTCTTTAGGTGACTTAAGGTGATAGAACCTCTCTTTCAAAAATATTATGCATTTTTTTTCTTCTATTCCAAATTTTTCATAGTCCATTCTTTGGTTCTAAAAAAGTGTATCCTGGCTGGTATTGTGCATAGTAGATATTAAATCCTTTAAATGTGTTATCCCCATTTAGTTTTGACTTCAGAAGGCCATGAAATATCTTGATAGCTTTATGCTCAATGTATCTTTCCTGGAAGAGACCATGGTAATTTTGTAAGTATTACCTTCACCCATTGCTCCAATTTGTCCTCTGAAATCAAATTAAAAGCTTTCAAGCCCTGTATTTCCTTGGCATACATTATGAACTTTACAGTTATGGAATCAAAATGACATTTTCATGTAATTGGAGAAAGATTCCATGAATTGAAGAAGCTGTTTAAAGTGTTTTTCAGTGAACTTACATAGCTTGATGGAATCCATGTATATCAAGTGATTAATAAGATGTTGTGCTTTGACACCCTCTTTAATTTTGAAGCTATTTGGAAGTTCAATTTAGAAGAAATGATAATAGATTTTAGGTAAGGCAGAAAAGAAATAGATTTAAGCTGTTAACTCTGAAGTATTCCCTATTTTGTGTCAATTATTCTTGACATTATTGTGTGGGTGGACTATTTATAATAAGGAGCTTTTTTTGTGATGGGCAACAAATATTTCAGTATTCTCATTACATCAGTCTATTTTAAATAGATACCAGTTTCAACAGCCCTTTATAGACATTATGGATGCTGTTCCTATATCTTTCACAGGAGATGAAATCTTAGGGAGAAATAGCTTGATTGTCATCAGCAAACATTTATTAAGTCAACAAACACTTATTAAGTGCCTATTATGTGCCAGGATAAGTACTCCAAATATTTTTAAAAAGCAAAAACAATTTTTATCTTTAAGGAGCTTATAATCTAATGGAAGACAATATGCAAGAAATTATATATAAATAAGATACATATATGTATTTATGATACATATATGCTATAAATTGGAGATAATCTTAAAGAAAAGACACTACAATTAAGGAGGAATGAGAGAAGCAGGAGATGAGATTTTAGTATAGACTTGAAGACCAGGAAAGTTAGGAGACACAGAGATAATAAAGAAAATTCCTGGCAAGGGGGCAGCCAGTGAAAATGTCCAGTCAGATGATGGAGTGTCTTGTGTGAGGAATAGCAAGTGAGAGTAACAAGTTAAAAAAAAAACTGGAAAGGGGTCAAATAATGAAGAATTTTAAAAGCTAAGCAGTAGTCATCAAAACCATTTGAACTGGTTGAATAGTTGATCAGTGGAATAGGTTAGGTTCACAAGAGACAATAACCAATAACTATTGTAATTTAGTGTTTAATAAACACAAAGATTGCAATTTCTGGGATAAGAACTCACTATTTGACAAAAATTGCTGGGAAAATTGGAAAACAGTATAGCAGAAACTAGGCACTGACCAACACTTAATATCCTATACCAAGTTAAAGTTGAAATGGGTTCATGATTTAGACATAAAGGGTTATGCTATAAGCAAATTAGGAGAACAAGGGATAGTCTACCTCTCAGATCTATGAAAAGGGAGGAATTTATGGCCAGAGAAAAACTAGAGAACATTATGAAATGCAAAAATTGATCATTTTAAATATGTTTATTCAAAAAGGTTGTACAAACAAAACCAATGGAGACAAGATTAGAAGGTAAACAGAAAAGTGTGTGGGAGGGAATTTTACATCCAAGGATTGTGATAAAGGACTCATTTCTAAAATATATACAGAATTTACTCTTATTTATAAGAATACAAGCCATTCAAAGACTGATAAATGGTCTAAGGATATGAACAGAAAATTTTCAGATGAAGAAATGAAAACTATTTGTAGTCATATGAAAACATTCTCTAAGTCACTATTGATTAGAGAAATGCAAATTAAGATAATTCTGAGATACCACTGCACATCTCTCAAACTGGCTACGATGACATTTTGGATACATTTTGGAGGGCATGTGAGAAAACTGGGACACTAATATATTGTTGTGGATTTCTCTACTAATCCAACCATTCTGGAGAGCAATTTGGAGCTATGCCCAAAAGGCTGTCAAATTGTGCATACTCTTTGATCCAGCAGGGTCTCTACTGGCTCTGTATCCCAAAGAGATCATAAAAAGAGAAAAGGACCCACATGTACAAAAATGTTTGTACTGGAATGAACTGGATACCCCTCAGTTGTGGAATGGCTGAATAAGTTATGATATATGAATGCTATAAAATATTATTTTTTTATAAGAAACAATCAGCAGGATGATTTTAGAGATGTTTGGTAAGACTTACATGAACTAATGCTAAGTGAAGTGAGTAGAATTAAAAGAACATTGTATATAGTAACAATTAGATTATGTGATGAGAAACTGATGAACAGGGCTCTTTTCAACAATGAGTTGATTCATGCCAATTCCAATAAACCTGTGGTAGGGATTACCATCTATATCCAGAAAGAGGACTGTGGGGACTTAATATGGATCACAATATAATATTTTCACCTTTTTTGTTGTTGTTTGCTTGTTTTTTCTTCTTTCTAATTTTTTTGATCTTATTTTTCTTGTGCAGCATGATACATGTAAGAATATGTATAGAAAAATTGCTCATGGTTAACATATATGAGATTACTTGCTGTTTAGGAGAGGGATAGGAAGAAGAAAGAGAAAAAAAATTGGAACACACAGTTTTCCAAGGGTGAATGCTGAAAATTATCTTTGCATATATTTTGGAAATTTTAAAGAAAACCTATTATTTAAAAGAAAGAGAAGATTTTCAGGAGAAGAGAGTAATCGAGTGTCAAATACTTCCAAAAACAAGCAAAAAAAGTGAAGAAAGATGAGGATCAAGAAGAGACCTTTAGATTGTTATTTATTTATTATTTTCTGAAGGGAATTAATTGTTATATTGAGAGAGACTATGAGGCACAGAAAGGAGTAAGAGAAATTCTTTCCAGAAAGATTGAGAGAATTTACTGTTGTGGAGAAAGAATCTCAAAACATTTTGAAATAACCGTTTAAATCTTATTTTGTGAAGAGACATGAATGGAATTCTTGAGGTTTAGATTACCTTCCTGAGAGAATCTTAGAGATATTGCTCTTTCTACTTGAAGAAGAGTCAGTGGCCACATAGGGGAGAGCATTTCTTCCATTCTATCTTTTCCCTGCCTTTGGAAAGATCATTGTATTGCAAGTAATTAGTTACATCTTTGTTTTATTGCTACTATAATAAATTATGACAGTAACTGTGACCGAAATATCAGTTTGATGATAAAATTGTTTCAGCCTATGAGACAATGGGTTTTGAGAGAAAGGAAGGAAAATGTCTAGGAAAAGAAGGATCTCCATTCTGTGTCTAAACTCTCTGCTCCTCTATGAACTAACCTTGCTGACATTTCCTCTCTCTGCTGTTTCCCTCCTGACTCCCACATGACATAAATTTTGGGTTAAATTAGGAGTTGTTCTTGTTGTTATTACCACCACCATTATTATCAGAAAAAAAAAATGATTCCTGATTTCTTCTAAGGAGTTCAGATAGAAATCAATGCAGTCCAAATCCTTGTCTTGTTATTTTTTAAATTCTTAATATGCTATGAATTCTTGTATAAGTATTTTTATACTTTTTTATATTTTTGTACTTTTGTATAAGTAATCTTTTGGTATCTGAAAAAATGATTGTAGATTAAATTTTCTTTTTAATTATGGTTTTTTTCAGTAGAAATGATTGAAAGTCTTTTACTTCTTTGTATCTCCATTGCCTCCCCTGAAAGATGATGCTGAATCTCTCTGGGTAGTTAATTCTTGGTTGTAACCCCAGGTCCTTTGCATTCCAGAATATGATATTCTAGGCCCTCCAATTCTTTATTGAAGAAGGTGCCAGATCCTGGGTAATCTTGACTGTTATTTCTTTATATTTGAATTGGTTTTGTCTGGAAGCTTACAGTATTTATGCCTTGAGATAGTAATTTGGAAGTTTTGTAATGATGTTCCTTGGGGTTGTCTTTGTGGGAGCTCTTTCTGAAGGTGATCAATGGACTTTTTCAATTAGTATTTCCCCCTCTCTTTTTAGAATATTGTGACAATTTTCCTTAATGGTCCCTTGTAGAATGCTATCAAAGCTCCTTTTTTTTTTTTTTTTTGGCCTTCAGGTAGGCTGATAATTTTTAAATTGCCACCGCTTCTGTATCTATTTTCTAGGTCGGCTGTTTTTCCAATGAGATATTTTACATTTTCTTTCATTTTTCATCCTATTTTAGTTTGGCCAGTTTTTGCTCTCTCACAAAGTCAATAATTTCCATTTGCCCTGTTCTAGTTTTCAGTGTGTGATTTTCTTCAGTTAGCTTTTGTATATCTTTTCCCATTTGGTTAGTTCTATGGTTTAAGGAATAGTTTTCTTCAGACTATTTTTTTTCCTTTTCTAAATTGTTGACTCTCTTATGCATATCTGTCATTTACTTTTTTCATTTTTTCTTCTACCTCTCTTCTTTGGCTTTTAAAATCTTTTATGAGCACTTCTAAGATACATCTTTGGGCTTGAGACTAATTCATATCACTCTGAGATTTTCCCTATGGACATTCTGTCCTCATTTTGAGTATGTGTTTGGTCTGCCCTGTCACCACAGTCGCTTATTATGGTCAAGGTTCTTTTCTGTTTCTTGCTCATTTTCTTTCCTTTTCTTTTGGAATTTTCACTTATTTTACTTTTAAGGTCAAACTCTGCTCCTGGGGTATAGGGAGTTCTGTCCCCAACTTCCTATGCAGCTCTGAGCTTTAGCTTATGTTTGCAGGGGGTAGTTCTGCCTGTTCTTTTCAGGAAATAGCCTGGTTTTCCAGAGTTTGACATCTGAGCTGGGACTGGAAGGTATCCCACTGATTTTCTCTTTTACTGAGGCAGGACTGAGGGTCTTAATTATAGATTTGCTGTGATTAAGACATTTCATCAGCTTTCCTGCAATTTTTCTGAGCTGGCCTGAACACCCTTTTCACTCCATGGAGACTGACCTTTTTTGAAGTTTTTTCAATCTATCTTGAGCTGGAGACTCATTCTGTCAGACTCTGTTCAGAGACTTTGTTTCATGTGATTTTCAAGGGAGATTTGTAATTGAAAAATAAACAGGCTCTAAGTTCACCTTTTGTAGATTTATTGTAAACATCCTTGGCACAAAGATTTTTTATTTATTTTTATTATCATAGAAAAGTTCTTTAAATCTTTTGGAGAACATTCAAATAGCAATTAATAGAAATTGTCCTAGAATAACTTCTTATTATGCTTTTATATTTATTGTTTTACACATTATTGAACATGTAGATTTTTTTCTTTTTATATAAGTCTTTTTATATAGTTTTTGAAAGTATTCATATCTATTGGTTCATTGAAAGGCTTTTCTTTATAAGTTCAGAAGCAGAAAGGAAATGGCATGTACTTCAACCTATTTCCTCAAGATTTTGATCTCTTCTAAAAGTTCCTTTCATTTATCTTAAAGATTGAGGATTTGATGTGACTGCATAGATTTCAAATATTGTTCTTTTTCTAGAAAATTTATTTTAAATACACATTGCTTTATGACTCATGTTGGGAGAGAAAAATCAAAGCAAAAGGGAAAAGCCATGGGAGAAATTAAAACAAAACAGAAAAAAGAAGTGAACATAGCATGTGTTGATTTACATTTAGTCTCCTTAGGTTTTTTTTTTTTTTCCCCTGGATGCAGATGGTGTTTTCTGTCAAATGTCATTCTTAAGATTTTTCTGGATTGGTGTTAAGTCTGAGTGATTTGGGACAACATTTCAGTCTGTGATAATGGTCTGGTTCCAGTTCAGTTTATTATTTGGTGAAGATGAAAGAGAAGATGACAATGATTTCCACCTTCTATCATCAGTGTAGCACACAGCGATCAGTATGTTTTCCAAGATGAAGAAATTTGGATTTTGCTTGAGACTTTTCAGAAGGTAGAGCCATGGCCTGTGTGAGCACTACACTAAAATCCAGGTGGTTCTAACTTTCCCCTTTTCTTCCTTGTTGCAGGTTGGCCATGGGTGAACCTCTCAGTCATGGGATTCCTGTATTCTTATTCCCATGTGGGCATTGCCTGGTCTCAGACTTATGCTACAGATTAATACTATCTGCCTCCTACTCCTGGTCAGACCTTCATTTTGGGAAGATCACTTTGACATCTGGGTGGAGAAGGGACTACAGTGGAAAGAGACTTTAGACAATGCAACCATTGGCAGAAGATGATACCTCTTCATGATTTCCAACTGAAGGACTACTCAGGGGAATTCAGGAGCCATCTTCTACATCATCTTCATTTGTTCTGTCAAAGATACCTCTAGAATAACCCAAACTGGGGCTGAGATCTTGAAATCACACAGCATATTTTCCCACCAGAGGAATTTTATATTCAAAGAAACTGAGAGCTACAAGAGAGTTTTAAAGCCAGGGTTGTATTCTTAGTTCTAAGGACATAGCATGTGCTATAATCACTACAAATCAAACCTCAATTTATTATTTTGGTTGATTGTCTGAGAAAACATCAACAATGCAGATTAAACTTGCATGACATTGGGTACTCTTTTTCCTCCCCGAAGAGCCTATTATTAAATGTTTACCAGAACACCACTGTTTATAGCTAATATATGGGAACAGAGGCTTTGAAGTTTAAAGAAACTTCGTACCTCATCTAATGTTATCCTCTCTGCAATTTTGCATATGAGGATGTGAAGACTAGAGAAATGAAGGGATTTTTCCAAGATTATGTAGTAAGTAGCAGAGTTAGAATTCAAATCCAGATCATCTGACACTACATCCAGTGCTCTTTCCACCACACAGATGTTGCTCTTTGTTTAAGGTAGGGATCCAAATATGTATACAAAATGAAAGTTTAAAAAAAAAAGAGAGGAGGAAAGAGAATGAAGAGAGCGTAGTATAGAAGCATTTTCTTTTCTTTTTTTGCTGATTAATTTGGTTCTCTTTTGTTAAATGCTAACCTTTTCATGAATTTATCCCTTATTTCGTGTGTTTCTGTTAATAGTAATTGAGCTTAATATGAATTTAAGCAGTTATATTTACTGATTAGTGGCTAGAACATCACTGATTTTATATTTTGTTTTTGTTGATTGTCATTTAGTTCCTAATGTTTTTAAAAGCAACAACATTTACTTATTAGAGGAATAGACCATCCTCCCATTCCAAAGAAAACCTTGTTTCTTGAGTATTTCTTGAGTCATTCACTGGACATTAAGTGCCCACTATAAGCATACATAGAATGTGGAGTGTGTGGGCCTGAGAAAGACACAGTGGTAATGCTCACTCCAGATTGTGGCAGTATAGTTGGCCCACATTCTGTGCCCATCATTGGTGCTTACTATATGCAGACACTGGGGGATATTTGAAAACAAACTAGCATTAAATGTCATACCATGGAGTGAGATTTATAGACCAATAAAAGAATGAGAAAGAGAAAGAGTCAGAGAAACAGAGAGAGAAAAAAGAAGAGAGACAGAGACAGAGAAAAACACCCCAAATAACTTTGATACATAGTCTATTAGAGAAGTGCAAGAAAATGATGTATAATTATTCAGCAGGAATATTGTAGAGAGAATTCTTGTTCTGGGATTGGTTGGACTAGAAGGCCTTTACAATCCCTTTTTATTTTCTAATTCTAATATTCACTGGATATAAAGAAGAGACTCATTAACAATAGATCTGGGGGAGAAAGGAAAAGAAAGAGAGAGAAGTGGATCATGTGTGTTCAACAGAATCTTCATCTACCTCTTGTATTTCCTAGTTCTCTGTAAGGCTTAACTCAAGTGTCACATCCTACTTTATTTACTTAATTCTTATGCTTCTACTTTTCCATATATATTTTGTTCCCTCTCAGTAGAATGTAAGCTTCTTGAGGGCAGAAACTATTTCCATTTTTGTTTTTGTATTCTTAGTTCTAAGGACATAGCAGGTGCTTAATAAATGCTTTTGAACTGAATTGCATTGAATCTCCTGGCAAGTGTATTTCTGTAATGTTTCTACTATATATTCAAGTATACTTCTCCCATGTTCTGTCATATATTTTCCATGTCTTATGTTCCTTGGGTTATTTATTTCCTCAACAGAAAATAATTGAAGTTAGAAATGCATTTGTGGCAAGATCATCAGGATATGGCAAAATAAAACTTTTTTCATTATATGCTAGGGTAAGGAGTTAATGCTTTTACTTTTTCCAATTTAATCATCACATGTGATTCCTTATTTTGTCATCAGAGCTGGGTTCCCACACCCTGTGGACAGAGGGCAACATGACAATCAGCTAGATGGTATGTATTTTCATAAGCAACATTCACAAACACTTCTGGACACCTTTAAGGAAAAGGTTCTGAGTTTGTATCTAACAAATATATAGTCTTTGCTCAGTAATTTTTGTCACATTCTTCTGATTGTCTTACTCCTCTACAGAAATTTTCAGTGATTTCCCCACCACTGACAAAGTATGAACTTTGATCCTGTCATTTAAGGCCATTACAAATGTAGTTTCGACTAAATTTCTGGTTTTATGTCATATCACTCCCTTCTGTGCACTCTACATTTCATCTGGAATGATTCCTTGTTGCCCATTCTCCTGTCTGTTTTTCTATCTCTGGATTTTGGCTCATATCTATGCATATACCCATTTCTACACCTCAGTGTTCCCTCTCTTATACTTCTGACTCTTAAAGTCTCTCCCTTACTTGAGCCCCAATCCTTATGTTTTTCTATGAACAAAATAAAAATGACTTCTGCCTCATCCAATGTCTCCTAGCTCTTGATCTGAACTTATCTCCTTTTTATTATAAGCATTTAGATTTATATCTTTTCTATAATTCCAAATAGAACCAGAATCGCCTTCCAATGGAAAGGTTCTGTGCTCCTTCTTGTAGGTGACATTGTACTGATTGCATCTGTCCCCAGAATACTCAGGGTCTCCTCAATTATGTTTAGTCACTTGAAAGAGATCAGTCCAACTATCCACCCATTAGAATGTGCAGTTGGGGGAACAACCAATCGAGATACAGTATATATGAGTATGTATGTATGTATGTCTGTGTGTATGCAGTTGTGTGTGCATATTTATGTATCAATTTATATATGTATATATATATGCACACACATATATATGTGTGTGTGTATAGACAACCAAATGAGACATAATATGTGTCTGTATGTATATGTATCTCTATGTCTTTGTGTGTGTATGTATATATATATATGTATCTATGCATATATGTGTGTGTAGATATAGACAACCAATTGAGATATAATGTATATGTGCATATATACATACAGGCAGTGTGTGTGTGTATATATATATATATATATATATATATATACACACACACACACATATATATATATATACAAACACACACATATGTCTGTGAATGTGTATACAAATATATATATATATATACTGTATCTCAATTGGTTATCTATATATGTATGTATATACATTACTACATACATACTTAAGAAAGGTAATTCAATTGTTCCAGCTTTCTGTTCTTTCATTTAGAAAACAGAAGAAATTAATTTTTAACCAGCCTATCTCTCTGAAAAATTACACGTATGTATATGTGTATGTGATACAGGTAGACAATGAGTTGGAATCAGAATTGAAGGAAGAAAACTATCCACATTTTATTAAAGAAATTACACAATGCTTTCAAGGCTTCCAAACCGGTTGCGGCAATAAAGAACCCATATTCTGTTCTTTCCACTCTTATTTTCCTGATGATGGTCTTTGACATGAAAATTGTCATCACATCATGACTTCAGAAAAAAAATCACAGTTTCAGGTAACCCAGAATGAAAAAAAAAAACTCATGATAGCCTAATGATGGCTTATGCATGCAAAGTCTCATTTGATCCTCACAACAACTTTATAAAGTAGATGCTATTACTCACATTTTATAGATGAAAAAACTGAGACTGAGGTTAAATGACTTGCCCAGGATTATTCAGTAAGTGTCTGAGGGAGCATTCTAACTCAAATCTCCCTAACTTCTAGTGCAGGCTCTATCAAAATTACCACACAGTTGGCATTGATCTTAATGGTATTACTTTGCCCTAAAAAAATAGCACTTATTATACCAAACTGAAAATATGTTGTCTAAGTCTCCCTTGAACACCCCTCTCTATTTTTCCATTTCTTATCTTCTTCCTACTTCTCCTCTTCCTTCCTTCTCCTCCTCCTCTTATGTCTTCCTTCTCCCCCTCCTCATTCCTGTTCCTCCTACCTCTCTTCCTCTTCTTCTTTCCTGTTCCTCCTCCTTCTCTTTCCTCCTCCTCCTCCTTCCTCTTGTTCCTTTTCTTTCTCTTTCTCCTACTGTGACTTCCTCCTTGCTCCTCCTCTTTCTTCTTCTTCTTCTTCTTCTTCTTCTTCTTCTTCTTCTTCTTCTTCTTCTTCTTCTTCTTCTTCTTCTTCTTCTTCTTCTTCTTCTTCTTCTTCTTCTTCTTCTTCTTCTTCTTCTTCTTCTTCTTCTTCTTCTTCTTCTTCTTCTTCTTCTCCTTCTTCTTCTTCTCCTTCTTCCTCTTTCTCCTTCTTCCTCTTTCTCCTTCTTCCTCTTTCTCCTTCTTCCTCTTTCTCCTTCTTCCTCTTTCTCCTTCTTCCTCTTTCTCCTTCTTCCTCTTTCTCCTTCTTCCTCTTTCTCCTTCTTCCTCTTTCTCCTTCTTCCTCTTTCTCCTTCTTCCTCTTTCTCCTTCTTCCTCTTTCTCCTTCTTCCTCTTTCTCCTTCTTCCTCTTTCTCCTTCTTCCTCTTTCTCCTTCTTCCTCTTTCTTTCTCCTTCTTCTTCCTTTCTCCTCTTCCCTCCTCTTCCTTCTCCTCCTCTTCTCTCTTCCATCTTTCTTTTCCTCCTCCTCTTCCCTCTCCTCCTCTTGCTCCTCCTCTTTCTCCTTCTTCTTCCCTCTCTTTCTCTTTTTAGAGAGATAAGCAGGTCAGGAATTAATTTCCTCTATTTTCTAGATAGAAAAAAGAAAGACCTGGAGCAATTGAATGACTTTCTGAAGCCACTGAACCAGCTGCTTCTGAAATGCAATTTTCTGATCAGTCTAAGAATACTTTCCAACAAGCCATATCACACTGCTAGATCTATTTCTCCAATACTTCAATTTTTATTTATTTGTTTGGTTTTTTTCTTATTGTCAAAAGGTTGGTTTATTTAGGAGAACCAATTATAGGCAAAATATGAAGTACAATAGATACCAGGAATGGTAAATATAAAATAGAGTGGCAACATCCCAATTTAAATAAATGTTTCTGGTTTATTCCATTGACTCAATGCACTTAAAAAAAAAATTCCATCAGCCAAGTCTGGGGATGATGTTATGGAATGATAGAAATGCAAATTTTGAGGTTGAAGACTCATCTTCTTTAGTTCAAATCCAATCTTAAGATACTAGCTGTGTGAGGACAGGTAGATTACTTAAACCAACTTTCATCTGTTTCCTTATCTATAAAATTAGCTAGAGAAGGAAATAACAAACTGCTTCAGTATTATTGCCAAGAAAACCCCAAATGGCATCATGAAGAATTGTAAATGACTATAAAATGATTCAACAACAATAACAATAACAACTCCTATATTGGTTTGCGTGATTCTCTGGCTTATTTTTTTTATATATTCAAATGTATGGGGTGTGTGTGCGTGTGATCACCTCTCTAACTAAGAGTTAGCCAAAAGCAGCCTTGCACTAAAGTCGTGCAGCCTGGGTCCTGCCTCCACCTCTCACTTCCTGTGCTTCTTTTGGGGGCTCACTCCATTTCTGTAAAACCTTGTTGTCACCATCTATAAAATGAATAAAATAATCATTTTTACAACAGCAATTACATGGCTAAAGTTAGACCAAAAATGGAAAGTAGTTTTGAAGAAGTTTTAAGTTTTATGCTAATGTAAAATGTTGCAGTACATATAGTTATTCCATGGCTAAATCATTCAGGTTCATGCACAGACTTCCTGCATTGCAGTGCGAAATATGCTGCATTCATTTTTCTTCCTTACTTTGGAATAGGAATTATTATGAAGACTAAGGATCCCTTCTCAGAAGTATTTTTAAAATAATTTTTAAAGAATCTTGAAATGGAAATATATTAAGATTTGCAAAACATTATACAAACACCATTTACTACCTCAGTATTGGAGGTCAATACTATTATTATATCTATATTTAAAGATGAGAAAAGTGAACCAGGCTAAAATAAAATCACTTATCCAGAGTCACAGAGCAAGTGATTGAGGACAGACTTAAATTCATAAGTTTCTGACTCCATCATACCACCTAGTTGCCTATTTTTAAACAAGTGATGAAAACACGACATTTCAGTTAGAGGTCAATGAAAATAATGGTGTAATTATTTTCCCATATAAGTCCACAAACTTTCTGAAATCTACCCATTGGCTTTTTTTTCCCCAAGGGGAGGTAAGTGTATCTGTGCATCCAAGGTTAAGGACACCTATTTTGCAGTGATTTAAAGACTCCAAGAATCCATTCCCCTTTTCTCTCCTCCCTTGTCTTTTTTTCTCTTTCTTCCAAAGTCCAACATGGACCTAAAACAATGAGGGAAAGAGTTAGGTTGGACCAATAAGGACTTTATATGCCCAAATCCATAGTATGATAAAATATTCAATAATGAATCATTACCATACGGTTCTTTTCTTATTCCTCATCTGTAAAGGCTGAAAAATGATCTCTAAGATTTCTTCCAGTTTTAATTCCAAGTCTTCCCTAGCAAAAGATTCATTGATTGCATTCTTGAGGTCCAACTCCTCAATCTACACATGGGCGAGGAGCTCCCTTCTCAGGCCTTTCACGCACACTCATATCCCCAAGAGATGTTCATTGTCTAACAGGCCAAAGGGCAAACAGACCATCAGGTTCTATGAGAAGAGTATAAGCTGGTGATTAAAATATTTCTCATTTACCAGCACTAAGGCCCAGCAGGCAGACTGTGTCCTGAGTTCATCATAACAATAATCCTTTGCACCCTAGAATGACCTCACCCTCTGGCAATGTCACTAAGAAATTTAGTTCTCCCTATTTCCCAGGACTTCTGTCACATGTTCACTATTTCTGTTCCTTGTCCTTGTTCTGTGTCCTTGTACTGCACTCCTGTTCTTGTCTAGTTCTGTGCCCCATTCTAACCAAGTGAACTGTTGTGGGCCAACCCCTTTCACATATATAAATGGTCCCAGCTTCAGTAGAGTTAAACCCTCCTTGGGGGAGTGGCAGTGGAATTCCATTTGCAAATGTTATTTTCCTTACTTTGAAATTAATTGCACTTCTATTTGTGTACTGACTTTCCTGTCTCATCTGTTTTGTGCTGCTCCAACCACCCAGAGGTTAGAGGTAGTTTCCAATCCATTTAATACTGAGAAAGTCCTACTGAGATCTTTTTCAAATTTCTTGCTACAAATTTGTTTCTTCCTCTGCTATTTTTACTCCCATTGGTTCTGGATGACAGGTCTCAAGCCTGGGAGAAAGCATGACCTCCCCCCCCCCCAAGAAGTCTTCTCCCTATAACCAAATCAGAAGGATCTGGCTGCTTTTGCTATTCACACAACATGCAGACTGAATTCCTCCTTTAGTTCAATAGTTCACACAGTAAGAGTAGACATGAAAAAAAAGTTTTGTATTTATCTACCATAGTGCTTGCACATAGTAGGAACTAAATAATGTTTCTAGAATTTAATTGATCCAAACAATTAGTAGTAACAAGGCATTGTGGAAATGGTGTTGCCCTTGTGAATTGAACTATCCCAGCTTTGCTGTGTGATGTGACCACAGGCAAGTCACTTTGCTCTTCTGTAAAATGAGAATAATATTTGCAGAGTAGACATGAAGTAGGTGGTGCAAAACTATTTCTAACTCAGACAGTGTATATTCTGTAAGTATAACTTATGCATAGAGAAGTAAACAAAAGTAATTTGAAAACAAAAAGAATATTAGCAACTATGGTGTGGATGAGGAGAATTATGAGAAGGTTTCACAGAGGAAGTGGCACCTATACTGAATTTTTAACACTAGGTTTCAGAGAGGAAAGTTGAGGAGGGAGAACATTCCAGATATAAGGGGCTGTATGGGCAAAGGCATTGAGGCTAGAGATGGGATGTTGAGTCTAGTACTTCTTAATAGTCTGGCTGGAATATAGTTTTAAAGGGGATTAAGGTGAGTTAAGGTTGGAAAATAGGCTGGAATCTGTAATAGGCCTTATGTGTGTCAGGCAGAGTTTGTTTCACTTTTTATCCCAAAGATAATAGGAAGCCCATAAAGGATTTGAGTGAGCATCTGTGCCTTAAGAAAATTATTTTGGCAGCTCTGTGGAGGATGGATTGGAAAAGGAGAAACTGGAGTCAGAGAAGCCAGTTAGGAGGTGACTGCTTTTGCAGGAAAGATAGAAAAAGGGCACTGGGGTCTAGACAATAATGATTCTTCTTGGTCTGCCATTCTTATACTCTGCTTCTGAAAGGTTTTCAACTTGTTTCATATGGTGGCTGACACAGCCTGTTATTTTCAGACAGGTACTTAATTGAGGGGTTTTAAGAACAAGGCCTTTTTTTAGGGATTCTATTTCCTCCCTGTCCCATGGGGGGTAGACACTTTCTCAACCTCCCTAGGGAGAAATGAATATTAATTCTTGTTAAGTGCTTCCCAAAACTGAAACTTGGGCACCTGGGTCTTCTTCTTCTGTTGTCCTCTGTGGGGATACCAACAGGGATATTCTGAGTTGTGACTTTCCAGATTCTACCTTCCCCACTTACCTGAGACCAAGGAAAGAAGATACAGGCAGAAGAAACAGCCCATCCTTGAGAATATTAAGAATATTAAGCAACCTACGTTTGATGTTTGTCACTGCTTTTTCCTTCCAAACTTTCCTAGGTTGGAGCTGACCTGTAGTGTAGCATGTCCCACCTTTAGACCCTTTCTGGGCATTGTTTCACCATGTTTGACCTTCTTGCTTTGTTCTAAGCCTCCATAGTACTATAATCATGTTACAGTTTATGAATCTTCCCTTCCTATTCTCTCCTTACTAGATTTCCTTTATGTATTTGTTTCTTTCCTCATAAGAACATAATCATTTTGAGGGCAGAGATTGATATGCTTTTATTTCTATTCCCTAAAACTTGCGTAGGCTCTAGCACACAGTAAGCATTTAATAAAATATTGTTCTATCACTCTATCTTATCTTATTTTGTTTTGTCTTTATCCATCCATCTATCTATCTATGTATCTATGTATCTATCTATCTATCTATCTATCTATCTATCTATTTACTACAATGCAATAAGAAATTATGAGTAGGCAGATTTCAGAAAACCTGGAAAGACTAATATGAACAAAAGAACAAATATAAGCAAAGTAAAGTTAGCAGAACTAGGAGAACATTGGACATGGTGAGAGCATCTGAATGACTTAGCTCTCTTCAGCTACTTGATGATGTGAGACTCGTGATGAAAATGCCATCCACATCCAAAGAAAAAACTGAAAGACTCTATAGATCCAAGCAGACTATTTTCACTTAACTTTTTTTTCATCCCCCCCACTTTGGTCTGTTTCTTCTCTTATAACATGATTAGTATCTGACAATCATCTATCGCTCTGATTGTCTCTGTCTGTCTGTCTAACTATCTGTCATTTAATTTGTTCTTCTACTCCTTCCTTATCCCCTCCATGAGTTCAAATTCTGGCACTTTTAGTTTGTGATCTTCAGCTAAATAATTTGATCTCTCAGCCTCAGTTTCCTCATCTGAAAAATAGGGATAATAATACCTACTACAGAGGAAAAGTTTTGAAAATCAAAAGATATAATACATGTAAAGAGATTTGAAAATTTCGAAGCACTATTATATCAGTTAGTAATACAGCTTAATACTGTTATTTCCTACTCCCTACTCTTGCCCAAGGCTTTTTATTTTGCAGAGGAACAAATAAGAAAATCCCCACATATGTTCATTCAAGCAATCTTACATTATGTGAGCCTAAACTCATAGAATCTTAGAGTTGGACAAGATCGCAGGCCAGCTAATCTCTTATTTTAAAACTGACGAAACAAAGTAAATTACCTTTTTAAAGGACACACAGAAGATCTGGGATCATGGATCAGAGCATCATGTTTTATGGAAAGAGAGGTGACCCAGTAAGAAAAATATTATGGGTCTCAGTACCAGAGAAAGAGACAGCCCCAGTTTCAGAGGGGCTGAGAGGCTGGTGAAATGAGTTTGGCAGCTATTTCCTTCATTGAGAGTCATTTCTCTTCATCTCCCTCCATCAACTTGTACCCCCTTGCCCCAAGCAAAACTGAGGTTCAGTTTTTCATAAAAGTAGATGGTGCCATAGACACAAAGTGCAAAGCCTGGAGTCAGGGAGACTAATTTTCTTGAATTCAAATCTGGCCTCAGACACTTAGTAGCTGTGTGACCCTGGACTAATCACTTAACTGCCTCAGTTTCCTCATCTATAAAAAGATCTAGAGAAGTAAATGGCAAAGCACTTTGGTATCTCTGCCAGGAAAACTCCAAATTAGGGTCACAAAGGGTTGGACCAAAAAATGACCAAAAATGACTGAACAAAAGAAATCAGTATGAGGCAAATGAGTGGACTTTTCTTAGTCTGCAAGAATTCACAGGCAAGCTAAGCTGGAGTTACTGTGCTTGTTTTACCTCCCTTAAAAAAAAACAATAGCTAGTGAATTCAAGAGGAATAGAAATGGGAACCGCAGGAGAATCATTTAAAGACAAAAAAGGAGGGTATGGGGTTGCTCGGCTCCAGGATCTTCCTCTTTAAGACAGTCCATGGTAGGCATGCACGTGTATGGGAGTGTGTGTGTATATGTGTGTTGCAGATGGTGTTTAAAATCTGCATCCTCTCATTCTTTTGAAAAATATCAACAAATTTAGTCAGTCTTTGATTCGATTATCCTGATGTTGGGTAGCGGTGGAGCAGGTAATTCTGAGGAAAGATGACTCTGAAGCAATCCTGTTGACCTTTGCCATTTTGTATTTTTGACCTCCCACTTGAAAGTTGATAAAGGAAGATAAGGGACATGCCTTGTGAAAAGCTGACTTGTCTAAGGTCTCCAGTCTACTAACAAGTATGTACTACATATATCTTGTCTCAAGCATGAAACCTAAAAAGGGAAAGAATCAAGAGAGGGAAAAAAGATGGAATTTCATAGCCCCATTTAAATTTTGCAGTTTGTGCTTTTTTATGTGTCAACTACATTTCGTTAAAAATAAAACAGAAAGATATTTAAATATGTATGTGGGTGTATATATAAAGTTATTTATATATATATATATATATATATATATATATATATATGTATACATTTATATTACAGATGGAGTTCAAAATTTGCCTTGACTCATTCTTTTTTTAAAAACCTGAGCAAATTGATCCTGTCAGCCTTCATTTTCTACTTCAGTTGGTTGGGAACCTTGTAGCAGGTTCAGAAGAGTTCATACTATCATTCAATCCCTACCCCAAATTCTACATATGAGGAAAGTGACACATGGGGTTTTATTCAATTATTGCCACCCTCTGAATTAAGTATTACAGGCATTATTATAGGGAAAACAGGTTCAGAGTTTTAGTGCCTTGTGCAGGGTGCCAAGTGACTTGCACAGAATCAGGTAGCCAGTGTTTGTCAGAAACAGGTCCTCCTGCCTTGACGGCTTATTCTGTTATGTTACATGCTAATTCAGAATCAATTGTAATTTTAATTAGATGAGCCAAAAAATTTCAATTTACCTATAAAACAAGGATTTACTAAGCATATTAATGTCTGGTGCTTAGCACAGTGCCTGACATACTAAATATTTGGTTGATTGCTATTATGCAGATAGTTAAATAAATGTATGATTTCATCAATGTCAATGTGCCTTCCAAACATCCATTGCACAACTCATCTTTTCTTGACCATTCTATATAAATCTTTTCCATGTCCTTCCCCAGATTTACCTCAGGAGGTCCACCTCATGTGTCTTCCTTACTTTGTCACATCAGAAGGATAGCAGAGGAGCATACAGGATACTGATCAGCCCACCTTATTTTTTGATTATACATTTCTTTGATGGTCCTTTATCCCAGGTCTTTATAGTTCTTTAATTATTCTAAAGTGTAGCCTGCTCATGCTCATCGTGTTCCTCTCCTTGCCTTTTGAGCATTACTCATTTTTAATTTCTTAGTATGTAATATCTCATAACTTAACAATCATACAACAATATGAATAGATTCTTGGTGTTAAAAAGTTAGAAGTTTGGATTATTAAAAGAAATTTATAATTTCCTGATTTCTACTCCACTCACTTTCCTCTTGCTGCTTAACTCTGGACACAATTTGTTTATTTAGATTGCTTAATATATCTATAATGGTAGATAAGCTCAGCAACAACCAATCTTGTGCATCTACTTGGGTTTTTCCATTTGGATGGTCAGGCCAAATTCTTTTGAGTGGCTCTAGACCTTCTTGAGGTTGCATCATTCCAAAACTTGATCAAACCCATTCAAATTAATGTACAAAAGACACATCAAAGGACCTTACCATCTACAGAGAATCATCCTTGTATTTTGAGCTTTCATTGGATCTCCTGGAACAAATCCTTTCCTTCCTCTAAGTTACCTCTGATATTTATATATAAATATATAAATCATCACCTTGAATTATAACCTTGTATCTTAATCACCTTGTGATTAGGATACAAGTATCCTAATTGTATCCTGTGATTAGGATACAAGTATGAATATCACCTTGTAATCCTAATGTTGAGTTATCACCTTGTAATCCTAACATAAATGTGTAAAAAATGGATATTTAACGAACTATTATGGGTACTTTGTAAGATATAAGAAATTTCCAAGCCAATTATAAGTCATGTTTATTTATTAAATAATGCTGATGTATTGAAACAGACATCCTGGTATTTCTGCTTACCAATACTTGGTTAGCCAAGTGGAGAAGTTATTATATGTAGTTAAGAGCAAATATACTGTGGAATATTCTATAATTCATTATTATGAATGCTTGTTGATTGATTGAATGATTAGAAAATGATCTCTGGTGTTTTTACTTAACAACACTTGGGTTATCCAAAATGGAAGAGTTACTGTCCATAGTTTAAAATAATTCTGCCCAATTTATTTTTAAAATATTTATTGTCACTAATTTTTAGGCAAATTGATATTTGGCCCTGACATAGATATTATCTGTTTGTGGGGAGCAAATGACATAGGGGTAGGGGTGATGATGGAGTTTATAGATTATCTAGAATGCTTACTTCCCCTTCTTGTCTTTATTGTCTCTCAGAATAACATGGGGATGAGAATTCTTGTCTCTTTGTGCTTCTGGACTTGAGATATATTTATTTTTAAATTAATGAATTTGAGTGGCTTGAGAAAAGACCAGCAGTGCAAGAGCATCTGACATTTAACATCTAAAATGTCACTTCTCATTCACATCTGCCTTGGGCAATGTAGGGGCCTGGCCTAGAGAAACAGCCAAGGTCAATCCCAATCCCTAGATGTCATGATCTAAACCTTCCTGGACAAGCTGGGCAACTACTACTTAGTAGTAGTACTACTATATTAATTACTGTAGTAGAAAGAGTGAAGTCAGAAGAGGGGGTTCAAATACTAACTCTACTAGTTGCTATCTATGTGAATATGTCATTTGCCATCTCTTGATTTTGGTTTTCTCATCTGTAAAATGAGGGAGTTGGACCAGATGACTTCTAAGTTCTTTCTACTACATCCCCGCTTTAGCAAATTATAGTTTTAGATTATTCCCTGGGGAGCTGAAAAGTTAACTGACTTGCCCAGGGTCACCCAGTTCCTATGTGTCAAAATCAGAATTTGAATTAAGATCATCCTAACTCTGGGAAGAGCTTTCTACTTCTTATATTATGCTAAATCTTTTCAGTTCCCTGACAGGACAAATACCAATGAAATCACAGATCTGAGCCAAAAAAAAAATAGATGTTGATAGAGCAGAAAGGGTTAAGTCATTCTCCATTAATTTGGGTAGGAAGCATAAAGAAAACAGGACCTAGAATAAACTAATTCTTCAATGCTAATATTGTGTAACAGATGATCTTAGAATGAGAAACAATCCTGGCTGTGTGACCTTGGGCACTTAATCTCTCATTGTTCTCAGGCAAAGTTGCAGAGAAGGTGCTGACATATACTACTAGAGAGAGTTTCCTTATCCAGGATTTCCTTTGCCAACGAGACTACAACCCTCTTATCCCCTATCCCTACCTAAATTTTATGTATGTGTGTGTGAACATAAATGTACACATACCATAATGTATGTGTGTATATATATATATATATATACATATATATATATGTGTGTGTGTATGTACATATATGCACATGTGCATCTCTATATGTGTATGTAGGGCATACATGAATATTAAGAACTGTGCAAATTTTCAAGAACTATATAAATATCATTTCTTCTCCACCTGCAGCTTTCCTCTTCCCCTTGATATAACAATTACTAAAAGTTGTGTTCAGTTCAATTCTTCAGAAAATTCAGTCTTCTTTCCCCAATTTAAGTATATGGTGATGTCAGAGATGCTTTATTTCTGTCTGAGCTTTCAGTGGGCAGTGGGACCTCACAGCTTGCCTCCTTTCCGTGACCCTCTCCAGCTCCCAACCAAGTAGTGCTATGTACACAAATACTATTTAAAGCAAGGCTCTGAACCTTTTGTTCTGCTGAGAGCTGCTGACCCACAGGAAAAAATCATTGAGGGCCTTGAGCAGGTAAATAATAACTTAGTTCTTAGAGAAGTAAAAATGTTAAATTCATCTGCTTTTAAAATTAGAAACACAGAGCACACAATATTCAACAAATACAAAATGTTCAGTTCAACATTTATTCCAAAGCCTACTTTGTGCAAGGCATTGAGTTCCTATACAGGAATAAGTATTTTTTTTTTTTTGTTTTCGTTAATAATTTTTTTTAATTCAGCCCCTTTCAAATGTTAGGAAAAGGGGTTGTTATTGCCAGCCCAGAGAAAGACTCTCTTTATTTACCCTTTCATAATTTAGCAGATTGATCCTAAGAATCGCCTGAGGGATAGTTGAAAGGCCTTGCTTGGGATCATACAGCTACTTAGTGTCAAAAGCAGGGCTTGAGTGTGATCCTTCTGGCTCCAAAACTTTAGCCACTAAGCCATTTTTCCTTCATTTTGTATGCTTATAGTATATACACATTCAAATGATACTGCCATTCTGGAAATTCCTCTTTGAGAATTAAGTTATGGCCACAGGAACAGAGAGGCCACACTAGATGATCTTATCTTATAGCCACATATTTTGTTTTGTTTTTGATTTTATCCAAAACAATATTAGTTGATAACGCATTTTATTTGCTAGAAATTGATTTGAAATTACTGTGGGCTATTTTCCGAAATCATATTTGTTCTCATCTTCCAGGACAAGCATTTGGCAATACTGAGAGTATCAAAAATAAAATCAAAAGTGGGTTAGTGGATGTAAAAGTGCTGATTTTGCAGCACATGATATAAAAAAGCATGCTGGGAGTCACATATCCCGGTTATATCTACTTAAAAGAGAGGGGAGGAAAGAAGGAGGAAGAGAAGCAAAAGAGGAGAGATGGAGAAACATAATATTAAAATAGAGTAAAAGCCCAGTTGATGAAAACTATAACTGCCTGCCTTGAAAGACACCTGGGTTTTGTCTAGCAAAAATGTTTGTTGATTGATAAAAGGGCTTGGTCCATCCCAATTTTATGATTTATCATGGACTTTTATGGGGAGATTTATGGGAACGCATGAATGAGATAGCATAGAACATGTGGAGTGGTTACAATCTATATTTGTGGAAGAATTACCCACACTGATAAGTTCAAAGATCCTTTGCCTGTGGATTTTCCCATTTTTTTCCCCAAATGGCAGATCTAAGTTCCATTTTAATAATAACCAGTAGAGAGGTAACAAAGAGTATTAGAAGATTGCTGGATCTGGAGTCAAATGGGATAGATTTAGATCCTGACCCTGGGAGTATGTAAACTTGGAGAAAACCCTTTCCCCTTTCTGGTTCTCATCTATGAGATTAAAAGGTTGACCCAGGTGGTCTCTAAGATGACCCCTTTCTGCTCTAAATCCTTCAGTTAGGAATCAGGAGGTTTTGATTCTAGTGACAAATCTGCCTCTCTCTGTGACCTAGGGACCTATTTTGACCAGTTTTAAAAAATAGGCTTTATAATGGAGAGAGCACTGGGCTTGAAGACTGGAAAAGCAGGACCTCACACTCTACTTCAAAACACTTACTAGCTTTATAACACTGAGAAATCTACTCAATCTCTCTGTGCCTCAATTTCCTCAACTGCAAAATGGGGAAAGCCCATTCAATGACCTCTAAGCTCTAAATCTATGCTGCTGTTCTACTGACATTCTATGTGCTCGATAACTTTTCCCCAATCTTCAAGGTCTATCCTCTGTGTATCAGCCATTGGAGAAGGAATGGATAGAGCCCTCCCCACATCATTCCATGATCCAGGTAGTGAGCACAGGGCCTCAAATGGGTTGAAGAAAATGCACAAAACAAATATCATGTATAAAATAGTTTATTACTATAATAAATAAAATTAAACTTCTTTACAAATCTTATTTGTGCTTGTTTAAAAATGTCTGAGAAGGGAATATTCTTCATGGAGGTGCCTGCATTTTTCTCTGAACATTCCCAAACTGGAGATATACAATACAGGAGAGCTCTTGGCAGCATCCTTGGCTGACCATAAAAATAGTATCTGCTCGTTTGCACGACTTTTTATTCATGCTCATTTGAACAAAGTGACAAATGCAGAGAGGGAGGAAAGGGGACCTGGGAACTATGCGGAGGAAGGAATAAAAAGAAGTGTGTTATATGGAGAAGCCCCAGAAGACGGAGCTGCACCTATGTCAAAGGGTCCATGCAGCATCAGAGAAATAGCGAACATGGACAGTTTTCGACAGGTGTACAAATATTGACCAAGGATCGGAATAATTAGATAATACATTCATGAGGAATTGGCATCTTTCTTAATGTAGGCAGTTCAATGAGAGACAAGATTCTGACCTCATTAGATAATTAGATGCATTTGATGACTCAGAGGTCACTGAGGGGATAAAAGCAATCACCTCTTCTAAGAAAAAAGATTTTTGAGAGGAGAAGAAACCCAGCAAATCCATTTCCAAGGATGTAACTGGAGTAACATGCCCAAGAGACTCACACTATACCAGTTCTGCTTGAAATAAATTGGACTCTGGGAAAGTTCTAGGGAGTTCATGTGGGCTCCATAGAATCTAGGTCTCATCTAATGTATGCTGCCTATTGGTGTTGGTTGTTTTATGGCTGCCATAAACTCTAACCTAACCTAGACCTTCTTTTCCTAAGTGAGGCAGTGTGGCACAGTAGAAAAAAAAATACTTGACCTTGTAGTCAGGGGTCCTGAGTTCAGATCTCTTCCTCCCTCTTCTTGCCTTCATGATCTTATGCAAATCATAAAATCCTAGATTTCAGTTTCTTCAAATATACAATAAAAAATTAGAACTAGATGGCCTCTGAAACCCCTCCCAGTTCACAATTCCTTCTACTGTAGCATCTGTGTTTCAATTCTGCCTCTGACACTATTTACACACCTTTGAATAAGTCACATGGACACACTGGGTCTCAGTATCCTCAGCTATAAAATAAAATTGGTATGCTAGGATTACCTCCAAGATCCTTTCTAGCCCTAGATCTATGAATTCTATGACCATTTTTGCATTAAACAAGGCAAAGAACCTTCCCAACATCAAAATCTATAATAAGATGATGGCTGGAGTCTCTGATGGTGTTCATTGGCTGGAGAGAGAGAGAGAGAGAGAGAGAGAGAGAGAGAGAGAGAGAGAGAGAGAGAGAGAGAGAGAGAGAGAGAGAGAGAGAGAGAGAGAGAGAGAGAGAGATAAGGAGGGAGGGAGGGGAAAAGGAAGGGAGAAGGAGAGAGGGAGAGAGGAAAGGAAGGGAGAAGGAGAGAGGGAGAGAGGAAGGGAAGGAAAGAGAAAGAGAGGGAGGAAGAGAAGGAGGGAGAGGGAGAGGGAAGGAGGGGGAGGAAGAGGAAGAAAGGGAGAGAGAGGGAAGGGGAGGGAGGGAGGGGAAGAGAAGAGCAGGGAGGGAGAGAGGGTGAGAGAGAGGTCAATAATGGTCATCTTTATTGAAGTGAATTAGAAGGTAATAAGTGTAACGATAGAACCAATTCCTTACTGGAGAGGATTCATTTTGTTCTCCCAGAAATCAACAATGAGATCTCCTCTTTGGGTAGTACAAAGTACTAAAGAAAATGGAGTTGGTAGTTCCATCAGAGTTAAAAATTAATTCAAGGGTCTTAAGTCCAAATATCTTAACTGCTAAAAGCTGAATATAATTTACTATTACTTTCTGTCTGGGCTCCTAGCATTAAAAGGGAGAACTGAACATGGACTTGAAAATTCAGTAATTTGGATAACTTCTTTCTCTTTGACTCAAAGATGGAAAATTCATTTTCCTCTTAATAATGTCTCACTTCAGCTTCTGCCCCCAAATCATATGTGGGATAATATAATAATAACAGGAAAAAGCTTCATGTTTATACCCCTCAGATAGATATGTCAGGGAAATAGAAAAATAGTAGAAAGAAGAAGAGGGGATCCTAGAAGAGATGAAAATAAGAGAAAATCTTTCCAACAGTTTGATATGCTTATATATTGAGAAGCTTTATAGATGCTTGTATTGATCACAGTTGTTTAAATAGTTGCCTAACTCTAATTCAGTTTAATGGGCACCAAAACCTCAAAATCAAAGAGACTGAGCACTTTTAGAAGATCCCTAGGGCACTCAAAATTTTATTCCAGCACAGGATTTTGGAAACTTCCCAATACACTCTTTCATGTGGATATCTCTCTATAGGAAACAGAGATGTCATTTCTGGATGTCCAGAGAATAGGGAAAAGATTGTGGAGTCAGATGATGTGAATTCAAATTCTGCCATTAACATCTCACCAACCATTTTGCTCCATGGAATAGGACCTAAGTCCAGTGCTTAAAGAAGTTAAAATATGTTTGATATATACAGCAAAGGACTAAAGGAGTGAAGATTCCTGAAAGATCCCCCACTTGCAACCCCCAGGACTTTTAGAGCCTTTATATCTGGCAGGAAGGCCTCACTGTAGGTCTGTGTTTCATTGTAGCAAAAAGCCTTTCAACAAATAGTATGTCAACTCTTGGATGCCTGGAGGAAAATCTTTTAGTCTGTTTTTGTTTTGTTTTTCTAATCTCTCACTAGCTGATTTCCAGTGGGCCACACATTCACCTTGGCCAGCATGTATGTAGCTGATAAGTCAGGTCACTGTTACTTAAAGCACTTGGACAAAGCTTTTTCACCCAAAGTGGATTGGTAGAAGATTGACTGGAGCAAAAGGAAGACTGAAACCATGCAGACGTATAAAGAAAAAAAAATACCCCCAAACAAAAACTGTTTAAAAAAGAAAGTGGGGAAATGCATTTTTCAATTTTTTCAAGGGAAAAAAGATGATGAAATTCTCTTTAAATCACCACCGGAGGCAAATGAAAGATAGAAGCACATGCTTAGATTCAAAAGTAAGGGATCACTCACAAAACAACACATACCATAAACCATGTTAATCCAAGATGGGCGATATCCTACTTAGAAGTCTTCAGGATATTACTTGACTTCCATTTATAAAGTACAATTTCAATAAACAGATTCTGAGATATTGAGAGTTAGATGGAGTTATCTCAACAAATTTTGTTCATCTTCCCCAAGACTAGACTCAGCAAACAAGGCAGTTTTCTCCAATAGTGTGGGGCAGGGTACAGTGGAAGACATCCTGGATTTGATACAAAAAGTGAGGATTGGACAACTGGATGATCTCTGAAGCTTTGGCCACTTCTAAATCTTGGATGCCTGGGGAGAATCTTTTAGCTTTCTGTCTGTTTTTGTTTTATTTTTCTAATCTCTCAACAGCTGATTTCCAGTGGGTCTCACATTTACCTTGGCCAGCATGTGTGTAGCTGATAAATCAGGTCACTGACTTTTTATGAACTCCAGGCCTTTTGAGCCTTTATTTTGGAGAGATTTGGGAGCCACATTTAGGAAGGGAGATGAGGGAAAGAGAGCACATCTGTAAATTCTTACACAGTTCTCTGGGGCTTTCTAGGTTATGAACATACTAGACCTGTATGGCTATGGTTATCCCAAAAGAAGATCATCCCATCAAGAACTGGTACTTGTGCCAATAAAGATCAACTCTGTGTTGACTCTGAATTGCATGTTAATAGTCCATGCCATGAAATAAAATCACATGATCATAAATTTAGAACTTAAAGAGATCTTGGAACAGAAGTGCTTATTCCTTTTTTTCTGTCTTGGATCCCTTTAGCAGTCTATGGGTGAAGCCTATTAACCTCTTCTCAGAATACTATTTTAAATAATTAAATGAAATTCTAAATTTCAGTTAGAGAATAAAGATCCTTTTTTTTCCTATTCAAGTTTACAGACCTCCTGAAATGTATCCACATAGCTTTGAACAAGGACAGTCCAAAGACACCCAAGTCAAAAATAGAAATCATCTAGTTATCACCTCATTTTATGAATGAAGAAACTGAGGTCTGGAGTGATGGATTGATTTGCCCAAGGTCACCCATCAAGAAAGGCAGGATTCAAAATCAAGTCTTCTGACTCCAAAGCTGGTACACTTTCTAAGGTATCATGCTGCCTCTCCAGGAATGTAACTAAGAAGAAGGGGAAGGATAGCTCTATTGGCTGGCACATTGCTAGACCTGTGGCTCAACACTGCTTCTGGCCTGGTCCTTGGGTCTGTTAGAAAGAAGAAAGAAACATGGAGCTGGCAGTTAGCATGCATAATCTCTAGAGTCAGATACTTCCTGGACGTAGACATAAGATTTTCCTTCCTCATGCAACATGCCCTGCCTAAGAAAAGATGGGACTTGAGGTTTTAGAGACATAGTTTACAGCATTTTCCCTTATGATTTCTAATAGAAAAAAAGGCCAAAGTATGTAGAGATTTCAGTGACCTGGGAGATATAGACAGAGGTGTGCTCTGTTCACTTTCCTCTGGAGCACAGTACATTGAAATGAAAGGTGGATTATAATGGAGGTTCTTTGAGGGCAGGGATTGTTTCATTTTTTTCCTATTTTTATCCCTAGTGCTGAGGATAATTTCTGGCACTTAAGAGGTGCTTAATAAATGCTTATTGATAGATAAGCACCAGACAGGCAAAACAATCTTGTCAAGTTGGTAGGAGGATGGGAAGTAGGAAGGTACAACTTTCTTCAAAGTTTGAATCAGATTACTAAGCAACTGGCATTTGTTCTCACAGAAGTGAAATGCTACTCCTCATCATACGTGATTTTGTCCATGACGGCATTGGAATGTTGTTACTTAAGTAACACCTTTAGAGCAACTTATTGCATCATCCTCAAATGAAAGCTCTTCATTATGTTGACATCATCCTGGGAATGATTACAACCTTGAACTCTTGAGACCTATTTCTTAGAACAATGAGGAGAGAGCCTGACAGTGCTGGCCCCTGGAGCAACTGGAACACTAAGGCCACCCAATTGCCCCTTTGTGCTTCCTGTGGATGCAGAGTAAAGATAAAAGGAATGGGACCTGACAAAGTTTTCAAAAGCACTGTATGCCTTTAGCACTCAGCTCACCATTATCTCAAAGTCCTAAAGAAGACTGGTGTCAGGATGTTAATGAGCATAAGCAAAAGGTAGCAGCTCTGTAGTGATATCCCCATTACTGAGTCCATGCAAGAAGATGCTTTTCATTAAAACTTGGAGTAGGGATTCTCAAGTGTCATTGATAGGCTAGGTCTGGCCAGCTGGCCAACAATGCTTAAGACACAGCTGCATTTATAATCCTGGACTTTCTAATGCTAAGCTCTCAGCACTGAACTTCCAACATCTAGACTCTTTTTTTGGGTCCCTACTGCCTCTGCGTAGGGCACACCTCAAGCCAACTTTACTCTGCGTCAGAGATTTGCATATTCCAGAATCATTTGTGGGTCCAAAAGCCTGATAGTTATCTCTCCCTTCTTTATGCTTCACCCCAAAATATTGCTGGAGGAAACCAACATTTAGGGAAGTAACTCCAGTTGCATTGGAAAGTTCCCAAATATCAATTTACTGGCTTAGATGTGGGGCCCTTTTTAGACCATAGACTCAGCTGAACCAGCTCTTAAATACCCTTGTTTTTGAAATATTGATTCCTTTTTTTCCAGTTAAAAATGAAAACATAATCCTTGAACCCTTTCACATATACGCAACCCCCTTGCACCACTCTTTGCTTTTTGATACCGTTTCTGGTGTTTAGAGCCTAAGAGACACAGAGTTTGGCTGTTCCAAAGTGTGTCTCATAATGGCCTCCAGCTCTGAACAGAATCCATTTGGGGAGTATGGAAAAGGCATCCCCCTTTCTGTCTTCAACTGGTGGTCATCCAGCTTCTGCTTGAATTCCTCCAATGTCGGGGAACTCATTATTTAATGTGGTACTTACTCCATTCCATTTTTAAACAACTCTTACAAGTTCATCTGAGGATTTCTGTTTATGAGATAGCAATTGGGGGACTTGTAAGTGTCCCACAATGATTTCTGGCTAAGGACAAAGGTAAAGCAAAGGTCAATTCTATTGAGAATTATAAAAAACATGCCACAAAATATTATCATCCTTAAAAAAGTCAAATCTGGGTTCCTGATACTTTTTTCATCTCCAGTATACCCCAAAGAATGCTACATTGGCATTCCAATCCCATTGGGTTGTATAGATATATAATTGTCCAAAAGGTAGAATCACATCTGGAGATGGGAGCCAATGTGAACTTGGAATCACATAGAGGTTCCCAGTGTCCATGTGAGATCTCCAGGGGAAAAAAAAATGGCCTCTTAATGATCCTGGGTAAGGAGGCTCTGCCTCCCTACCTCTAGCAATTGGCTCAACTCTGAACTCTTTTAGAATAAGAGATCAGGGCTCTATGCAGGCATTCAGCAGCCTTGGAGACTCAGAAATAGTGAGAAGACACATAAAAATCCAAGTCACTGAATGTAACCCACTGAGTTTCAGACCCTGAGGTAAATTCCCAGGGCTTCATGATTCTAACCTTTCGAAGGAGGCACAACACCTGCATCTGTCTTTTGGTCTTGAATCATGATAGATGAAAGGATGAAAGGAGTTCTGTCCTCCTACCTGTCCCCTCCTTTTCCCCATGCTTGTTACAAATGATTGTTAGGATACGAAAATATACTCTGACACTGGATACTGTCTGCACAAGTGTACAGGAAGGCAGCCCAGAAGGTAGGTGCTAGAGATTCTTGCACCTTCCAGAGTCTGGGGATTTGGCAAAGGAGCTGAAGCTCACCTCCATGTGAACACATTCCCAGCCACCCCCTTCAATCCTCAAAAGGCTGATGTTTGTTTGTTTTTTTTCCTCTCTATAATTTTTTTACCAAACATTGTGGAAGTTTAAAAAATGTCCAAACTGAAGAGAAAAGGAAAATACTCTTTGAACAGTGTACCCCCTCTTCCAAATTTGTGCTAAGACACTTCTAACACAACTGCCATCTTGCAGAATGGTGACAAATTTCTCTTTGTCCAGAGAGTGGGGGGCATGCTGGATCCACCAGTCCCTCACTGATTTTCCATCAATGAGAAAATCCTATTTTGAGAAGAAAATGTTAGCTGTATGCATGTGTTTCCAGAAGAGGGGTTGTAATGTTTATATTATTATTTAATCTTTAAATAAATGAGCCTCTCAGCTTGCTCCAAAAATGTCTCTCTCTGATTCTGGGGACTGGGGCCTTGATATTTCAAAGAGCTCCTGGGGGGACTGAGAAGATCTTCTGGAAGTTAATATCCTTAGTATCTCAGAGAGCTGTTTTTCAATGTTCGCCATTTTGTTGTTTAGAGCTTTAATGTCCTCCTTCAGCTCATGCTTCACCTCCAGCATGGTGGCCTGAAGAGTCTGCTCAGGGATGGGGTAGAAGGAATGCTTGACCTCTGCAAGGATGGGGCTGCGGTCCTGAGGACTTCTGGTCTCGCCAACATTATCCAGGCGCAAGTCACTTTTGGTGATCCCACTATCACAAGAATCTGTCTTCTTCAGAGTAGCCTCCCCAGATGTCTTTGTCCTCTCTGGGAGTGTCTCCATGGACTCCGCCTTGGAGACTTTGTTCCAGTCCTCTCCCTTTCCACAGGCATCTTTGAAACGAGCCCAGCCTTTGCGTCGGGGACAGTCCCCCCCACCCCCCTTGGGACCCAAGCCCTCAGACACAGGAGCATGTAGTTTGGCGTGATCTGACACCCCTGAGGTAGATGCTGACTGGAAAGAGACAGGAGTGGCTGGGCTCTCGCGGACAGTGACGATGCTGGCCTTTACCACGGTGTGGTTAGCGGAGGAGTGCTCTGACAGAACGTTGCCCTTCTCCACGTCCAGCTCATCCAAATCCCGGCCTCCCCTTTCTGCCGCCAGTCTGGCCTCCTTCTGCTGCCGGAATCTCTGGAAAAGCCTTCGGACAGGGTGGTCTGGGGGCAGGATCAGGGGCGCCTCATTCTTCCGTTTCATTCGCTCTTCTTCTTCCCGCTTCACATCGCTGATCTTTCGAAACACAATCTGCAACAAGTAAAATGACATGGGAGGTGTTTAAGATGGATGATGATGGGAGCCCTCATCCTCCCCGACATCACAGGTCATGTCCTTCAACCCTCCCAAGTGTTTTAAGAGAACCAAAGAATGGTAGAGCTAGAAGAAAAAACTAAAAGTTACCAAGTCTAGACTATTTGCAAATGAGAAGACTCAGAAAGACCTACTCATAATGATATGGCTAATAATTTTTAAAACCAGTTTATAGTGTTTTAAATTCATTATCTACTTTGACTCACAGCAACATTGTGAGATGGGTGTTATTACAGATAAATCAAAGTTTAAAGAAAAATTAGTAGTCAATTGCCACCAAGTTAGTATTAGAAGTGAAATCTGAACCAAGACCCTCCTGACTACAAGTCCAGGGTTTTAAACAAACTATTTGTTTAATCATTTTTTTTCAGTCATGTCTAACCATCTGTCCCTTTGTTTGAGATTTTTCTTGGCAAAGAGATTAGAATGGTTTGCCATTTCCTTCTCCAGCTCATTTTACAGATAAGGAAACTGAGGCAAACAGGATTAAGTGACTTGCACAGAGACTGGATTTGAAATAAGGAAGAGGTGTCTTTCTGACCCCAGAGCCTGGTGATTTATCCACTGCACCATCTAGCTGTCCACTATACTATATGGCTAAGTGAATTTATGGGTACTAAATAGTGAAATGAAAAACCAAAAACTAAAACCAAGTCTTTTGATTGTTGCTTTAATGTTCTTGCTGTGTTACTATGTTACCTTCTCTTAGAATAATAAAAAAAGTAATTCAATTAATAAATATTTGTTTAGCACCAATTATGTTCTTTTTATTTTATTTTTTATCTTTTTAAACTTATGTTCAACACTATATGGCTCAAGGGAATAGTGACTTCTGGCTATGTTTGAATTATAGCTATTTTGTGGTTTTACTTACTGATACTGTTGGCTCCTTTCTCCCATATTTACTGCTATACTCTGATATTTCCTTAATTATTGACAATGGGGAAAGCTTCTTTGCCTAAAACCATCTTGCATACCCCAGGGGCACTTGAGAAGTCTATATGTGTAATGTTCCCTATAAGAGGATGACTGGCAATTGTCTAGCTTTTATCCTACTTCTAGTCAAAGGAGCAAAGAAGAAAACTCTCTAACAAAATCTAACCAACTTTATCCTCCCAATATACTCTATGCAATTCATGCTCAAGTCAAGACATTAACCTGGTGATCTCATAGGGCATCTTTGACAGTAAAGAACAAACAATAGCAATAATCCAGACCAGTTGTGCTATAGGGAAGGAGGTTAATATCAAACTCTACATGATCCCTTACATTTGCATGGCTTTTTCTAGTTTTCTCAAAGTGTGTGATGCTGCAACGAATAATATCCCGTCTTCCCACCTGCTTCCTGATATCTAGGAATTTCAGATATATAACAAACACCTACCAATCAGTCCTTCAATGTCTCAAAGAAGGTGTACAATGAATGTTTGGGGTTTATGAATACCACCATCCATCTGCAGGAACCAGAACCCTAAAGTTCTTATAAGTCCTCCTAGAAATGCCTTCTCTCCTATTTTCCATCAATCCAAATCTTAGTCATCTTGGACAATTGGTTCCCATTCTACTTCTTTCATGAAAATTTCCCAGCTCGATGGTGATCTTGTCATCTTCTAAATTCATAGCACTAATTTCTTCTGCCATACTTTTGGCAATAAGATTTAGCCTTGTGAAATTTCTGGCAGGTATGCATTGGAGAGAGAGATGGATCTGAAATCAGGAAGACTTGCATTAAACTCTAACCTTGGATACTTACTTATGACCTTGGACAGATCATTTAACCTCTCTCACATTCAGATTCCTTATCTATAAAATGAATATTATAATAGCTCTTGTCTTTGATGTTGTTATGAAAAGGAAATAAGATGGTATTTATAAAGTGTTTTGCAAATCTTAAAGCACTAAATAAACATTAGCTATAATCATCATCTCTGGCACTATCTTACACTGTTCAACGTTTATATGCAAGGCAGAAAAATATACTAGAAATGTGAAAGCCTATCACTTAAATATCAATTGAATGACAATAATAATAAAGTAGCATTTAGATAATCCTTTAAGATCCTCTAAGTATTTTATATATGTTATCTCATTTGAGCTTCACAGCAATCCTATGGAGCAGATACTATTATTATTATTACCATTTTACAGAAGGGTTAATTGAGGGTGTCAATAACCTGACTTTTCTAGCATCACATCTCTAGGTAAGATTCAAACTCTAGTCTTCTTGGATACAAGTCCAGCATTCTATCCATTGCACCATTTAGCTACCTCTAGGGTTCTAGAAATATTTAATCAAGAAAAGAGATGACTTAGAAGATTTAGGATATTCTCCTTAGGCCCAGAAGAAAAACAAGGAATAGTGAGTGAGTTTCTGCCTGCTGCTCCTAGTTTTCTTTTTCTTCTGGGACTTAATTGGAAAGGTTCATTTAAGCTTCCTAATATTTCAAGTGCTAGGATATGTCAAAGAAGAGATTCTTGTTTAGATATGAGCTGGACTAGATGGCTTCTGAGGTGTGCCATTCTGGGAAAGCATCCAATTAGACCCAGATTCAGGAGCCTCATAAAAGACTTCCTGATATAACATCTCTGACAAAGGGTCATCATGTCCTTACATGAATATTTATTTTGGGTTCATTACTTTCTTTTATTTTATTTCTTTTTAACTTAAATAGAAAATAGGAAAAGAAAACAAATTGCCATGTGCACAGCAGAACGAAAGAGATGATTCAAAATATAAAATAACAAATGGTTCATTACTTTCTAAGGCAGTCCATTCCATTTTTGGACTGTATGGAGAGTAATAATGATTCATATTTAATTTTAAAGTTTACAAAAAAATTTCCTCACAAAAACCTCTAATGTTGATAGTTTGAATATCATCTACATTTTATATCTGAGAAAATCATGGATTAAAGAGATTATGATTTACTAAAGTTCATACAACTAGTAAGTGATAGAATCTAGAATTCGAATCCAGGTTATGTTCCTGGTTTAAATATCCTATCTAACCCATCATATGACCCAAGAAAGTCAAACATAGAAAGATCCCATTAGTGACAAATTAGTGACAATTAATAGCAATTCAGAGTAAACAAAAAAACTTAGAAACAACATAGATTTAGGGATGGGATACTGCTTAACAAATAGCAATATTACTTAACAAATAGAAAATGATGAATATATGGAAAAATATGAATGAACTTTGGCAGAATGAAGTAAGCTGGGTAAGAAAAACACTGCAGAAATACTTAAATGTGAATCAGTAAGCATCTCAGCCTTTATGGCCTTAGGGTCTTTTTATGTTGTTAAAAATTTATGAGAGCTACACACTAAAAAAAATCAAAAGTAAATAGAACAAATATAATGATCACTTGAATGAAAAAATATGAGAGGACACTCTCAACCCACCCTATGTGGAGATGGGAGATCCACAAGTGTTACTAATCATTAATATGATGTGTATATATATATATATATATATATATATATATATATATATATATATATATATATATATATATATATATATATAAAGTTAATATAATAGTAATATAATTAATAAAATCCAAAAAATGTATAATCAGTTGTGCTGATTTCTTTTTCCCTCTCTTAAAAATATTTGTTAAATGGAATGTCTTCTGGAGAGGAATAGAAGGAGAGATACTTGGAAATATCTATACTCATGTAAGAAACAGAAGATATTGAAAAAAAAAACTTTAAAAAGAGAACCTGAAAGGATTTTTGTTTATGTGAATTATATCTATTAATATCTGTCAAATTAGAAATTACTAATTTAATCCACTAAAATTGAAATTTAATTAATCTAAAATAAAAATAAATTGTTAAAATAAATATTTTTATGAAAATAATTATACTTTATAAAATTAAAAAGTGTGAAGAGTGGCATTGTTTTACATATTTTTGTAAATCTCTTCAATGTCTATCTTAAGAGAAGATAGATACTCATCTTTGCTTCTGCATTCAATGAGTTGCAATATATTGTTTTGGTAAAGCATATAAAGAAAATCTGGCCTCACTCAGATATATAGTTGGAAAAGGGAGGAACATTTTAATAAGGCATATAAAGTCTTAAGATTATTATAAAAATAGTTTTGATTATATTATATAGAACACCATATATATCCACAATTAATTATATAATTACCAGTCAGTTGCATAATTAATTAATAAGATAGCATTATATATATATATATATATATATATATATATATATATATATATATATATATATATATATATATATATATAAGTTGAAAACCCTCAGAAAGAGTCTCAAGGAGTTCCAGAGGTACTCAGATCATACTCAGGAAGTGATGATATAGATCAATACAGTCTGCAGAATGGTCTAGTGAATGTAAAATGTCCATTGGTGCTCAGCCCTGCCCCAGTAGGTTGGGTAACATGAAGATTCACCAGCCTGTAGTAATGAGGACTGACCAGCCAGTGGAATCATGGAATAATGGAAGGAGAGCTCACTTTGAAGGCAAGAAATCCCACTTCTAATATATACTGACTTAGATGTTGCTGGGTAAATCACTCATTCTCATAGGGCTCTAAGAAACTCTATAATTAAATCTCTTGTAGAGAAAGTGTCATTTTAATTTTTTTTGCTGAGGCAATTGGAGTTAAGTGACTTGCCCAGGGTCACATAGCCAGGAAGTGTTAAGTATCTGGCTGGGATCGGATTTGAACTCCGGTCCTCCTGACTTCAGGGCCGGTGCTCTATCCACTGTACCACTTAGCTGTCCTGAGAAAGTGTCCATTTGAATTACCAGAAGTATCACCCTATGTCAATGAAATCACAGGTCTGATCTCCATGCTTAGTAGTCATTGGAGATTCTTGCCAACTTTACTCCATCTCTTTGCTCTTTGATCCTTTAAAGATTTTGAATTAACCTGGAAATTTTAAAAGAGGAAATGTGACATAATAGAGCAATAGATCTGTGTTTTCTGAATGTTAATTCTCCCTTAAATAATTATCAATTGTGTTAACCCCAGAACAACCTGTATGAGCCCTAGTTTTCCTCATTTATAGAATGGAAATAATTACATAATAGCACCTAGATCCTAGAGTAATTTTCTTAAATGGGATGTTTATAAAAGTTTTGTGCTATATAAATAGTTTTTATTAGCCATTATTATTCATGTAACATTCTCTGTGAGTTACTCCCTGGAAGATTGAGTCCCCAGAGGGTGGCTACTAAGCTGGAGTAGTTCCTGGTAAATAGCAACAGCCTACCTTTCCTCCCACCCTTTTCCCTGGTCTGTTCTGGTAAGAGCCTAATATTCCATGGAGTGCAGGGCTTGCATTAGTTCTTAGCTCAAAGGACTTGGGGTTTTGGGATGATGCAGCATCCTGAAACTTTGCCACTGTCACAGGGGAGGGCTCTGGACCACCCAGGTTTGCTGCGTCATCCCAGCCTTTCAGCACTGAGCCACATTTCCTCTGAACTGGCCAGGGGCCAGGCCCAGAACTCCATGGTGTTTGCTCTAACCAGAACTGATTGGGAGGCGAAGGGAGAGGGGGAGAAGAGTGCAGCTGCTATTTAGTCCCTATTAACTCAAGCTTTATAGAATGAAGTCACATTTTGTGTGTGTGTGTGTGTGTGTGTGTGTGTGTGTGTCAGATGGCCATGTACTTTATTCACATCTATTCAAAGTTGAACAAGCAAGGGCTGCAATGTAAGTCAGAGCAGGGTACTTGCTGCAAGCTGCCGGCCTCCACGGTTCCATCTGTACTGAGATGACCCGGGGCAAATAGTGACCAGGGCCAGAATGCCCCTCAGAAAGGTGGCACGCGGCCCTGATACCTGCCAAGAGCATAGAGTCTGACTAAGGCAAACTGGCTCCTCCATCAAAGGTCCCCTGGACATTAACAGAAGGGGCCAGTTTAGATTTCAAATTAAATTTCTTTCCTCAGCATAACCGTGAATATTTTTAAAAGACTTTGGAGCTAGAGATACATGTTCTATTCACATTTTCTTTAAACAGGAAGGTTGAGATTTTAGACAAATTGGATCTTAATTTGGTTGAGCCAAATTCTTGTGAAATTGTCTTCCAGCTCCATCCGTAATAACATAGGTGCATACTTCTTGGTCTGACTCCATCTAATAATGCATGCCATTTCAAGTTTTAAGTAATTCTGTGAATAGCACATAGCGCTGCTGGTAAATAGGCTGTGTACTAGGTCTAGAGACCTATGATGCTTTCTTTTAAAAAGTCTACCAATTCCCAATTGTCATGCCTTCTGCAGTTACAAAGAATTATTGCAAATACTATCTCATTTGATTTTCACAATAATCCTGGGAACAAAACAAGATAGGTATTACCTTGTTTATCCCCATTTTATAGATAAGGAAATTAATGCTCAGAAAGTCAGCTTTCCACATTTTTATAATATGTTTAGTTTCAAAAGTACCTTCCTGGGCACAGGCTTATGAGGCAGTTTGCAGATGAGGAAAGTGAATGTCTGAGAGAGGAAGGGGCTTTGGAGATGATACAATGAGTATGGTTCTCAAATCTAAATCTGGGATTCTTTTTTGACCATGTCTTCTGTAATATCATTCAGTTATAAGGGACAGAGTTATTGCTAGAACCCGACGTTCTTTCCACCGTGTTACATTACTTCATATACTGAGTATTCTACAAGTGGGGTGAGGAGAAGCGTTCCAGGCCCTGAAGCCTGGAAGCTCTGATAGAAAGGCCCATTTCTGATAGAAAATGGCTGTGTAAACTTGGAGGAGTTAAAAATCTCTCAATGTTCTAAGCAAATCCCTAAGACTACACTTTGCAGAGGATTCAACCTGTATTAACAGAAGAGGAAAGCCATCCCTTGAGAGTTCCAGATAGTAACAAAACCATAGGGCTAGTCTTTAGCCCTAAATGTGAAAAATACCTGTATCAACAACAATCATTGTAGTGATTTGTGTGAGATTCTGTCTGCAGATTTAAAGAATCCAGAGACCCTTTAGTCTCCCATTCAAAAATTAGTGTAAAGTGAAGCTTTATAGTCCCAAATTGCAAAATTCACATTTAATTCCTAGCTCTAGGTCAGAGTTTCTATCCCTTTGGATCATTTCTAGAGGGAATATTTCCTAGAAATGGAAGGAATTGCTTTAAAAATATGCTGCAACAGCCACAGCTTTGCCAGACCAGAAGGAGCTATAGATTTTATACTCTTGACACCCTGAGCCAAGGTGCATCAAAGATCTGATAGAAAATAGCTGTGCAACTTTGGAGGAGTTAAAATCTCCTGGTGTTCTAAGCAAATCCCTAAGACTATACATTGCAGAGAATTCAGCCTGCATTGACAAAAGAGGAAAGCCATCCATTGAGAGTTCCAGATATTAACAAAACCATAGGGCTAGTCTTTATTCCTAAAAGTATGCCTGTATCAACAACAGTTCATTGATTTGTGTAAGATTCTATCTGCAGATTTAAAGAATCTAGAGATCCTTTTAGTCTCCCATTTAAAAGTTAATGTAAGGTAAAGCTTTGTACTCCCAAATTGCAAAATTCATATTTAATTCTGAGCTCTAGGTCAGTTTCTATCCCTCTGGATTGTTTCTAGAGGGATTGCTTCTTAGCAATGGGAGGAATTGCTTTAAAAATATGCTGCAACAGCCACAGCTTTGCCAGAGCAGAAGGGGCCATATAGATTTTATCCTCTTGACACCCTGAGCCAAGGTGCATCAGAGACCTAAGTAGAATGCTAAATAGGGTATGACTCATTATGAGAAGGAAGGAGACAAACTCCCCAGACTGGGGCCTGGGAAGCAGGGAGGGGATTACCATATGTCCTTCAAGCTGCATGGACTTTCTGAATCTTCAACTTAGTTTGAAAAGCAATCCTTCTTTCATCATAGGTGAGTCAGGAAGAAAATCTGACTCCTATATCTGGATTAAATGCGAAATCACCTTTTTAAAGAACATCAAAACCAGTTCAACAACTGAATCTGTCATATCAGTGAGTCAGGACACCCACTGCATTATATGCATATTGCCTGCAAAGTCCTTATACTATGTTCAATGGGGATATGTAGGAGAACCAATTTCCACTTAAGAGATCAAATGACATAATATTGGTAAGAAGTACTTAGCACAGTTCTTGGGACATAGTAAATACTATTTAATTGCCTATTCCCTTCCCTTTCCCTTTTCCTTCTCAATTTGATAGGAGAGATAGTCCCTATCTTCATGAAACCTCAGTCCAATAAAAGAGCCATAATCCTTGATTTCAGAGAGCTGCTCTTCTGATGAAGGAGACAGTTTCTGCCCTTAGACATCCTTATGTCTAATGAAGATATAGTCCTTGCCTTTCCAAAATAGACTCAGGAGAAAAGCAAGCAGAAGTTTGAAGGTTTACACTATGAAAGAATGTAGGGCTTTAATATAGGTGTGTATCCCTACTCCCATTAACTCTAAAAAATTGGTTTCCCAGAGCAAGGGTACTAGATTCACTTAGAACTCTAGGGGGTATCTCTGAGACTTGAAGTGGAGCACACCATAGCTCTCTAGTATAACTGTACTGTCATGATTATCAGTGATATTATTTAATTAGCCAGACTCAATTAACTTTTGATAAAGGGGTGTTTGGTAAACAACTAGATCCAGCAGTGCATGGAAGGCCGCATCAGGAGTCGGGAAGATTCATTTTCTTGAGTTCAAATCTAGGCTCAGATACTTCCTAGCTGTGTGACTCTGGGTTACTTCACTCTTCTCAGTTTCTTCATTTATAAAATGAACTGCAGAGGAATTAGCAAACTCAAATGGGGTCACAAAGAGTTGGACACAACTGAAAAACAACTGAATAATAACATTTACTCAGGGACCATTCTTGAAATCGCTGAAATAAAACATCAACCCAAAAGTCTGATCCACCATCCTATAGAACATTTAGGTCCAGAGTAAAAGAGGCTTAAGCTTTAAGAGGTTAATTCATTAGCTCCTGTTTGTTGGAGATGGTTTTCTCTCCTCTGTGGGTACTGAAGATGTTCTCTTTAGTTATTTTTATAGCTTGATAGGAGGTGGGATGTTCCTCATAATTTATTTTGTTATATTGCTCGAATATTGTTTACTTTGAAATAGTGGGTCTTCTAATTTGTCTGGTAAAAGAAACATTGATAGGGGCTTGTCAGATGTGATTTTGAATGAATGCTAAATCAAATATTGCTTTGAACCTGTGGCACATTTCAGAAGATTAACCACCAAAGGGTGTCCTCAGTATCTAGAATTTTGACATAGAGTAAGCATTTATTAGTTGTTGAATTAAATTTAATTGTATTTTTTTTTCTAATGAAGAACAGAGTAGAAAGACTCAGCATCTTAGAAATTTGTCCATTCTGCTTTAGAGTGTGTTCCTTACTCTTACTTAGGGACATCTTGGGTCTTTCCCCAGGAAATCCATCTCATCATTTCCCACTCAGCTACTTTCCTATACTTTATGATTTTCAGAAACTCTTCATCTTGGAAGAAGAAATCAACTTGGAAACTAATGGCTCACCTCCATCCTTCTGGTTGGAGAGGGTGGGCATTGGGAAGTCTCTCTGAGATTTTTAACAAATTGAGGGCACTCAGAGAATTTTTACCTCATTATTTTCTACTTGGTTGGTTTTTTGGACTTAATAATCTCCAGAATCTCATCATCTTGAAAGATGAAATCAACTCTGAAACTCTCACCTCCTCAAATCCTTTCTCACCTGGCTATAGTACTTCATCATACCTTTTCTGGTTATTCCCCCTTTCCCTTCTTTTCAGCTTCTTTTTACATGTTTTGTATTCATTAAATTGTGAGCTCTTCAAGGGCAAGGACTGTCATGTGCCTTTCATTGCATCCCCAGCCCTTAGTATACTTTCCACTATATAACAGATTCTTACTTTTATACACACACACTTTATAGACAAATAAACACACACACATATATGCAGAGACAAACACACATACACATATACATAATCACATATGCTAACATACATATTTATACATAAAAACACATACACATGCATACATATATACATATACTTGATATATAAGTAAATTTTTTGTTGTTTCCTGACATTCTTTCACAATTCACAATTTCTCTGTTCATTTTAATTGCAAACTTTTGTAGCAGAACACTCACATATTTGGGGACAAGACCTTACAACCTCCTCCCTGAAGCCTAAAGTAGAAAAGGAAGAGATGTTTTGTATCTCAATATTCACTCTCATTATTACATTTGTTTCCTTAGTTGTTTTTGCTTTTTGAATAACATCAAATCCTTTCCTGGGGAAAGTCATCATCACATTGAAGGCCATGTGTTCTGGAAGAAAATCAATCAGCTGGGGCGCGAGGTTTGGATGAGAAGCACAAGCACAGTATATCACAGGAGGAGGCAATCTGTACTTCGACTTATTCTATTGAGGAAAAAAAAAACATCAACAAAAAAACCCTAGTGCTTACACCTTACTGGAAAGAGAGGAAATGCATACTGAAAGCTCAAACAGAAAAAGAGGATCTGTGGGACGGCGATTTGGTGTTTTCCAAATGCCTAATGCGGGAGATCTTTTAAAAATCAATTTCAGCCCCCAATTCCCTGCCCACCTTTGTTCTCTGCTGAATTGATAAGTGCAAATTCAAGGATGAGTTCCAGTTACCCAGCCCTTTTCTGCTGAGTCCCCCTGCCAAGCACATCATTTATAAGTGTACACAGCAATGTACTGAGGACACATTTCTTTCCTCAGGAATGACTTTACCCAAATAGCTTTAAATCTAGCTCCTTACAGGTTATTTATATGCTTTTTATTTTCCAGATGGGTAATAATAACAAATATTTAAACAGAGTTTTAGTGTTTATAAAGCACTTTATAGACATACATACATATGTGTAATATGTGTGTGTGAATAATTTGATCCTCACAGCAATCCATTGAGGTAGGTGCCATTATTGTTCTCATTTTACAGATAGATACAATAAAGTTGTATCCACTTTAAAATAAATTTTGCTTTTTGATCTGTTATATGTATTAAAAGCATAAGTAAATAAATATCATAGTAGATGGTCCAGGATCAAAGATTTTGTTATTTATCCAGGGTCACATAACTAGTTATGTGAATTCAAGTCTTCTTGACTTGAAGTCCATTGCCCTATCCACTATTGCTCATCTAGGGGTACAGCAAGGTTGGGCTGTCTCTACATCTATGGCACTGAGGTGGTACAATAGGAAGATCACTGGATTTAGTGATAGAGGAACTAGATTTGAAAACTCTGTCACATTCTACCTGTAAGATGGAGAAATTGCTTGATCTCTCTGATCTTCAAATGTCTGTCTGTAGAAGAGAAGAGGCTAGATGACATGGCTTCTGTGATCAATTCCTACTCTAAATCTATTTTCCAATGAATTCCTAAAGGCTTTATCCCTAAAAGACACTCCCCGAAGGATAAATGGTCTTCATGATAATGTTGCTTATTGACTAACTGGTCACCATGGCCCCAATACATCAATAGAATCAAACAGTACAGGGGATACTGGCAGGTAGTTTTCTGAATGCTCAAGCCTCAAGGTACATAGGCCTGCTTATAGGCCCTAGTCTTGTTTCTAAGACACTTAGGAATGAAGCCTCAAACAGAGCAGGAACAGAAACTCTCTTGGGGTATGTTAGCCTAAAAGCGTTGCTAAAATGGAGCAACCACAAGTTGGACGACAGGAGAAATGCCATCAGGATCTATGAAGACACATTAAACAGACAATCTCCTGAGGGAAATAACTGGTGAAAAGTCCTAAGACTCCAGGCTCTTAGACATATAGCAGAAAGGGATCTCAAAGGCCTACTGGTCCAACCCTTTCATTTTACAAATGGGGAAAATGAATAAATTTTGCCAGCATATTAATGTAGTGGGGTGCTAAATGCAAAGATGGACAAATTAGAGAAAGAGCTTTAAGAAGTAATACAAAACATACACATACACACACAAACCCCACAACACTCCAGAACCAAGAAAAAATGGAATGCATGCTAACTATAATCAAATAAGCCAAAGATCAGATAAAAAACCCGAATGGACACTTACAGGGAGAGACTGAATAAGTCATGATACTCTGTGCATTAAAATTAATTAAGGATAGGAGATAGTGAGTGGATGTATGATTTCATTGATATTGGGAGCACCCAGATAAAAAACTCCTTTTACTAATATTGGTTAAGACATTCTCTGAAAGCATAGACCCAGAAGCTTTAGCACCTTACTAAATCTGATAGTTATAGACAATATCAATCTTTGTAAAGACGGGTTAATTCCAGCATGGATAATGTAGTTGCAGGACAACAAGAGTCCAGGGATTTTTGGATTTGGAGTCAGAAATGAATCCAAATCTTACTTCTGCTATGTAAGTATGGCTCTGTTGTTGTACAGTCATTTTTTAGTCATATCTAACTGTTGGTGAACCTATTTGGGGTTTTCTTGGCAAATTTACTGGGGAGGTATGCCATTTTTCTCTAGATCATTTTACAAATGAGGAAACTGAGGCAAAGGAGATTAATTGACTCCCCCAGGGTCATCCAGCTAGTAAGTGTCCAAAGCATGTTTGAACCCAGGAAGATGAGTCTTCCTAACTCCAGGTCCAGGGCTCTATCCACTGAGCTACTAACTACTGTTGTGGTCTTGGATAAATCACAATCTCCCTGGGCCTCAGTTTTCTCATCTGTAAAATGAAGTACAATCATTCTTGCACCACTACCTCACAAGGTCATCATGTATAAATGTTTTATAAACCTTAATGTTTCATGTAGTAGTTGTTGCTCTCACTATTCTTGTTTATTCCATTTTATGCATTTTTATGCATATTTTTTGCATCTTCCCTGGACAATTTGTGATTCTTGGGAGTGGGAGGAGACTACAGGATGGTGAGTAATTTACAAACCTTCCCCAGATAACTAAAAATAAACTCTCTTATATGTTGTATTTTCCCTATAGAATTTAATGTTCTCATGGATAGGGACTGTGCCATTTTTTGTCCTTGTAACCCTAAGTGCCTGGCGCAGCTGAATTGAGAATTCCTACCCAAAATTCTGAAGAAATCTGTGAAACATGCTAACAGCATCTAATGCAATGAAGCTCTTACAAGTGAAAGAGGACAAGTTTTGATGCCCTTTCTACTGCTGCACAAGGTACTATCTTAGGACCTAAAAGCAGGACAAAGGCTTTCTTTTAAACTTGCCTGTTTACAAGAATATATCACCTTTGTAAGTAGTTTTGAAGTCTGGCAAGAGAAAAAGATAAATAATTTGAGTCAATCCAACCTTTGGGTTGAGGGAGAGCTATAATAAATCCTATGCTTAGAAATAATGTTGATAACATGAGCATCAAAAAATGGTCTGCCTTGGAAAGCAATGAGTTCTACCCTGAAAGGGCCTTCAAGTCCCTGCTGAAGGATGTGGAACAAAAAGGTTTTGTTAATTTTGATTTAATTTTTTTCCTTCAGGTATGGAACTAAATGGGCTACTAAGTTCACTTTCCCACTCTATGATTCTATGAACTGAATTTTGAGTATTAAAATAATTTGTAGGCAAATATTTGCTACCATCCGAGTCTCTCTGAAAGCTGGTCCCCTGCCAGAGACCCCTACATTCTACATTCCATGGACAGTCCTGTAGTAAGATTATCAGTTGGTCTCTCCTTTATCCTGTGCTTGAAAGGCCAATCACCCAGCCTTCACTCCAGGCAAACTCTCCCACACAGTGACGTGAGACAGGCTGCTGGCCCCATCGAAATGTGTCAAGCAGGCCTTGGCAGGCTCTGTATGACGTTCTATCCGATACTGCTTCTGACCTCGCCAGCCTCTGCCTCGGTAACTCAGGCCCGCTTTTATGACAGAGCATAACACATCAAGATTAACAAACTGGGTCTCTTAAGAAACATTAAAGTATGAAAAACAAACCACAGATGAATGGAAATGATAACACTTTCCAGCTGGCCTCTGAAAACCCTTACTCTTTAAACCCCTGTTTTGGCCACTTTCCTTAGAGGAAGCTTGTGTGTGTGTGTGTGTGTAAACACAAAGGCTACACACACACACACAGTCACACACACATGTGCTCATATATACATTTATATATGCATTAATGTATATATGCATTATGTATATATGGTACAATATATTTATTTCTTGCAGATAGTGTCAATTAAGTAGAAAGTGCCCAGAAAATGAACAGCAAATCTAAATCCATCATGGGATAGAACGAATACAGGCAGGGAGATTAAAAACCATTCATAAGAGCAAAATAATAGGTTGCCTTTAACTTTGGGGCAGAAATATCTTGATTTCCCTGTTTATTCCCTATTTATCATAAAACTGAAAGCAGGAAGGGATTTTAGAGATCCATCCACTCAGTTTACAGCTAAGGAAATTAAAACTCGGGAAGGTTAAATGCTTTGCCCAAGCATCGTCAATCAGCTAATTATTGTCATATCTGAAATTTGAATCCAGGATCTCTGACTGCAAATCCCGTGTGCCAGATTTTACCCCACTGCCACTCTCAAATCCAAGCTATGATTAACTTGAGAAATAAAGATGTGCTGCCAAGTGAGGAAGAAAGAAGCCCCGATGTAGCTGAGAGGGTCAGTTTCTTCCCATTGGTTCTTCCTCCCTGCACCTCTGGTTTCTGAGCTATTTGTGCATGGAGTAACTTACCATGGGCATTAGGTAGTATGGTGATGAGTTATGATACTTTAATGATTTGCTGAGGAATCCAGACTTGGAATATGTGGAATATGTGACTACATGATGTTTTGGGTATCAGAATCCTTTGCCTCCTTATTAAACAATTGGTACTTCAGAGGGGAATTGCTCTGTCATGATTAATTCAAAATTATGATCTCAGTCCTCTCTATGGCAATCATGCTATACTAACAGGCAACTTTGGGATATTTATCTTTAGTTGATGGACCAGGGCCAGTTGAAGGGTTGATTTATCATTGACTTTATCCAGGAAGAATGCTGAATCTGAGAGAGAAATTCAGTAACCACTAATTAGAGGGAAATAAGCATTTATTAATTACCTATTATGTATCAAGGCATTCTGCTAAGTGTTTTAAACTTTTTCTCACTTGATAAAAAGACTAAAAAGGGATGGTTCCCCACAAGGAGCTTATAGTTCTACTAAGGTGATACAACTTTTACACAGGTAAGTGCAAAGTACAATCAAAGTAATTTTTGGAAAGGGAAAGAACCCAAATAACTGAGAGGATCTAGATGGCCTAGAACCGCTAGGGGGGGCTCCCTCAGAATTGCACCTTAAAAAGAGTTGTTAATCAGTCAGTCAAAAAGCTTTTATTAAGTGTTCACTGTATGCCAGGGTTTATGCAAGGTGGAAATACAAATAATGGGGGGAAAACCCTTTTTTCAGGGAGCTCAGAATGTAACAGCTAAGATATGTAAATAACCTATACAAAGAAGTTACGTAACAAGGTAAAATGGGAGATAGAAGGAAAATACTAAGATTAAGGAGGATTGGAAAAGGATTCTTGTAAAAGGAAAGACCTTGGCTTAGACTTGAAGAAGCTAAGGAAGCCAGGAGACAAAGATGATTAAGTACATATAAGACATATACAAAATAGATGGAAGGTCATCTCAGGGAAAAAAAAAAAACAGAGAACTAAGTACTGCAAGAAGTAGAGATGAGAAGAAAGCATCTTATGAGTCTGTTACAATCTGTGCAAAGACATAAGAAAGGGCTGATATATGATGGGAAATAGTAATCAGGCCAGATAAAATTCACCAAATTAGTAACAGGCCATTGAGAGAAAGAAAATTAGGGCTAATCCAACTGTACTCTCAGCCTGGGGCAGAATAACTTAATAAAGTCAGGAAACTTGAGTTGGAAACCAACTTTTGCTCATAACTAGCTATATCACCTTGGGTTGCCTACCCTTTTCTATCCTAAATTTGTTCATCTGAAAAACAAGATGATTTCATTAGATCATCTTTAGACCATTTTCAACTCTCCAATCCAGGAATCTAAAAATTACCAAACTTTCCTACTTAAGTGCCACCATCTCCTCTAGGAATCTTTCCTTGATTCTTTCCACTGCACCTCTAGTTTCCCAAACAGTAATGACCTTAGATTTTACATGGTACATTGTCTTATATCCTGGAGTGTGCTGGAGGCAGTTTGGATACTGGCTCAAGAGAGTTAATTGTTAAGTTTTCAAAGTGAGCATCCACATTTCAGAAATCAGCTACTTAATCCCAGAAATCAGTCACTTAACCCCAAATTGCCTCAGCAAAATAAAATAAAAGAAAAGAAATCAGCAAATAATATAAATCAGAGCTTAAGTTAGTGTTTTATTGATTGTCTAGACTTTAGCATGTATCATAGAAAATGTTAATAATTTAGTTTAAAATGTATTCCTTATACATATTTTGTAATGATAATTTTTAAACATGACCATTATACCCCTGCTTATAATCCTCTAGTGCTCTAATTATACAGAGATAATTTGAACATGTGTCTTATCCCTACATTGTCAGTCCCATTGACAAAAGGAGCCCCAACTCTCTTTCACTCTCTCAGACTTTGGGGGGAAAGTTTGGGAAACTCCCTCAGAGAAGCTCTCCCCTGAGAGACCCACCCCAGGGAATCAAGATAAAGTAGTTTTATTCTGTAATTTGGGTGGAACTAGTTGAATCCAGGACCATTCCTGCTTAGCCCAAGATGGAGATAGAGTTTCTATCCAACTCTATTAAGTTGACTAAGGAAGTCAACTCCTCCTTGCAAAAGCTGACTTCCCAGGGCCAATAAATTTCTTTTGCCAGTTTAACTTTTTGGGTTCATAAATTCACTTACGAAGGATCTGCACCGACCAGAAGGGGGTTCCCACAACTCCTTGCCTTGTGCCAAACCTCATCACCATGAAGGCAGGAAATAGGTTCTACTTCATTTGTGTCCTGTGCTTAGTACAAAACTTGTACGAAATTGGTAGATATTTAATAAAGAGGACAACTAGGTGATAACAAAGGATCAGTGCTGACCCTGATTTCAAATCCAGCTTAAGACAATATGATCAGAGGAAAGTCACTTAACCCTAATTGCACCAGTTTCCTCATCTGTTAAATGAACTAGTGAAAGAAAAGACACACCACTACAGGACTTTGGCAAGAAAATTCCAAACGTAGTCCCAAAGAGTCAAATAAAATTAAAAACAACTTAACCACAAACAACAAATTTTACAAATGTCTGCAGTGTTCCTTTTTGAGTTGTTGAGCAACAATTCCACCATCAGAAACAAGATTGAGGTGGAGTGACAATGGGACTGACCGTGGGTGGCAATTCTGATGGATAAAGTAGGTTTGAAATAGAATATCTGACATGTATTTCTGAGTGGGTGCAATGAGAGTTTTAGCCAGTTAAACAAGCTATTTCCCTTTACTACCTAATTCTATCCTAAGAGGGTAAAGCAAAACCTTTTTTGGCCCTTACTGAAATGCTAAAAAGAAAAAAAAAAAAGACTGAATGTAGTCTCTCCAGACCCTTTGATGTAATCTAGTTTCTTCATTTTATAAGTGAAGCAAATGAGTTCTAAAGTATTCATGGAATCATGATTAAAAGCTTCCTGAGTATATAGAATAGAAACACACTCCACACAGAGGTATAATTTAATTTTTTTCTACTGTGCATAGAGGTAGAAAAAAATCTTCCCCTTATATATGGAACTGTGATAAAAAGATCCCTATTATATACATATTTTGTCTTTACTCTTGGAGGAAGCTGGGAGGTGACTTTTCCTATGAAAGGGGTTAATGAGTGTAAATCTTTGTTGGATAAGAATTTCCTCTAGGAGGAAGCTACACAATAGCTGAGGAGCTTTGGACCTAAACACTGGGGATTAGTAATAAAGGAAAAACAAAAGGAGACTTAATTATTAAAACTGAGGAAACTTTTGGTCTCTGAGGTATACAGAGGAGAGAGCATCGAGTCTGGAGTATCATGGAACTGCCAGAAGAGTATGTTTAGCTGGAACCCTGACATTCCTGCAGAAACGAGGCAGAAAGTACCTAATTCCTGGGGAAAATGGGGTGTATGTACAAGAGAGTTTAGGAAAAGTTCAAGTTTAGGTCAGATCTCAGAATTGAAGCCAGAATTAGGGGACCTCCAGAGTTCTGATTAATGGAACTTTTAAAATCAATAACTGAAGAAGGACATAGAGAAGGCATTAAATTTGTAGATGACTCAGTTGAGAGAGGTTATAATAGGGATTCTTTTTGTGGACTAGATCATTATACGAGGTGGACATTGAAGTCCCTTCCATGTCTAAAATTCTGTAATTCTATACTATTGTACTAAGGTCTAGAAAGGATTGAATTCAGTTGTTGGGAACCTGACTAATCATTCTTGGCAAAATCAGAATTATTGATTGACAATTTCATTACCATCTAACTTTTTGGAATGGGGGAGAAGGGATCCATTATAATTCTCCTATTTCCCAATTGGATCTAGAAAGAAAAATACTCTTCGGGAAAATAGACAGAAATGTCACTGAATTAAGGAGCAACTCTGTTAACAAGATTGGATCTTTTTGATTTAAAACAGATTTGTCCTTTGAAAGGTGAGGTACCTATGCTAACCTGTAGATCCAACAAAGAACTTATAATACAAAATGTATGATGTTATTTTCATCCCTCAGGGAAGCATAGCAGGAAGCCTAAGAATATAGGAAGAAAAATGATAAATAAAAGTAGTGAGGAATGCTTAAAGATATACAGGTCTTTTTAAGTCTTTTTCATTTTTTTTTCCCATTCCTTACAGGGAAATCAACAAAAGTTGATGCTTTTGTCTTTAGTGATTTTCTATCTACAGAAAAGTCCAGCTAGGACTTAGATAGGAAACATTTATTTAATTTTATTCTCTTAGCAAGAATGCTTGTTTGTTCTTGTTTTTAAGATTATTAAGAATTATATTTTCAATTTAAAGAAGTTTTTTTCAATAAATTTTCGTTATAAATATATGTTAGGAAAACACTCTTAGAAAACACTTTAATTGGGGTAGAGCCAAGGTGGTTAAATAAAGGGAGGAACTCACCTGAAGTCTCTCAATATTCCCCTCTGATCAACTTTAAAATAATGCCTCAAATTGAACTCTGAGGTGGCAGAGCCAACAAAAAATTGGGATAAAACAATTTTCTAGTCCAAGACAATTTGGGAAGTTGACAGGAAGATTCTATCATAATAGGGTAATCAGGCTCAGAGTACAGCACAGTCTGTGTAGCTCAAGGAACAGGCCTTGGAAGTGGCTGCCACAGCAGCAGTGGCAGCAATAGAATCTTTGGGATCTCTCAGCCCACAGGTTGAAAGGGGATCAGACAATTAGCCAGAAAGAGATTAGATGAGACACTTTGTTATCACTAGGTGCAGAAACCTGTTGAAATTACCTATCACATAGGAGAAACAGACAGACACAGCCACACAGAGAGAGGGGAGCAGAGAGGAAGGAGGGAGGGAGGGATAGGGAGATATAGAAATGGGGAGAGGGAAAGGGAGAAGAAGAGGGAGAGGGAGAGGGAGAGGGAGAGGGAGGAAGAAAAAGGAGGAGGAGGAGGAGGAGGAGGAGGAGGAGGAGGAGGAGGAGGAGGAGGAGGAGGACGGAAGGACAAATAAGAAAAAGTAGGATGGAGGGGAAAGACACAGTGACCATAACTGTGAATGTGAATGGGATGAATTCACTCATAAAACAGAAGTGTATAGCAGAATGGATACAAAATCAGAATAGAAAAATATGTTGTATATAAGATACACTTGAAACAGAAACAAACAAAATAAGAAGGGAATGGAATGAAATTTATTATGCTTCAACTGAAGTGGAAAAAAAAGCAATGGTGGCAAACAGACAAAATAAGAGCAAAAATAGATGTAATTAAAAGAAATAAGCAAGGAAACTACATTTTGTTAAAAGGAACAATAGACAATGAATTATCATCAATATCAAATGTATATGCATCAAGCAGCATAGCCTCCTAAGTCATAAAGGAAAAGTTAAATGAATTATAGGACAAATTAGACAGTACAACTATACTGGTAGAGAACCTCGACCTTCCTCTTTCAGAACTAGGTAAATTTAACCATACAATAAATAGGAAAAAAATAGAATTTGAGAAAAGTTACATTGATAGAACTCTGGAGAAAACTGGGAATAGAAATAGTATATATGCTTTTCTCAGCCATATATGGTACCTTCCTGAAAACTGACCATGTATTAGGGTATAAAATTTCACAACCAGATGTAAAAAAGTAGAAATATGAAACGTATATTTTTCAGATCATAATGCAAAAAAAAATTCAATAAAGCACCATGGAAGCATAAAATAAAAATTAACTGGAAATTAAGGTAATTCTAAGGAATGATAGGTCAAAGGACATATCATGGAAATAACCAATAATTTCATTAAGGAAAATAATGACAACAAGAGAACATAGCAAATTTTATGTGATGGAACCAAATCAGTACTTAGGGGGAAACCTTATATCTTTAAATTCATAATTCAATAAAGTATAGAAAGAGCAGATCAATAAATTGGGTATACAATTTTTTAAAAATCAGAAAAAGAATAGATTAAAAATCTCTAATTAAACTCCCAAATAATGAAAATCAAAGGAGAGATTAATAAAATTTAAAGTAAGAAAATCATAAAACAAACAAATAAAGCAAGAAGCTAATTTAATGGGGGGAGGGGGAAACAACAAAAGAGAAACCTTTGCTTAATTTAATTAAAAAAAGAAAGAAGAAAACCAAATTACCAGTATCAAAAACATAAAGGTTGAATTCAGCATCAAAACAGATAAAATTAAAGCAATTATTAGGTGTTATTTTGCCCAATTATATACCAATAAATCTGATAAGCTAAATGAAATGGATGAATATTTACAGAAATATAAAATATCCAGATTAATGGAAGGAAATAGAATATTTATGTAACTATCTTAGGAAAAGAAATTGAACACGCCATTACTGAGATCATGGGTAGACCAAGCCAATAAAATAAAAATGACAATCTTACTAAATTAATTTACTTTGTGCCAAACCAATCAAACTACCAAAAATCATTTTATATAGCTAGAAAAAAACAAAATTTATTTGGACAAATAGTCAATAATATGAAGGGAATCAATAGAAAAAAATGTAAAGGAAAGGTGGCTTAGTAGTAACAGATTTCAAACTGTATTACAGAGTGATAATCATAAAAACAATCTGGTTTTTCAGCTATATCTAACTTCCATGTCCTCATTTGAGGTTTTCTTGGTAAACATACTGGAGTATTTTGCCATTTCTTTCTCCAGTTCATTTTACAGATGGGGAAACCAAGGCAAACAGGGTTAAGTGACTTGTCCAGGATCACACAGCTGGCAAATATTTGAGATTGGATTTAAATTCAGGTCTTCTTGACTCTGGTTTAACACTCTTTCTACTGTACATCTAGCTGTCAATCATCAAAACAATTGACTAAAAAAGAATAGTGGGTCAGTGGAATCGCTTAGATATACAATGTAAAACAGTAAAGGATCACAGTAATCTAGCATTTCAGAAACGCAAAGATCCAATCTTTTGGAACAAGAACTTACTTTTTGGCAGAAATTGTTAGGAAAATGAGAAAGCAATTTGGGAGGAACTAGGAATAGACCTACATCTCATATCATATAGAAAGATTAAATCAAAATGAGTAAGTGATTAGAAATAAAAGGTTATGTTGTAAGTAAATTAGGAGAGGATGGAAAATTTTATCTGTCAGATCTATGGATAAAGAAAGAATTTATGACCAAATTATATGGAGAACATTACAGCATGTAAAATAATTAATTTTGTTGCATAAAATTGAAAAGCTTTTATACAAATAAAACCAATACAGCCAAGATTAGAAAGAAAACATGAAACTAGGGAATTTTTTATAATATTTCTTTGATGAAAGCTTTATCTGTCAAATATGTAAAGAACTGAGCTGAATCTATGTCTAGGGAACATTTCTCAATTGATAAATGGTCAAAAATCATGAACAGGCAATTTTCAGAAGAAGAAGAAATCAAAGCTACCTATACTCATAAGAAAAAAAGTGCTATGAAACATACTGAGTAAAGAAATGAAAATTAAAATTCTGAGGTGCCATCTCACACCTATCTGATTGGCTAATATTATAGAACAGAAAAATGATACATGTTGAAAGAGATGTGAAAAAATCAGTGCATTAATGCACTTTTGGGGAAGTTATGAACTAATTTAACAATTCTGGAGAGCAATTTAGAACTATTTAGCATACTTCTAAATTGCTCTCCAGAATTGTTGAATTCTTTGCATACCCTTTGAACCAGCAATACTATTACTAGTATTAGTATTACTAGTATTACTGAATCCCCCAAAAGGAAAGGAAAATAAAAAAGGATTTATTCATACAAAAAATTTAGAGCAGCTCTTTTTATGTGACAAAGAATTGGAACCTGAGGGGTTGCCTAGCATGTGGGGAATGGCTGAAGTTGTAGTATATGATTTGAATGGAATATTATTGTGCTATAAGAAATGATGAACAAGATGTTTTCAGAAAAATCTAGGAAGATTTATTTGAACTGATGAAAAGTGAAATGAGAAAGGGCATCTAGGTGACACAGTGGATAGAGCATCAGCCCTGAAGTCAGGATGACCTGAGTTCAAATGTGATCTCAGACACTTAATATTTCTTAGTTGTATGACCCTGGGCAAGTCACTTAACCCCAATTGCCTCAGAGAAAGAAAGAAAGAAAGAAAGAAAGAAAGAAAGAAAGAAAGAAAGAAAGAAAGAAAGAAAGAAAGAAAGAAAGAAAGAAAGAAAGAAAGAAAGAAAGAAAGAAAGAAAGAAAGAAAGAAAGAAAGAAAGAAAGGAAGGAAGGAAGAAAGAAAGAAAGAAAGAAAGAAAGAAAGAAAGAAAGAAAGAAAGAAAGAAAGAAAGAAAGAAAGAAAGAAAGAAAGGAAGGAAGGAAAGGAAGGAAGGAAAGAAAGGAAAGAAAGGAAGGAAGGAAGGAAAGAAAGAAAGAAAGAAAGAAAGAAAGAAAGAAAGAAAGAAAGAAAGAAAGAAAGAAAGAAAGAAAGAAAGAAAGAAAGAAAGAAAGAAAGAAAGAAAGAAAGAAAGAAAGAAAGAAAGAAAGGAAAGAAAGAAAAGAAAAGAAAAGAAAAGAAAAGAAAGAAAAGAAAAGAAAAGAAAAGAAAAGAAAAGAAAGAAAAGAAAGAGAGAGAGAGAGAGAAAAGAAAAGAAAACAAAAGTGAAATGAGAAGAACCAGGAGCACAAGGTAGACAGTAATAGCAATATTGCAAGAATGCTTAACTGAGAAAGACTTTGCCACTCTGATTAAGACAATGATCCAAGGAAATTCCAGAAGTCTTATGAAAAATGCTATCTACCTCCAAGGAAAGAATTGATGGACTTTTGAGTGCAGTTAATAAATAATTAATATAAATTTAACTCAATATTAAAGTTTAATATTAAAACTTTAATATTTTAAAATTATATTTGTCTTGCCTTTTTTTGTCTCTCTGTAACATGACTAATATGGAAATAAGTTTTGCATGACTTCACATGTCTAATCTATATTGTTTCTTGCCTTCTCAAAGAGGATGAAGGAAAAGAAGGCAAGAAGAGAATTTGAAACTCAATTTTTTTTAAAAGCAAATGTTTAAAAAATTACATGTAATAAGAAATATTTAGTGAAATGCCAATATATTTGGAGAAAAAGAAAGCAGTTTATATAAACAAAATCTGGGTGTTTTAGTGGACTACAAGCTCAAGGAGTCACTATTTTATGAAGGCAGCCAAAAACTAGAGAAATTTCCTTGAAACTTCATGTTTGCTGGTTCTTACTAAGTACCTCTTTCCTTTTCTTGAGAATAAAACCATCTGACAGTTTTACTCTGCCAAATATCCTATTTGTCATTACTTAGGTGATTCCAAAGCAGGAAAGATGGGTCAATTGTATTTCCACCTCCCTTCCTGGAATAGTGGCTTAAAAAAACCTGGTGGAAACTGTAGGCAGAGTTTTTTAAAAGGAGTATTTACCTAACACATATGTGCATAGAAAAGATCCAGATTTAATGAAACCTTTCATATTTAGTTGTTTGCAAATCTTAAAGTACTATAAGACTTGGACCACTAGATAAACAGTGGGAAAAATCAAGACTAATTGAAAGACTTTATAAAGAGAAAAACTTCAATTAAAGTCCTCCATGCTAATCTCTTTGTGTTGTGGAAGTGACCCTAGGTTTTCAAAAGCTGGGACAACAGAGAAGGGATATTCTACCAATCTGGCATGTCTTCTTTCATTGACTGGTGATGCACCATATGTCCCCTGTCCAAGTCAACTCACATGAAGTCTGTGAAGCATGTAGAAACTTAGGTTTGTCATTCTAGATGGGGAGAGATTTTGAAGGCTACTAATTCCTTCCTTCTTATTTTACAAATAAAGAAACTGAAATCTAGGAAGTCTAAGGAAGAAAAGAAGGAAAAATGAAAAGAAGAAAGGAGGAAAAGGAAGGAAAAAAGGAAGAATCAAAGGAAGGAAAAAGAAAAGGAAGATGGAAAGAAGGAAACATTTATTAAGCATCTACTATGTTGCAGCACTTTTAAAGAAATTTGTAAATATTGTCTCATTTGATCATTAATTGAATAAATGAATTACTAAATGGAAAACTGTAATGTTCAGGCTAACTTTCTGGAGGACCTCGGGACTTAGTGCAGGAGTACAGGAGGCAGGAAAGCCAACATGAGGCTGGTCAAAGATAGAATGCCTCTCTTCCTTGTTGGCCCTTATATATCTTATTGTAATTATATCATTATAGCACACTGATTATGTGTGAACTTAGAGAACCATTACATCACCATGCTAAGTACTAAGTATATATGTGATCTAGAGAACAATCATCTCATCAATTCCACTGAATTAGCACCTTGTTTCAAGTATACTGTTTCAAGTACACTTCTCCAAAGTTCTACCCTCTACAACTCCCTCTTTCTTTTGTTTTAGAGCACAATGGTCCTGCCCTCCCTGACTTCTCAGGAAGAGAGGTGAAAACACCAAAAAGGAGGTGATCACACCCTCCCTGATTTCTCAGAAAGGTGAAAACACAAAACCAGATATTGTTAGCAGGTTTTCTCTGGGCTGAAGGTTCTTACTTGAAACAGGTACACATAAATCCATCAACAAGGGAGGTATTAATCAAGCACATAGTAATATAACATGGGCTAGTAGTGATGTGACAAACAACATGAATCAACATGAGGAATTATTTATGTCCATAAGTCCTAGAGATAGTTCAAAACCAATCTATTGTCAATTACTTCATGTGTCAGGGAATCCAATGATTCCTGCAGATTTGAAGTCCTACAACAGTTTCATCATGTCACAGGGAATCCAATGATTCCTGAAAGTTTTGAAGTCCTGCATCAGTCTTATCAACAATTTTTTGATGTTCATGAATCAATTGTCATCTGATGTTTCCTGGGTCTTCTCCTTTTCATACCTGGGTCCCTGAAGCCAAGCCCCACTTCCCATTTTCCTGAGTCAATCTACATTCTGATGCCTAATGGATGCCTCTGTTGCATTTTGGACATGGGGTTTTGGGTCTTGTTCTCCCACCCTGTCTTCTCACTCTGTCTCTATGCCAACATTGAGCTTTCAGATGCTCTACTTTACCACATTGAAAGCATCAATGAGTCACTCTGGAAGTCCCTTGCCAAAAGGGACCCTGTTTTCCTATGTTCTGCATCATAGCCTGGGTATAAAAGGCATTTGTGCCCTCTGTGGTACAGTGTCTTATGATCTCCTCTAAAGAAGCATGCTTGTGTTAGTCCTAGTATAATTCTTCTACAAACCTCATTAATATTTTCTTTAGCAAGTTGTTTTATCATAATTTCTGTTGCTACATTTTCACCAATAGTTTGTATGACAGCTGTCTGCAGATATCCCACAAAATCAGCAAAGGGTTCATTTGGACCTTGCACTATTTTCATGAAGGCTTCCCCTCTATCTTGTCTGGAAGGGTGTCCCATGCTTTGATAGCAGCAGAACCAATTTGTTCATATGCTGCTATAGAGTAATTAATCTGTGCTAAAGTGTCTGCATAATGACCTACACCTGTTAGTTGGTCAGAGGTAACTGGTATATTAATTCCAGGTTGCTTATTTCATTGGGCTTGTATTCTACACAGTTCACTATACTCAGAAAGCCACAACAAGTTTTGTCCAGGTTCTAAGCATATCCTTATTATAGATTTTCAATCATTAGGGGGTTAAAATTTCAAAAGCCAAATTCTCTAATAACACCTTAACATAAGATGATGTAGCCCCATAAAGAATGCAAGCCTTTTTTAGATCTTTGATAACTTATAGATTAAATGGAGTACATTTTCTTATTTCTTGACCTGAACAGTCAAACTCTTCCATCACAGGGTATGCTTCTATTCTCAAATCAGATGTATCTTGCCCTTCCTCTTTAGCTTTAATTAGTGCCTTTTGTAATCATGTCATAGGGGGTGGACAAAGCTGCGTATGGGTAGTGCTAATTGTGTCACTGCCTCTTCCACTCCTCTTCCTTTCTCCACCCTTGAAGGGGAGATTAAGGGGGAAGGGTCAAGAGATGGGGAATGCTCTAATGGCTCCTGCTGAGGAGCAACACATTCCTTAAGTTCATCAGCACTGTACTTAACTCTTTTCTTGTCTAATTCTTTATGCTTTTCAGCTGCTTTGTCAGTACCATTCTCCTTCCTGCTCTTTCTCCTTTTTTTTATTCTAATACTTATGCAATTCTTTAAAACCAATTGTATTATGTTGTGTGTGTGTGTGTGTGTGTGTGTGTGTGTGTGTGTGTATGTGTGTAATATTTCCTTAGGAATTGAATCAGGACCATTATCATTGTAATATTCAATTAGTTGCTTTTTCACTAGTTTCCACTTAACTGGATCTAATTTTTCTTCCTTAGAGAACCAAGGAGACATATATTCTAATGTATCTAAGAGTTCAATAATTTGCTCCCAAATTATAATCAAACCTTGCCATTTTATTAACTTAACTATGCTTTCTACACATGTCCCTTGGGATGAGGAAGGCTCTTTTCTTAATATTTGCCCCATTTTAGTTGAAACACTAGTTTAGCTCTTACCAAAGTTTCCTGTTTGTCTATTTTTGTACTCACCCTATTTCTGGGTCACAAGGACTTTTCCACTGAATTCAGTTGAACTGCTGAGGGTAAATCCTTATGTCCACTTTTGGGCATCAAAATGTAATGTTTAGGCTAAGCTTTCTGGTGAGCCTTGGGAACAGCCTTGGTCTCAGCAGAATAATTACCATGAAAATAGTCAGGAATAAAGTCCTGCACAGCCTGTATCTGTCATAGTCTGACCCAGTCTCCTCTGCCAGTTTGTTGGTCTCCCCTATAGTGCAGGAGGCAGGAGAACCACCACAAGGATAATCAAAGATAGAATGTTTTTCTTCCAGTCCTTGTTGGCCCTTACATACCTTATTGTAATTACATCATTGCAGCATACTGATTATGTGTGAACTTAGAGAACCATTATATCACCATGCTAAATACTAAGTATATATGTGAAATAGAGAACAATCACCTCACCAATTCCATTGAGTTAACTCCTTGTTTCAAGTATACTTCTCCAAAGCTCCACCCTCTACAGAAAACACTATTTTTAAGTATTTACTATGTAAATAATTTTATCATTAAGTGAGAGTGTATCTTTTTGTAAGATGCTCAGAGAGTAGGTTTCAAAAGATCTCTGAGGATTTCTTCTTCTAAATCTATGCTTCTATCTTCCCAAACCGAAGACTGGAAGAAGAATGGAAAGTAGCCTCCAGAAGTTATGTTACCTGCCTTTTCTATGGCCTTGCAATACTAGTAATATTTACTAGTCCATATCAAGCAAACAAAACCAACAACTCTTAATTTTTATTAGAGAAACTAAGAAAAAAAGACACATCTCTTCAGAAGTTCAATTCAGTTTGCCTGCCCAGTCCTTACTTGCAGAGCTGAGGTTCTGTTTAGGGGTTTACTAGTCCTTTCCCTCTTGTCTTGGTTTCTTCTATACTTAGAAGAGCACATTATCTCCTAGATCCTGGGAGGACCAGCTTGCCTTTTTCTCTCTAAAGGGAGCTTGAAAGACTTGGATAGTCCTTTGTTATTAGAGTACAGGTCTGGACTAGAATAGGTAAGAAAGGGCAGTGATATATGGATTCTTCTGAAAAGCGGGAATATTATGCTGCCCATGAGGAAAAATTTCCATAAGATTAGGACATTAATTAGAGAATAGAGTATGTGCAATAATCTGGGATCACAATAAGAGGGGATCTGAGTCTAGCTTTATTCTTCTAACAATCTTGGGAGGTAGGTGTTATCACCCCCATTTTACAAATAAGGAAACTGAGGCAAATAACACTTAAATGACTTGCTCATGGTCACATGGCTAGTATCTAAAGTGAGATTTAAACACTGATCTTCCTGATTCCAGCAAGATCTCTATCTATTCTATCCACTGTGCCACCATAACTCACGTATTCTAGCTTCACCTTCTATCCAACTAGTCATATTGATCTATCTCATTGCCAATTATTCTGCGGCTTATCACTTAGATTACTGGACCTTCAGAGGCCATGATCTGTGGGACCCTATTCATTCAACTCTGGAATCTCAACTTGGGCAAAACTCATGCGATTGGTAGATGATTGAGGACATAATCATGTAAGCCACTATATTCAGTCAATTTCATACCAGACTGGACCATCCTTTATATCCCATCTAGCCATTCATACTTGTTATCTTTCTGTTATCCACCATTCTCTATGGCTACATCCTCCTCCCTATCTTCTGCTCTCCAGCTCTTATTCTGGAAGCCATAATCAAATCAATGGTATCATTGTTTCTGAAAAAGACCTGTGAACATCAATTCCCTAATAGCTCTACTGTATTCTGACCACCCAGATCAAAACATTTCCTTAAATTTCTTTCTGTGTGTTTTCTGTCTATTTGTATCCACATGTTTAGCACAGCACTTGATCATTGCAATAATTCATTTTATTTATTCATCCTACTCCTACATTTACTCCTAATTCCCATGAGGTAGCCCCCTGTAAAGATAGTTTAAGAGTCAGTCAATCATTTTTAAAGTACCAACCAAGTACTTTGCTCTGCTATTTTAAATTTATTTTTTAATTAATTAAAGCTTTTTATTTATAAAGCATATGCATGGGTAATTTTTCAACATTGACTCTTGTAAAGCATTCTGTTCCAAATTATCCCCTTCTTACTCCCATCTCCTCCCCAGATGGCAGGTAATCCAATACATGTTAAATATGTTAAAATATATGTTACATCCAATATATGTGTACATATTTATACAGTCATCTTGCTGTACAAGAAAAATAAAATCAAGAAGGAAAAAAAAACTGGGAAAGAAAACAAAATGCAAGCAAACAACAACAGAGAGAGAGTGAGAATATGTTGTGGTTCATTCTAAGCTCCCACAATCCTCTCTCTGGGTATAGATGGCTCTCTTCATCACTGAACAAGTGGAACTGATTTGATTCATCTCATATTTGAGGAGAGCCACAGCCATCAGAATTGATTGTTGTATAGTCTTCTTGTTGCCGTGTACAATGATCTCCTGGTTCTGCTCATTTCACTTAGTATCAGTTCATGTAAGTCTCTCCAGGCCTTTCTGAAATCATCCTGCTGATTGTTTCTTAAAGAACAATAATATTCCCTAACATTCACATACCATAACTTATTCAGCCATTCTCTAACTAATGGGCATCAACCAGGTTTCCAGTTTCTTGCCACTGTAAAAAGGGCTGCCACAAACATTTTTGCACATGTGGATCTCTTTCCCTCCTTTAAAATCTCTATTGAATATAAGCCTTTTTGGATATAAGAAACACTGCTAGGTCAAAGGGAAGGCACAGTTTGATAGCTTTTTGAATATAGTTCCAGACTGCTCTCCAGAATGGTTGGGTTCATTCACAGTGTCACCAACAATGTATCAGTGTCCCAGTTTTCCCACATCCCCTTCAATGTTGATCATTATTTTTTCCTGTCATCTTAGCCAATTTTAGAGGTGTGTAGTGGTACCTCAGACTTGTCTTAATTTTTATATTACTACAAAGAGTTTCATTTTCTTCATCTGAAAATTGTTCATATCCTTTGGCCATTTATCAATTGGGGAATAGCTTGAATTCTTATAAATTTGAATCAGTTCTCTATATATTTTAGAAATGAGGCCTTTATCAGAACCTTTGAATGTAAAAATGTTTCTCCAGATAATTGATTCCCTTCTAAGGGGATACAAATTTTAAAAAGTTTACACTTCAATGAGGGGAAGACAACACACAAATGGGAACTGAAAAGGGGGCATAATGGAGGAGTGAGAGAAGTACCAAAGTAGCAGTAATGATCAAATGGGGCCATTAAAGGGGAGAATATGAGAAAAAGGAGGAAGAAGAGGCCTTCCAAAATGTAAGCAACATGGCTTGGCAATGACCAGGAAGTGGGCAAGAACAGTCCACGACATGTTTTCTCATTGCTGTTATATGACTTATAGGACAGCATCTTCTTTCAGATTAACACTTCTCATCACAGGAATTTCTTAAGATTGTTTCTGTCTTACTTATGTACAAAAGACACATAGGCTGAAGAAAACCTTGAGAGGAGGCCATTAAGCCTATCCTTCTGCTTTTAAATCATTCCAGATGAATACATTTTAGGAGGTTCTGTCCTTTGTGTTCTAAGATCAAGTTAACCTCTTTCCTTACATCCAAAGATGCAAAAAGAATGGCATGTGATCTGTTATCTTTTCTCTACAAATTGCTTGAAAATAAATTGTGTATTTGCAGGCGCTGTTTTTATAATCATCCACCCATACATCCAGATAACATTCTATAACTATGTATTCAGCATTCATCACAGAGGGGGCCTGTGTTAACCATTGTAGTAGATGCAAAGATGATTAAGATAGTTATTTCTGGTTTTATGAAATTTAAAATCCACTAGAGGAGGTAGAGACAGGTACAGAAAAGACTATAATATAGGGCAGTTTAACTGCTTATCATATGTTTTAAACACTTTTCAGCTCCACTGGTCACTAATTCTACTGTTGAACAATTCCTATTATTAGGAAACACTTCTAAGGGTCTATCTTGAACCCCATTAAACTTACTGTTTACAGTATATTTTAAAAATTCATAGTGAAAGTGGAAAGACTTAGATATTACAATTTGCCAGCAAATAATCATGTACAGGAAATTCAACAGTTATTCACTCCTTTCATTTGTTCATTCAAGATACTTATTGAATATGTGTTATATGATGAGAATTATGGAGGTAGGGAGGGGAGACATAAGAAAGTAAATAAGGTCTATTCTTCATGCTCTGGATAAAATATAGATTCAAGTAACAATACTGTAATAAGATTTCTGTGTCATAAGTACATGAAAGTACCATATTAATTCAGAAATGGGAATGATCACTTTTGCTGGCATAAACAAGAAGGGGTTTTTGGAGGAGACAGAATTTTAGCTTTGAGAATTATATAAGATTTTGAAAGAAGGTAATTGGGGCTGGGAAAATGGAATAAGAGTATACTCACCTACAAAAAGAGAAGGATACTTTTTCCTTATCTACTCTGCACATATGGACCCCAGAAACATTCAGGATATAGAACAAGCTTTTTTATTTAATCTATGCACACAGATGCTCATTTACACCCTTTAACATCACTTCTCTATTTCAGGGTATAAGCTGCATCAGCACACTCTCTTTACCATCTTTAACATACTGTTTCTTCTCTGTACCTTGCTCTCCTGGGCAAAAAAAAATCCCCATTGTTCCCCCCAGTTTCATCACAAGCAAAAGCTGAAGGCCCTAAGGACAGAAATACTGTGTTTGGGCTCTGGATTATTTATATCTACTTCTGACCAAGCATTCTGCCTGGAGGGCATGTGCACCATAGGAAGCCATAACTCCAGTCTCCCAGATACCTCTGAGCTTTGGGATGGAGGTTATGTAGCAGCAACTGTCACAGAATCATTGGGCTGAAAAGGGACCTTGCAAAGTTCTTTGGTCTAGTGTAGCCCTCTGCTTCCTGACAGGCCCACATGGAATTCATCCCCACCAGGAAAAAAACAAATAGGCCTCAGAGGAGATTTCACAGCCTCCTTTCACCTGTTTCACTACTTACAGACTTTACTGTTCAGGAAGGCCATCCCTTATAGACAATTTAAATTTCTCACACTGAAGCTTTGAGCCTATTTTCTTCTGGTTCTGAGCTCAAACAACATGGAAAACTTTCCAAAGCATCATTGCACTGGGAAATACCTCATATGAATCAGCCAGTGACATTTCTGAATCCTAGTAGCTGCAGGAGATGCTCAAGATGTACACTGAAAAGCAGACATCTTCCTGAGCTCAATTTAGATGCAAGCCCATTTTATAGATGGGTAAAAGTAATGCATTTCTCTTGAAGAGGCTAAGGCTGCATGGAGATTCACTGGCTTAAGTATGTTTAATGGCTTTAGGCTGAACTGCAAACATTGGCTTGATCTTCTCACTAATGAGTGACATCAGTGACAAGGCCTGTTATAGGTAGTGTAAATTGAGGTTTGCCTTTAGCAAAATGACCAGAAGTCCTTCCCTTACTACAGATGCGTGAGCAGCTTAAGAACATCATAAAACTCTGATACAAAAATCATCCTATTAGTTGATAATCCTTTTTAAAATACTGACTATATGCCAGGGCTTGTGCTAGATTCTGGAGGAAAAGAGAAGGGCAAAAAATAAAAATCCAACAACTCATAAAGAAGCAAAAATAGGAGTATGCTCTCAAGAAGCTGTATAATGGGGCAGATAAAATGTAAATAACTACAAACAAGAGAGAGATAGGGTAATTCATCAGTGGGAAAGCAACTAGCATGAAGGGAGGCTTTTTACAGAAGGTGAGTCTTGAAGCAGGACTGGAAGACAGGAGACAGGAAGAAGAATATTCCAGGAATAAGGGACAACCCAGTCACTTAATCACAGAATACATGGGAAGTATGAAAAGATTATAGAAATTCTCTAAAGCCTGGACTAGAGAAAGGAGCTACATGCACATCATGTAAATTCTACCTGTTTTAAAAAAAAATGGTCACCCTGGCTTCTGTTCACACAGATGGAATTGAATATGTAAATGGATGATTACTTAGAATATCTGGTGAGACTTTCTTTCCTTTAAATCAACATTTAAAAGTCCAGAGGTGTGATTGGAGGGAAGCTCTTTCCCTCCTTGCCAAACACTCCTATAGATATCTACTCTGTAGTCTGAAGGTCGTGGGAGTAAGGGCAGGTCCCAAGCTTCGTCCTGAGTCCTTTTTCCATTTCTCTCTATACTCTGCCTTGATAGTTTCATTCACTCTCATGACTTCGGTGATTACTTTTTTGCAGATGATCCCCAATCTTTATCTCCAACCTGGATCTCTATGGTGAGAACTGCTCAGTGGATATCTCTACCCAGAGAGTCAGGTGGCACCAATAACTCAACCTATCTAAAAATGCACTCATTGTCTGTTGCCCCAAATCTGCCCTGCTCCCAACTTCCCTTTTCCTATTAAAGACACAATCATTCATCCAGTCGCTGAAGCTAGAAACTCTTTGTTCTCCCTTGTAAGAAGAAATAATCCAGAAATTAGAAGAGATTGCAGAGGACACCTGACTGAAAATCCTCTTTAAAACACCCCCAACAAGTCAGGAAAGGAGAATTTTCTTTTAGAGAAGCTAAAAACAGGCCACATTCAGAAACAAGATTCCAACATAGATATGGAGCATTGGATCACATGTCACAATTCAGTTTTGAAGAATTAGGTCGAAGCCTTCAAATGTTCTACTGTTACAGGTCCCCTTATCCCATAAAGGTATGAGACTTACTTCCTATCCCATAAATATTTGTTTAAAGACCTCATCTGCCAGTTTAGTTTGTTGTAGGATCTATTAAGTAACTCTTCATGTTGATGTAAATGAAAGATAGGCATCTTGGGTGCCTAGGAGGTATTATGAGGAGAACTAGAGAAATATTTTGAAAGCAGAGACTTCTGCTTAACCTGGAATCCATTAACATAGTTGGTTGTTGTTTTGTTTTTGTTTTTGTTTTTGTTTTTAAGATGTTGGTAATTATCTCAATATAATTTGGTTTCCTTTTTTAATTCTGTTTATTTTATCTAGTTTATTAAAAAACATCATTCTAAGAAAGGATAAAGCTTCCTCAGATTGTCAAATGGGTTCATGATATAAAACACTTAAGAACCTGTGTTCCAGAAATAGGATTTCAAAATCAAATCAATTTAGTGATTTTTTAAAAAAGGAAAAAATACACCCCACAGATTAGCATGCAGGGTTTTCCAAAAGTCTTAATGAAGTTTTTAGCTATAATAACTTCATATTATATATCATATCAGGTAATTATCATATCATATCATCATATAATAATCACATCTAGCCACATCCCTCTCCTTCCCAAGAAGCTTCAATAGAATAAAATACAGTCAAACAAAGCCCTTTACATCCTGGTTCTAAGTTGTCTTTACAATGACTTCTCCATGACTCCTCCTTCATGTTCTACTTTTTAATCAAAGCAGCCAACATTTCATTTCCTACTTCCATAATTTGTATCTGACATGATCTTCCCTCTTCCCTCTTCCTTTTGGAATTTCAAGATCCATTCAAGGTTCAACTCAAATGTTGGTGGTCAGTTTATGCACTGCCTACTAAAAATGATTACTTTCATAATTACTAAGAACCATTCACTTTCTGTGCATAAGCAGGTCTTTTAGAAATGTCTTTATTGAGGGATGTTTCCCATTCGTCTATTCCCTACCATCTTTCTCTCTCCAACATACCAAGAATAATTAATTCTTCCCATACAAGAATGACTGATGGTTCATAGAAGATTTTTGGAAGTTGTTAGAAGGTTTTGCCTGCCAAAATAGGGATTATAACATTTAGAACATTGTTTTTTTTAAGTGATCATAAGTATTGTTTCTATATTTGACAGGTAAGGGAAAGGAGAGGAAGAGAAGTTAATAGACTACCCAAAGTCACATTAACAGAAAGGAAAATTCAATGTTCTTTATACTATATTACCTTGCTTCCAACATATCTCTAAGTTTCACTAAATCAGCACAAAATCAGTCAAGAAAAGCCAGTCTTGGAGCCTGAGAGCTTGAACCATCATTATATCATTATATATTGTGAGAAGCAAAATAAATAAATGCAAACAAAAAAAAAAAAAACAAACAGCAGCAAAAAACAAAACAAAACACTGAGGATTTTGTTCATTCTGAAAGTTGATGAAAATGATTTTAGTAGACAAGCCAACTAATGCTCTGTTGGTAGAACTGTGAATTGGTCTAACCATTCTGGAAAGTAATTTGGAATTATCTTAAGAAAGTGATAAAAGTGCCTCATATCCTTTGACCTAGAGATTTCACTGCTAGGCAAAGCAATATATACCTGGGAGAAGAAGGGAAATTGTTAGTTGGCAAATATATGTGTAAATAAATACATGTACACATACATATATATGTGTAAATCATAGTACATATGGACACATACATTTTTGCATTAAGCTGCTTGAAACTTTTCAACAATAATGTGATTTAAAGCAATTACAATAAACTTGTGATGGAAAGAGCCAACCACATCCAGAGAGAGAAGTATGGAAACCAAATGTGGATCAAAAAAATAATACTTTCATTTTTTTATGGTGATAGTGGTATTTGGTTGGCTGAGTTTTATCCTTTCTCGTATTTTTATTTTCTCTTTTGATCTGATTTTTCTTATGCATCATGATGAATATGCAAATGTTTTAAAGAATTCATGCATTTAACCTATAGCTTGCTGTCTAGGGCAGGGAGGGAGAGGGAGGGCAAAAAATTTGAAACACAAGATTTTGCAAAGGTAAATTGTGAAAATTTGTATGTATTTGGAAAATACATTAATTTTTTTTAAAAAAGAAAGAAGAGGAAAAAAATTGTCTTGTGTAAAAGAATAAAAAATAATGGTATTCTTTAAAAAAAAATTAAGATGCATGAAGTTCACACTTATACCCATGGATCCAAATTTCCTTTAGATCCCTACAAACACAATAAGTAACATTAACTTCTTTCAGTCTTAGTTTATTTATATAAGATAAATTTATCCATTTATTTATCTATTGGGGTGCCTATGGGGATAGAGAGAGCTGTCAAAGAAAGAACACTATAATTTCTGGTTAACAGAGAGATTCTAGTCCTCATTATGTCTTATATTATTTATATGACTTTGAATAGAATACTACCCCTCTTTCTGGGCCTTAGCTTCCTTACTAGTAAAATGAGAGGTCTGAACTAGATGTACCTCTAAATTCCTTCCAGCTCTGACAGTTCATGATTCGTGAGGGCCAATAATATGGTCCATTATACTTGTGACTTCCTATTCTAAAGGAATGCCCTAGGCTTTTTTCTATATCTAGTTCCCTTGTGTCCACTCTATTGAAAAGAAACATGCAGCACCAGCTAAACTATTCATACAGAAAAGTGTCAATTTCTGTTCAAGAATAATGGGAATGATAAACTGTTCTGATTTGGAATTGCATATTTTCTAGTCTATGCACAACATGACTAATAAGACAGCACAGCCAGACCACTTCTCCAAAAGAATTGCAGAGCAAGACATGGGAAGCAGTATGGCCTTTGGATAAAAAATCTTTGACCAAAGGTCAAGTTGCAGAGGTTCATGAGATCATAGAATTGTAGCCTGAAGTTAACACAAAGATCACCTAATTTACTCCTATCATCATTCAGAAAAAGATGTTGAGGTCAAGAGAGCAGGCAGGAAATACAAAGTCAGAATTCAAACTCAGGTCCTCCAGTTCCAAATCTAGTGATTTACACTACTTTCTAGTTCTGCCTCTGAGTCATGTGACCTCTCTAATAAGTCACTTGGCCTCTGTGAGCCTCAGTTTTCACATTTGTTTAAAAAAAATTCCATTGTAACTCAAAGGGAGTATTGTGAGTAAAAAAAATTAAATAGGTAGGTGTTTTAGAAAACCTGTTAGAAAGTCTTGGGTTCTAGTTCTGACTGTATTACTTACCAGCTACATAATCTTGGGTTAAACTCTCTGGATAACCATTTCCTGAAATGGTGAAATGACAGTATTAGGCTGGTTTCTAAAAATATTTCCAGTGAGGATGTCTTCTTCTAACACTTTGTGATTTGTGTTGTGTGTAGGGAAGAGTCCCAGATTATCATGAAAACTCCTTCCAGTCACACAAATTAGCATCTTGTAGGTACTATATAGTCTTAAGGAGCTGAAGTGATAAAAGTGATGAAGTAGATAGAGCACCAGGCCTGGAGGCAGAAATACCTAAATTCCAGTCCAGACTCAGATCCTTTCTAACTTTGTGACATTAACTAAAGGTATCTAAATTCTGGTTACCTCAATTTCCTTAACTATAAGGTGGTTATAATAGCATCTACCTAACTTCCAAGGTTACTGTAAGGATCAAAGGAGATATTTTGTGAAGTGTTTAGCAGAGTCCCTAGAACATAATAAGTGCTTAATAAATTATTGTTTTCTCTCTATTCATCTCCCTCTTCTAGATGCCTGGAACATTGATATGTTGAGTCCCAGTTTCTTAAACTGTGGTTGCAACCCCATTGCGGAGTCTTGTAACTGAAATGAGGCGATTAAATTATGATTTATTATCAGTAAATGTTTGATTTGTATACCTCTAGATCTGGGATCATGAAATTTCTCAAATAAAAAGTGATCACAAGTGAAAAAAAAAGCTTAAAATCCTTGGGTTAAATGACTTGCTTATAGTTAAAACAGATAGTCTGTGTCATCAAAGGCTCCTTCTAATTTCCTAACTCTGAGGGCTTCTAGTACTCTGCCTCACTGTCTCCCACTGGTACTTTTAAACTACAAAAGAGGAACACCTTTCCAGGGATGAACTCCACAAGCTACTTGCTGTATGACATTTCCAGCTGCCCTTAATAAAAGCTGTTGAACTTTAGAGGAAGCAATGAATTTAGCATCAAAAGACAAGTTTGTTCTAGTGCTGCCTCTTTCTTGCCATATGATTTTATACAAGTCACTTACCCTCCCCTAAGACTCAGCTCTCTCATTCAAAAAATGAAGATCTTTGTTCCATCTACATCATCAGCTAATTTGGAAGAATAGACAATGTAATCTTAAAATGCTATATTATCATCATTGTTATTAAAACTTCTCCACTGAAGTGCTACAGTGAGGCCCCATTATAGCATGGAGGTAATTCTGGCTTCTAACCATCCCAGTTCCAACACCAGCATGTGCTAAAGAGATGTGATGGATTATACCTATTGTCTAAGACTACCTCAGCTACATTCAAAGAGATTCATTATGATAGGTTTGAACCGGAGGTAGTTAAGTTATTTTGGTCAATAAGTCAACAAACATTTATTAAACATTTACTAGGAGCCAAGCACTGTGCTAAGTTCTAGGAATAAAAAGAAAGGCAAAAACAACCTATTTCCAAGGAGCTCACAATCTAATGGGGGAGAAAACAACTATGTATGTATAAAAATCTATACACAGGAAATTGGAGGTAATCTCAAAAAGAAGGCATGAGAATTTTAGCCATATCAAGATATGAATATCAATGATAGGACAAAGAAATTGGAATCTGTACTGATGGAGACAGCACCTATCCACACCAAGAACATTTTAGAATTTTAGAATCTGAGCCAGAAGAGCCTTCCAAAGCTATCCAGACCAACCTCAGCAAAAATTTTCTATACAACATCTCTGGCAAAGTGAGTCATCCAGTCCTTGCTTGAGGACCTCCAGTAATGGGAAATCCAAAGCTCCAAGGTAATTCATTTGACCCAGAGATAGCTCTAATTGTTTTTCAAGCTCAAAAGCTTTTGAATCCTTGAAATCAGCCTTCATGTTCGAGGTTGAACATCTCCAATTTTGCCATCCATTCTGGTTGCCCTTCTAAGAGCATTCTCCACATGAACAATGTCCTTCATAAATTGTGTTGCCCGGAACTGAACATAATATAAAGACATAATCTAAGCTCAGCAGAAAACAGTGAGATTGTCATATTTTTTAAATTAAAAATCATGAATCTCTTAATGTAGCCCCAAGACTGAATTAGCTTTTTGGTGCTTCCATATCAATTATTTATTTTGAACCCAAAGTCCACTAAAACCCCTAAACTGTTTTTCTCTTCTGATAATTTGTTTGCTATACTTTTTTCATCTTACACTTGTGAAGCTGATTTTCTGAATCCAAATGTAAGCTTTACATTTATTGTTTAAAATTGCATCTAATTGGATTCAGCTCAGTAGTCTAGCCTGGAAAGATTTTCTGGGATCGTGATTATCATTATCCAGCATCTTAGTAATCTTTCTCAGTTTTGTGTCATCTGCAAATTTGATAAGGATGCCTTTATCTAAATCACAGATAAAATGTTAAACAACACAAGGCCTAGGACACTGTACTGGAAACCTGCAGACAAGCTGATATTAATAAAATCTCTCCAATCTGAACATGACTGAAAACAACTAAACAACAACAACACATTGTATGGACTTCTATAAACCTACATGTGCCTCAGTTTCCTCACCATAAAAATAGGGATGATTATAGCACTTGCCTCCTAGGATTGTTTTGAGGATAAAATGAGATGTTTTATAAATCACTTTGTAAACCTGTATTTTTTATCCAATTGCACTAGCCCACATAAATCTATCTGACCATCGTCCTTACCCTCTGAGAGCCCACAATTTAATGGGGAAAGGAAGGAAATAGGCAAATGTTTGAAAATGGAAAATAAATGTTAACTTCTAGAGGAGATTTTCCTCTAAAGACAAGTTAATAATCTTGAGGTGAAAAGGAGAGAGCCAAGTTACATGTGCCAGGGACCTTACTAGAGCAAGGGCCTACCCCAAAGTACCTGGGTAAATGGAGCAAAACAAAGATTTTTTAGGTAATGACATCCAGTAGTGTTAGGACCAGTGCTTACTCTCAAAGTAAGGGGAATGAGGTTGGGGATTGGGAGGTGTGAATCTCTGGCTGAGGAGCTGTCAATAGCTGCATGGCCAAATCACTGTTGATCCTTTTTTTTTATCATGGTTGTACATCCCTCTCTAATCCTCATCACTGGGCTGGCCAAAAATAGATATGAGCTGTGCTTATTTAAGTTCAAAATGAAGCCTTCTGGGTCCTCATTCAGATTACCAAGCCCCATGATTAGCATCCCAAACTGCACACTCTCATCAAAGCCTTAGCTTGGAATCATGCCAGACCCAGGATGGTCCATTCAGAGTAACATCCATCACACAGATGTAACCAGAGTGGAGCATGGGGCTGAGGGATAGAGAAACAGAACTCACTGGACTCTCCAGGTGTGTATATCCCTTCCATCCTAATTTTCTGTGTGATAGGTATTCTAAAGTTCAAAAACCATTCCTGGGCAAGGGGGTCTGAATAAACAATCTGCCAGTGATAGTCCCAAGTCTCTCCTTTTTCCACAGAACCTCAATTTAATTATAAGTTGTGGATATTAAGAATTGTAGCACCCAATTAATAGGGTTGTTTTTAAATTCAAATGAAATGAGGTATGTAAAATAAAGTATGTAAAGGATCAATCTATGGGCATCTGTAAAGGGCTAGGCACTGTCCTTGGTGGTAGGGATATAAATAAAAACTTCCTAAACTGTGAAATTCTATATTGTTGTTCAGTTGTGTCCAACTCTTCATAATTCCACTTGAGTTTTTTTTTTTTTTTTCTTGGGTTTGTCATTTCCTTCTCTAGCTCATTTGGCAGATGAGGGAACTGAGGCAAAAAGGGTAAAGTGCCTTGTCCAAAGCCACATAGACAGTAAGTATCTGAGGCCAGAGAATTCAAGAAGATGAATTGTCCTGACTTCAGGCACCTCACTCTATCCACCAAGCCACCTGGCTGTCCCTGAAATTCTATATAAATATCAGTTATAGTTATTGTTATTCTTTTAATATTCATTACCTCATTCTCACCTTTTTCAACACAGTTAGAAAGAATTCTGGGTCAAGACACTATCTTACTATTAGTACTTTATGGAATCTTGCACAAGTAGATAAAATTACCATTTTGTAAATAATTAAGAATATTGAGATGCATGTTCATCTTCAGCAGGCTCAACAAAAGCATTTTGAGACTCCAGTTTGGATAGAATGGAACAATAGAGATGACAATAAAAATAACAAGCATTTACATGTCTCTTTAAGGTTTACAAAGTGATTTCTTAAAATTATCTTATTTTATCCTCAAAACAACCCTGGGAAGCAAGTGCTATAATTATCTCTATTTTATGGTGAGAAAACTGAGGCAAATGCAGGTTCATATTGATCCATACAGTGGGTTGTTGTTGTTTAGTTGTTTTCAGTCATGTTCAATTACTTGTGACCCCAGTTGGGGTTTTTTTAGACAAAGGTATCAGAGTGGTTTGCCATTTCTTCTTCAGCTCACTTTTCAGATGAGGAAATAGACAATGTTAAGTAACTTGTCTAAGATCACTCAGGCAATAAATGTCTGAGGATGAATTTGAACTCAGGTTTTCATGACTCCAGACCTCCAAGCTCTATCCACTGCACCATCTACTACATAGCTAAATGTCCTTAAATCTTTATGGCTCAAAATTATGTCCAGATTTTGGGAAGTAGTTCTATCTGTAATATCCTCTAGGTCAAGAATTAAAATTTATTTAATTCTCAAGGTTTGAATTTATCATATCAGTTTTCTTCATCTCTTGATTTAAATAGGACAACAATAGTATTTCTCAAATATTTACCTAGATCAATTGCACACATACATGTGTGTGTGTGTTGTGTGTGTGTATGTGTGTGTATGTATATGATAAATCCATTTGGCAGTCTGGTAAAACCCAAGGATTGACTCTCAGAATAATTTTTAAATGCATAAATACAATACCTAGGATTGCAAAGAAATCTAATTATTTTGGATATATTCATTAAAATATGAAACAAAATAAGTTCAAAGATCTCAGCTTAAGAACCCCGTTCTTCAGTCAAAGGGCTTCAGTAAAATCTCACTTCTGATGCTCACTTCTTATGTGACTTTAAGGAAGTCATTTTAACTTCCTTTAGTCTAAATTTCTTTATCTGTAAAAGGGCATCTGAGACCCTTTCTAGCCCTTGATCTAAAAGCAGAACAAAACAGGAATAGATATAGCACTGCACATAGAGCTGGGAAGACCTGTTTTTTATTCCCATGTCAGACACTCACTAACTATATGATGCTGAAGTGACAAGTTATTTCAGTGCTCTTAACTATACCTTAGATTCTTCATCTGCAAAGTGAGATTAGATTCAATGGCCTCTAATACCTCTAAGATCTTGTGATCTTATACAAGAATTTCCAATTCATCCATTCTTACTTAACCTGTTCAACTCTTGCTCATGTTCTTCCAAAAATGCACAACAGAAAGACCATTCAACATGCTAGAGGTGATCCTCCATTTCTTTCAATATTGCAACAGTTGCAGCAAGGCAGTCTCTTTATCTAACTGTTGTCCCTTAACTTTTCTAAGTGCCCATCAGAACACCTACTTTTTAATAATAATTTTAACTACCTTTGTTATAGCAATTGTTGTGGTTAAATGATTCCTTCTATATCTTTGTGCCCACTTTGATGAAATAAAACATCTCCCACAAACGAAATTATGTATCGTGGACACCTGTTGAATGTTGTTATTATGCTATTGACACATAATAAAAATTATTTCATAAGTATTTCCCAGAAGAAAGTTATTTACTCTCTTATAGAGAAACTTATTTGGATGCATTGGAGATTTACTCCTAAGAAAGAGATAATGTAAAATTAGTGAACTTAGGGTGAAGATAAAACACTTGCATCTTTTTTATATTCTATAGATTTGCCAAAATTGGTATAAATCTAAGATCATGTACCATACAGAAGTATGATACAATTTATGAGCTATGTTTTTTCTATGTGCATATGTAGATGATCTAAACATGTCAGTCTTCTGTACAAGGATCTTCAGTAGCTTCCTAAATGTTTTTTGACAACTTATTCCTACTTCAGGCAAAATAAAATTTGAATTCCTTTGCTAGACATTCAATCTGTTGCTACCCTACCTTTCTAGAGTTTTCTCATATTATTTTTCTTCATGGATTCTATACTCTAATCAAACTGGAAGCAGCATGGTATAGTGGAAATACCACTGGCTTTGGATTCACTACAAAAACTGGTTTGGTCACTAATTCAATTATTATATGTATGCCTTTGAGAAAGTAAATATCTCTGGAAATTAGCTTCCTTGTCTGTAAATGAAGTGATTGGTCTAACTGCTTGGCTCATCCCATGCATACTCTGTCTGCCGAATACTCTGTTTTTTTGCCTTAATGCTATTTTCTTTTCCTGAAATGTCTTACTCTTCTCCTTCACCTGTTGATTTCCGCTCAACATTTAGTGTCCTAATGATGGACGGATTGCCTCTCTATAAATCAAGTATTGATTTATGATGGACTTGAATTCCACTAAATCCTTAGATCTTTGGGGTGCTAGAGAATCATGACTCATACTACAGGAGAGAATACAAAGGATGCTAAAGCTGATGTTTAAGGGCTGCTTTCTTTTGAGAGATGCTGGCCATGGCCTCTTCCTCTGACTGTTGTCTCAGGAAGGCTCTTCTGTCTCATATAGAGTTCGCCTATGGACCATACACCCCAGATCAGTGCTAACACTTTTGAGTTAGAAATCACAATGACCAAATAATGATAGAAGCAAACAACATCATTGCTTTTTAGGATATCTCTTTAGATTATAAAAATAATCAGTCTTCTCAAAGCCACAGGAAGAGCCAAGCCAGAATATTCATTTGGATGAAATTAACAGATATTCACATATCAATGTTTTTCCAGAATTTATCCAGAGTAAAATTTAATAATAATAATAAAAAAAGAATAACAAAAATCCCTTTCTAAGACATTCTTTGTGAAAAAAAAAAACTCCCCAACAATAGTGTAAATGCTTTGGGATATTTTCTACTTGTAGGGATGGGTTTCATAGAGCCAATGGAATTCTTAATTAATCTCCATTTAGGAACAAAAGAATTCCTGTCAGATGAGATGGTGCATTTAAGTCTGAGATGCTCTCTGTGGACTGGAAACCATTTTATTAAATCCTTTTATTTTTCCTATTTGAAGATTCATTTCCTCAACTTGGTCACAGTTTCAGAATTGTTAAAATAACCATTGAATTTAATTCCTCCTCATTTTACAGATTAGGAAACAAAGATAGTTACATGAAGCAGGATTTGAACCTCTAAATTTTGGATTCTAACACAAGGTTCTATTCATTATTTTATGTTGCTTCTATCTAGAGGCAATTTCCCATTATTCTCCAATACATAACTTCTTCTCCACTCTGGTCAATGTTATCTTTGGGCTTGCCATGCTCTTTCTCACCTCTAAGCTTTTGTTTATCTCAGGATATGGGTGTAGTCACATTTGATATTGATGTTCCTGGAATTATGCAAATTTCTTTAAAGGATAAAGGCATAGGGTAGAAAAAACAGTTAAAATCTAATCTTCTGGTGGGTTAAACACAGAAGACATTGAGAATATAAGAATGCAGAAAAGTTATATCAAGGAAGGCGAGAAATTTCAAAAGAATATGTTGTGGAAATTATCAATATGTCAGAAATAATTATTCATGACATTGAAACAAAATGGAAGAATTCAAAGTCCAACTTCCATTAGATAAGAAGACATTAAGGGAAAAAAAATCTATTCAGTCTTCCTGATTTCCTTCTCAGAATGCCTCAAACACTGTTTGTACCATATAACTGGATATTGAATTGTAAGATAGATGAGGAATAAGGGAAATAGGGTACAAGGAGTATAAGGGGAATTTATGTAGTACTTACTGTATGCTAGGTATGAGGAATAGGAATATAAGCAAAAAGAAACAGTTCTTAAGAAGTTCACATTCTAATGGAACTAATCATAATTGTATTTATAATCTATCATTCTTAGAGACCATACGAATAAATGGAGCTTTCCTTAAAATGATAAATAGCATCTATCTAAAACTATTAGCAAGCATTATATGCAAAAGGAATAAGTTAGAAGCATTCCCAGCGAAATCAGAGGTGAAACAAGAATGAAGTTGTGAATTGATCCAGCCATTCTGGAGCAATTTGGAACGATACCCAGAGGACTATAAAACTGCATACCCTTTGAAACTCTACTCAGTCTGAATCCCAAAGAGATCATACAATAGGGGAAACACATGTGCAAAATATTTGTAGCAGATCTTTTTGTGGTAGCAAAGAATTGGAAAATGAGTAGATGTCCATCAATTGGGAAATGAATGAGAAAGTTACATGAATGTAATAGAATATTATTTTTCTCTAAGAAATAAGGAGTAGGCTGATTTCAGAAAAGCCTGGAAAGGCTTACAGAACTGATGCTGAGTGAAGTGAGCAGAACAAATAGGACATTGTACACAATAACTTCAAGATTATGTAATGATAAAACTTTGATAGAGTTAGCTCTTCTTAGCAATAAAGTAATCCAACGCAATTCAATAGACTTAAGACAGAAAATACCATCTGCATTCTACATATGCAGACTGAAGATGGAATAAAACATACTATTTTCACCGCTCTTTTTGTTGTTGTTGTTCTTTTTTTCCTTTTTTGTTTCTCATGGTTTTTCCCTTTTGTTCTGATTTTTCTTTTACAACACTACTAAGAAGAAAATATAATTTATTTTGCTCAAGTTTGTTCTATGTACTTAATTTTATCTTACAAACTACAACAAGGCAAGCTCCCAAAGAGAAGAGATCACTCTTATACTCATCCCCTCCAATGCCTAGCACTGTGTTGAATACAAGTAGGTTATTCAATAAATACCAATTTAGATACTAAGTAAGTTACAAGCTAAATAGCCCATCTTTGCATCAAACCATGATGTGTCCTCATTACCTGTAGCTAATTTTTTAAAGCTAACATTTACATAGCACTTTTGCAAAGTGCTTTACAGATATTATGTCAAATGATACAACAACCCTGGGAGATAAGTGCACTTTTATCCCCATTTTACAGATGAAGAAACTCAGGCAGACAAAGATAAGCAGACTCCATATTTAGTATGTATATGAGTCTAGCTTCTGGTCTTCAGGAGTTCAGGTTCATTCACAGATTCAATCATCAAACATTTATTAAAAATTGACCATGAGCAAAGTATTCTGCTGATGTTCTTTAACAACATGGATGGCTATGATGTCAGAATGAAGTATGTGCAAATACTATAAACATGCTAGGGGGTTAGCTGAATGACAAATCCCTAGTGCTCTAATATCAGGGTGAATTAACCTTCTAGAAATTGTGCTGTTCCATGAATCTGGTAGAGGAAGGTGTCAGGGAAGGGAGAATTGGTGCCCAATGCTGTCTGCCCTCTGGCTGATTATTTTGAAAAAGGATAATCAACCTTACTGACAATTCTGGATATTATCACTATCAGTTTAAAGAAACAATACCTTCAAGGTGAAAGGCCCTGAGTCTGGAGGCAGACGTAAACAGAACTCCCTGGATCAAGCATGGATGGAAGTATAGTTTGGTGCCACCTGAGACAATGTCTCGGGGGCAGATACCACACAGGCAGGAAGGGGCTAGGGCGGCTTCTCCTGCTCTTGGGTAGGAAATACCAGAAGGGCAAGGCTGAGAGTGAGGAAATGAAGCTGTGATCAGGGGGAGAAGAAATGGCACTGAAACTTCTCAATAGGAGGAGGAGCCTTTGACTTCCTGGCCATTACAATGTTTAGTTTCTCTTCCTCATTTCCAGTAATAATCTCCATGACTAGTAGATCAGAGACTTTTTTTTTTAATTTTATGCTGTTCACCTCTCTAGCTAGAATCTAAGCAGCAGTTACCATCCAGAACGAAGAATTTGATTATCACAAAGGGACACCCTGGAACATTAGAACTTAAAGAGGCTGAAAAAGATCCTCTAGTACAATGTCAGGCCTTCAAGCAAGTCAATGACCAAACATCAAAGGCTCTATGTGTTTCTGGAGAATCCAGAAGATCAAAACTCCAAGTCTTCCTTCAGTGGCTTATACAGATCTTTTTAAACTTTTTACACTTGGGACCCATTTTCATCCAATAAATTTTTTGGTAACCCCAGGTATATTGGCATATGAAATAGGTATGAAAAATCAAACATTATAGTAAATCATAATTGTTAAACCCCCACATTCAATTATGAGATCCCATGTTTGATGGTGACCCACAGTTTAAGAAGCTGGGGCTTGTAACAACTGGTCTTTTATAATTCTAATGATGGAGAAACAATGTGATACCAGGAAGAATTTTGAATTTTAATGAAAAAAAAAAAAAAAAAAAAAAAAAAAAAAAAAAAAAAAAAGATCTGAGCTCAAGATTCAGCTGGATTACTAACTAGTTTTGTGATCTCAATCAAGTCATTTCTACTTTGATGCCTTTGGTTTCCTCCCTTATCAGTAAAGTGAAGGGGATGGAAAGTTACCTTCCAAGTCTAACCTTATATCAGTCAGTGTTATACCTTAACTTTTTTCTTTCAAGGCTAAGCCATTAACATTCTCTGCCTTTTCCTCCAAGCTAGAGCCTGCAATTCTGAAAACAGTTGAGGGCATCCCAGACGGCAGAGAAATACTAACCAAGGGTAGCAATCTTGTTTGTAATTTGTTCAAGGAAGGAGGAAGCAACAGGAGCCTACAAGAGGGAAGTTTTGTCACTCTGCCTAAAGACAGAGCCAAATTTTCTTTCTGTTCATGCCAATGCATTAATGTTTTCCACATATACTAAGCTTAGACCTTCCAGAAATGTTGAGGGAGCTGACTGAGGAGTATCTAAGCAAGGAAGAACTTATCTACATTAGGTGAAGTCCCATAATGGCTTGTCATCCCTTCAAGGGTAATGGAATAGACATTATGGGCCCCTGGTAGGAAAGGGGGAAATAAAATGACTTCTGAATTCTAGATGGGAATTTTCCTGTGGCTTGTAAACTCACTTAAATGCCTGGGGAGCTGACAGAATGACAGAGAAGAATTGCAAGGCTCTCAAGTCTTGCTCCCATGGGGACTGAGCTTTCACCCAGCAAGGCTGATGGAGTCTCTGTCTAGACTAAGAAAATGAACTTCCCTGGGGTGTGTGTTTTCCAGCTAACTAAGCAACACTTATCTGAGAGATCAGGACAAGACTAAGGGTCAAGAGCTAAGCTTTCCTTAACCTCAGACTCCCTGTCTGAGACTTTAAGCAATTCACTTTGTGCCTTGATTTCCCCGGCTGAAAAATGATTACAATATCAGAGGTTTCTCTGCATCTTTCACATGATTGTGAGTATAATAGAAGATGGCATGTGGAAAGCGTTTGGAAAATAGAACCTAGAGAATAATTTCATAGCCAATGGAAAAAGAAAAAACCCAAAACAAAAAATAGAACCAGGAGAACAATTACACAATGACCTTGCATAGAACATGGTACACAGTAGGTATTTAGTACATGTTTATTATTTGATTGAAAAGAAAGGAAAATAGCAACAGAATACAGTACTCAGATCAATACAGCCCAATGATGATTTCAGAAGATCACTGATGATCTTGGCCCACAGAGAGTTGACTATAGCCTGGGAGAGAGGCAGACACTGGCAGGCATGGCCAATGTATTGATTTATTTTGCTGACTGCTGTTCTACATTACAAAGCAGGGTTCTTTTGGGAAGTGAGAGCCACAGTTTAAAAAATTAGAACAAGAAAAATGTATTTCTTTAAAGTGCTTAGACAACAGAAATAACAGATCTATACAAATTAGAGATAAAATTCTTGCTGTATTTTATTTTCTTTGCACTTTTATCATCAGCGATTTTCCATTAAGCTACAAATTTAGAACTAGAAGGAACCTTAGAGCACATTCAGTTTAAACTCCTCACATTACATATGAGGAAACTGAGGCCCAAAGACATTTAGTGACTTGCCTGTGACAGTGGCAGGATTTGAATTCAGGTCTTCCTGTCTCCAAGTCTAACAGTCTGCCTATGATACTTAACCTCTACCATGAGAATCATGGACCTCCCCTACTCCCTTTTTTTGGCTAAATCTACACAATCTCCTCCTTGTCTCCTCCTTTCTGGCCCTTACTTAGGCATTTACTAGCTGTGTAACTCTGAGCAAGTCACTTAAACCTGTTTGTTTCAGTTTCCTTATCTGTAAAATAAAATGGAGGAGGTAATAGTAAACCACTGCAATTTCTTTGTCAAGAAAACTCCAACTAGGTTAACAAAAAAGTGAAATATGACTGAAATGACAGATCAGCAGCAACAACCATTTCTAATCCTCTTGAACATTAGGTGGTATCTGGAGAATGTACTTCCTTCTTCCAAATTACTAGGCTTGCTCCTGTCTTTCATTTCACAAACTATTAAGGGTATTAAAAAAATCTTTAGAGACTGTCAAAATAATAGAGACAATCTAGTTCAACCTTTCCATTTAAAGATGAAGAAGGTAAGTCCTAGAAAGATTTAACGACTTGGCTAATGTTACAAAGTTACAAACATGTTCATAACAATAGTAACAACTTATACTTATATTCCACTTTAGTGTTACAAAGCAATTTCTTCACAATGGTCCTATGAGACAGATACTACAGTATTCTGTCCCATTTTACATATAGGAAATTTAGGATTAGAGAATTTAAATAATTTATTGGGGTATAAAATGTGGTAAGTGCTGGGTATTTGAACTCAGCTCTGACCTGTTTTTAAATCCCATGCTCTTTTCACCAGATCACATACTATTTTTTCAAAGGAAAAAACCTCAAAAGCAAATCTCTGTCTCTCTCTATTTCATTTCATTTCTGATTCTCCTCTTGACAGACTCATCAAGTGATAAAATCAAAGCTCCTATTACAGATACCTATAGGTGAGTTTTAGACAGACAAATAATAAAAGCAGAATGAGAATGTCTGAGCCCTGAGCCCAGAAGATGGGCAAAAGGCTAGGGAGCAGATGAATCCAGAGAAATACTCTATTTGTTCCAATTGGTCAATCAACAAAATCTTTGTAAAGTGCCTATTATATGCAATACACTAGGTGCTGGACATGTGGAGACAAGAGTGAAAACAGTCCCTAGTCGTAAGCAGTTTATATTCTAACCAGAGGAGACATCATGGACACACATAGGTAACCACAAAATGGTATACACATGGAGCTATATACAAAGTGGTTTTTGATGGGAAAGACTAATAGTTGAAGACTAATAGAAGATTGTACTTGAGCTAAACCTTGAAGAAAATAGAAAACTAGATTATCTCTGTTACTTGAATGACCTCTGATGCCTTTTTTTAGTTTATGAAATGAAGGCTTTCTAGGACTGACAGTTTTGGAGAGAAAGAAAGTGATCAAGAGTAAAGAATTGAGAATGCACTGAGGTTGGGCACCTAAGTGACTGGAAAGATGCTAGTGCCATAGTCTGCATGTTTAGAGTAGGTCTGAATCTAGATTCTTCTTCTTGCTGCAGTTCTGTCATTTCAGTCATATCTCACTTTTTGTTACCCTAGTTGGAGTTTTCTTGGCAAAGAAACTGGAGTGGTTTTATTTTATTTTACAGACAAGGAAACTGAAGCAAACAGGTTTGAATGTCTTTCTCAGAGTTACATGGCTAGTAAGTGCCTAAGGCCAGATTTGAACTCTGGGAGATGAGTCTTCATGATGGCCACCTGGCTCTCTGGGCCCTATAGTGCCACCTAGCTGCCTTAGGTTCTAGTTAGTTTCCACTGTTCTGACTTACCGATATACAACTGGCCCATTTGTGCCTCAGTGTCATTGAGTTTGTTGAATCCCTCACCTGCATACTCTCCCTCTTTCACATCACTCTTAGCTCTATCCTTTAAGGGAAGCCTTTCTGCTTGTCAGTCATCTCGCCTCTTAAATATCCCTTCAAGTAAGGAATATCTGTCCAGCTGAATTTGTCTGTTTCTATTCCTTGTATGTCTTTGCTTTTTCATGTGTGCACATCTTTCTATTTACATATGTAGTCTTCTCCCACTACTGTTTCCTTATATCTCCTTTTCCTTTGATAATTCCTTATACTTTCCAATATAGAGCCTGTGGACAGGATAGTAGTGACTTGGATTTGGAGTCAGAATAAATCTATTAAACCTACAGATCTAGGTTTAAATTGCAGCTCTGTTATTTACAACAGATGTAAGCGACAAATCAGTTTTCTGCTTGACTTCAACTTTCTTTTTCTATAACAAGGTGATGGGACTAGTTACTAAGGTTCCTTCTGCTCCTAAATCCTCAACTATAGTAAATAAATAACTATCACCTGAGTGAGGATGAGTGGACGAGGTGAGAAAAAAGAGGTTAGTATACAATGTTATTCCACTGATAATCAAGGATTTGTGGAGTGGGATCAGTGGAAGGGTATAGCAGAAAAATCAATCATCTGCATGTTGCAAAGGCAAATATACTGGAAATAGTTGCCTTTCTGATTCATGTCTGAATCAAAAACTCAACCCATTTAATCACAGTCAAAGAAATGAGGCTGTTTCCCAGTGAAGCACTCCAGTTCTCCACAGATTGCATGTGGTCTGTTGACATCCTACAGAGTGACCTTTTTGACCCTCCAGAACCATCTTCCACATTGCTAATGATGTTGCAAGGTAACAGACTCTTTTTAAGGTCCCAATGCAACATCTTTGCCCCTTAAGACGACCAGGGATCTAGCTCCTAGAGAAAGCTATTTGCATTCAAGAACCATTCAAGGACAAGGACACTGCAGACAATTACTGGAAATAACAACACTGGTGTAAAAAACAGAACCCCATCTCTTCTCTGCACCCTCAGGTTCTTTTTTACATGGTCAATAAAGTGGCTGCCTGATTACTGCTTTTGTCAGGGCTCGGATAATAGTGATTATCAGCAGAATGGGGCAACAGAGTGAGAAAATCTGCTATCTGGCCAATTTGGTGCATGGGGGCAGCAGCTAGACACCAGACAGGTCCCAGATGTGGCACATCTGCAGATTAATTTCCTCAAAAGCCCTTCGGCATCAACAAAATAATCAGGATGTTCCCTTGGCACTAGGAAACTAAGATGTTGCAAGGATATCTGACCATGGGGAGCAAGCTAAGTTATAGAGAAAAAAGTGCCCAGTTTTCATGAGGCATATGATCTACCAAAAATAAAGGAAGTCAGAATGATTGCCAACCCAACATAATTTATACTGAATTGTCAATGGTAGTAAATGATTTTGTTCTTTTTTCTCCAAAACAACATGTGGATACTATATTCACATGAAATGGAGTTTGTACCCCAAAAGGATCAGTTACATAAGGTATACAGACCCCTATGACACAGGAGGTACATGTACATAGTGCAATTTTGAAATGTAATGATATGAGAACCTCTGTATAAGCACAGTTTGTATTTTGGTTGAGTCTGGGGATTTTGTTGTTGTTGTTGTTGTTCAGAACTGTGATTGTCATCTCTCAGTTACAGCTAGGTAGTGCAGTGGATAAAATACTGGACTTGAGTTCAACAATAGCATCAGATTCTTATTAGCTATGTCACTCTGGACAATTACCTGTTTCAGTTGTTTCATCTGTAAAATGGGTATAATAATGATTCCTTACTCTCAGATTTATGATGAAAATCAATAAGAATATTTGTAAAGGGCTTAACATGGTAATAGATACTGTATAAATGTTTATTCCCTTCCCTTCTAGTGCAGGAACTCTTACAATGCATATCAGCAACTCACCTATAATTTATACCCTTTGAGAGTTGTTTGGAACTCTGCAAAATCAAATGATTTGCCAATGGCTAAACAGCTAACATGTCAGAAGCAGGATTTGAATCTAAAAAGGTTCTGATTCAGAGGCAGATACTCTATCCACTGCACCATGCTGCTATTCATGCAACTTTATACTTTTTTATATAATATTCATGATTATAACTATCTATGCCGATATTATCACACTAGACTAAAATCTCTATAAGGACAATGATCATAGCTTATGTAAACTTTGCATCCTTTTCAAATATAGCACTGTGTATCCAGTAATTGCCTAATGAATGTTCATTGAATTGGAATGAAGACAAAGAACACTAAAACCTATGAAATGTGTTCTCAACTTCATCATCTAGGGTTCCTGAAATATCCTAAAACTCCAAGAAAAAAAATACCTCCTCTTTTTAAAATGAGATAATGCAATTTTACTTTACTTCTAATACGAGATTCATTTATGAAATGCCCTACTCGCACTATTAATAGCTATTGGCAAGACTAAGGTATAAAATTATGAAGATAATAATAGAAAATAGAACTACATATGTCAAAAATAGAACTACATATGAAAGTATAGTTGGCTTACTGTAATCAATTCCCAATGTTGAAAGACAGTTCAAATAATATGCAGTCCTGTGGAAGATTCAGTTGTCATTTTTTGATAATAAAATGATAACCATTGGGATTTAGATACTACTTTAAGGTTTACAAAACCTTATATATAACTTTCATTTGCCTCTTAACAACAATCTTGTGAAGTAGATATTATTAAACTCATTTTATTGTGATCAAAACTTGTAGAAAGCATGATTTGAATTCAGATCTTTCTGACTCCACATACAGCCCTCTAATCATGATGAAATTTTGCCTGTGAAAGGTCTATTAAATTCATTCACTTATTCATTCCTTCATTCCATGCATTCATAATGAGTAATAAGTCCATTTAAGCACCATAGAAGGGTTCATCCTGGATAGGATTCTTTAAGATTCTACAATCCTATGACCCAATGGAGTCTAGACATATAGATTGATCTGATCTGGGTGAGGTTAGAATGGAAGGCTTCCTGGAAGGCCTTGAACAGTAGGCACTCAATCAATATTGCAGTGTGACGTTCAAACTCTAAACAATATGTCTAGTTCTCAGCATGCACAATGCAGTATTTCTGTCATAGCCCCATCATTCCTCTCCCCTGGCATACTTCTCATTTCCCCTGCCCAAGATAAAAAGCCTCCTAAAGGGCCTGTCTAATTACCAGTGGTATGATTGGGGGCAGGGAGAGAGAATGTAAGCCAGCATCTAATAGGTCCTATCTAAAATGCAACAGAGAAGACAACAGGGTTTTACAAATAATAGCATGAGAGGAAATGTATGGCTGCATTTACTCTTCCTTTTTTAATGGAAAGAAAGAAAAGCAAGAATGTAAAAATATGTCTCTGATGAAAAGGCCAACCCTTGTACCTGCCCCTTCAATTCTTCATCTTCTGTCCCCCACCAAATCATTATCCTTTCCTTTCTCTCCTTCATTCTGTCTCTTTCTTTCCACTCCACATACTGCAATTGCTTCAGTCTCTCCCTATCTACTGGTCCCTTTCCTGATCAGGTCTCTCCATCCTTAAAACTCTCATTTGTCTCTCCTGTTCTTTCAAGCTATCCTTCTAAAGTTCTCCTTTTAACAACCAAAAAGCTGTTTTTATTTGCTATCTCCACTTATTCTCCTTTCACTCATTTCTCATTCCCTTATAGTTTGGATTCAGACTTTGCTTAGCTGAAACTAGTCTCTTCAAAAGTGATCTCTTTATTTCCATGCTGGTGCTCTTTTCTTAAACTCATCCTTCTTGATTTCTCTTAGCCTCATTCTTCTCATGGATATCTTTTCTCTATTATTTCTCTTGATTCCCCTACCTGTCTGACCTATTCTAAGTCTGCTTTGCTAAATCATAAACCATTTCTGTCCCCTAACTGTGAATGTCCCCTGAGGCTCTATCCTAGTATTGATGGCAATCATTTGAGAATGGATTTCTGAAAAGATTAATACCTCATTTAATTTCATGTCATTGGCTATTATTGTTTTATTGAATTTCGTTGCTTTGAATTTGCAGTCAGAAAGCATCAATGGAGGTATATGAGTAGTGAATTTAAATAGGTTATTGTCCCAACAGTACCAGAATTCTAAGAGGAAGCTGAGGGGTCCTGGGAGAATATATTTCTTTGAATACTTTTATACCTCTCTGAACCAGTGTGTCTGATTTAGAATAAAAGCTATGTGAGGGCAAGGGCTGTATCTTGTTCATCTTTATATTCCTTATAGAGCCTAGCTCAGTACCTTGCATATACAGGGCACTATACAATAATCTTTTATCACATTAGTTTGATAAGCAAATTGATTGTCATAATGTGATGTGCTAGCACAACATCACGGGTCAGGAGATACTTAGCAAAACTTACGATGAGTTTCATTTCTCTCTTAGGTTCTCAGCTCTCTTTTACTCATTACCCAAGCACATTCAAGTTAACAGAGAGCAATCAAAGCAGATGCTAATGAGAAAAATCCAGCTTGGCAAATCAGCAGTTTCCATGCCAAGGAGAACAGCTTGGTCTTCTTCTGAGAAATATGTAAAGTTTAAACTCTTAAAGAGCACAGAATCCCAAAAGAAGTGATCTAAAGAGCCAATGACTTTATTAATATTCTCTGACCTCCACCCTGTTCCCCAGACCATACTCTGTCTTTAAAGAGCCCCCTTCCCTTCCCTTCCCCAGGGATGCAATGGATAGAACACTAGATTTGGAATCAGGAAGATTTGAGTTCAAATTTGACTTCAGGTATTTACTGGTTGTGGGACAGTGGGCAAGTCATTTAACCTATATCAACCTCAGTTTTCTCATCTGCAAAATGGCTATGGTAATACTACCTGAACTTCAAAGCATTATTATGAGGATCAAATGGGAGTGATACACACACACACACACACACACACACACACACACACACACACACATATATACACACATACACACATACACACACAATAAGTAAACTTTTAAGCCCTTTATAAAAGCTAACTATAATATGCAGCTATTAGCTTTCCTTCTACCACCAGCCCTCCATGATGAATTCTCTCCTTTCCTTGATCTCTCAGGGAAACAGATTGTTTCTGGTTTGAGCCTCTGCTTTAGGCAGTAGTTTTGGGTCACTTAATCCCTATGATGTGGAAATAAAAATTAGTAGTATTTTTTTTTAGTTGAAATGCCTTTGTCAGAAATCTTTCTCCATCAACTTCATGCTTTCACATGAAAACTTGAATTATTAACATCCATTCATTCAACACACGTTAATTAACATGAGTTATAACACTTTGGGTCAGGGTGATTCTGAGAGATTCTTCAGCTTTTGTCTGTTCCTCCATTCATTATGTTTCCTCTTTCTATCATCAGCCCTGTTATTTAAGAAAACAGAGGATCCAAACCAAATATACTAAAAAAAAACTTTATATTTTCAGTCTCTTTACAGATCTAAGTTAACAACAACTTTTTCTTGAATATGAATTTTAACCTCTCGATTATCTTATCCTCAGATCCTATATCTATATCATTGTTGTAATAAGATTCAGATGGGTTTGTTTGTCTGTCTGTCTCTCTGACTTTGTCTTTCTCTCTGCCTCTCTGTTGGTTTCTGGTTCTGGTTCTCTCTCTCTTTCCCCTCTCTTATGCTGTCTCTCTCCTTTCTCTGTCTTTTCTCTTTCTGTTTCTTTTGTGTTTTATCTATGTCTGTGTGTCTGTTTCTGTCCTGTCTCCCTCTGTCTGTGTCTATATCTGTCTTTCTCCCTTTCCCTTCCTCTTTTTTCCCTATCTCCCTTTTACTCTCCTTTTCCCTCATTCCTTGCCCCTCATCTCACTTCTCTCACTGTTTCTTCTCTCCCCCTCTCTCTTCTTCTTCTCTGTCTGTCTGACTGTCTGCCAGTCTCTATATTTCTCTCTGTATCTGTGTGTGTGTCTCCCCCTCTATTTCTTCTTCCCTCCTTTTCCCCTCTTTATCTCTGTCTCTGTCTCTGTCTTTCTACCTGGATGTCTCTTTTGCACACACATATGCACACATGGAAATCTGTAATGTGGATATGATTTTAGTTAAACTGGGTCTGACTATGTCATAACCAACTCAATTGTAATTATTCTACCTTGCATTGGTCTAGCATTTTAAAAATTCAAGGTTATTTTATATATTATCTTATTTTTTCTCCTTACAGCCCAGAGGGATAATTAGGAGAGGAAATGTTTGTCCATTCTGTAGACTAGAAAACTATTCTCCAGGTAATAATGATAAAAACTCATCATTTCTATTGTATTTTAAGCACTTCTTACAATAACCTCCTGACATTGATAGTGGAAGAAACATTCATCAGTTAAACAACAGCTATTACAAAAGGCTGCCATTAGTGTGGTAAAGTGGAAAGAATGCTAGTTATGGATTCAAATTCTACTTTTGACACATTATCTGTGTGACGCTAGGAAAGTCACTTAACTGCCTAAATAAAGGAGTTGGATTACATGGATTCTGGAATTCCTTGCAGAGTTCTTCCCACCCCCTACCTCCAAAAAGTTGCCTTGCATTTACATTCCATAGATTTTGTCAATGCATGTTATGTGTAAATGTAGCTCCAGGAGGGGAAGGAATTTTTCATTTTCATATTTGTTTTTCCAATGTCTAAAACAATTTTTTTATATATAGTAAGTGCTTACTACATGCTTGCTGATAGATTTTCTCCATCTTACAGATGAGGAGTCTGGAATTCACAGAGGTAAAAAAAAGCCTATTTCCAGTACTCTGATGTGAATTCCAGATTCCTCATCTGTAAGATGGAGAAAATCTATCAGCAAGCATGTAGTACTCTGATGTAGTAACACAATCCTAATATTAGGACTAAAAAATCCAGGAAAATATCAGCTTTTCTCCTTATTTCATTATATATACATATATATATATATATATATATATATATATATATATATATATATATATATATATATATATATATACACACACACAATAGCATCTCTCCCTAGGGTTGATCAGCAAGGATGCTTGAGAAATGGACTTCCATTTCTCAAGCATCCTTGCTGATCAACCCTAGGGAGAGATGCTGCATCCTTGCTGATCAACCCTAGGAAGAGATGCTATTATATTTCTATCTTTTGCAAATAAGGAAACTGAGGCTCAGTTAAATGATTTGTCTGAGGTAACTCAGGCAGGATTTGAACTTGGTTCTTCCTGACACTTTTTTAAAATCCATTATACCACTTTGCTCCCAATAGCACTCTCCCACACCCTCCTACTTCTCAGTAGTTACAATATCTTCAGAGTTTGGTACCTATTTGGTACCAATGGCACAGGAATGAATAAGATTAAAGAATCTATCACTATTCACAATGTAGACTGCATCATAAATGTTTCAGATATAGAACCTCCTTTGAAAATTTCAGAAGAACAAAGAAGGTTAATATTGCCTTTCCTTTCCACCCCTTCCCTACTCTACCTACATGTTTTTGCTTTTCTCTCCCTCCTCCTTGGCTCCGTTCCAGAGTCAGCTCAAGTATCATCTTTTTCAGATTGACTTTCTTTCTCTAGCTACTAGTGTCTTCTACTTTAAAGGCAATTGATATGGAGTCTTGTCACTAGATCTTGATAACTCTGGAGAAGAGAGGGGAGCTGATGACTTGGTCCAACTTTGCCCCATTATCATATCCTCAATTCATGATCAAGTCAAGATATCATCCTTATGTTGTCACTAGCCCTCTTCGAGTACAAAGAATGGACAACAATTCTCTGTATGTCCTTTTTCTGTACCTTTATATGTACATGACTGCTTTCTTTAGAATGTAAGCTCCTTCAGGGTAGGAACTTTTTTTTTTTAATAATTTCTTTCTATTTCTCGAATCTAGCTCAGTGATTGACACATAATGAGTTTCTGATTGGTTGATTAACAAATACCTATGTATATAGTCTTGAAATCAACAAGAATTTCCCTTTTAGATTATATCTATGTTATAAAAGTATAGTCATGGTGATGTGGGTTGAGGCCCCTTTAAGATTCCTTTCTGATTCCCAATCCCCATGGCTGAACAAGCTAGGCCCTTGGATTCACAAATCCTGGTCAAAAGCACCCTTTTGAATTCCAATGATATCCGGGCTTTCCCAGCCCCCACTCTAATGATCTGCTCAGGTTTCCCCAACCTCCACAACCCCATTATAAAAAGGGGAACCCGGAGTCCACTCTTTGCAGGAGCCCCAATCATGGCACCCTTACACCGGCCATGTTTGAGTTCCTGTCTGCCCAGCGCCAGCTCTGGCCCTGGCATTTTTCTACCTTTGCCTTTGCTTCCAAACCCCTACAATAAACCTTTTGTATCAATCTAGGTTTTTGGACCTGTAAATTCCTTTATAGGGGACTCTGTGCCGTCACTAGACTGCATTTAACTATGTATCCTTGTGCCGAACCAGAAGGGGTTACCTCTTACCTAATTCTCATCAATGGGTCCAAGATAATAATCTCAATACTGATGTAATGTCATGCTAACCAACTGTGCTCATTTGGGTGAAATTTGCTGTCTAGTTTCAGGGCTGGGCTCCAAGGCCACATATCCTACAAAGCCTTTCCTTATCTCCCAAATCTGGTAGAATCCCTGCCTTCTAAGAACTCTCACAGCTTCTTGTTTGCATCTCTTCCATCAACTCATACTATCTTTTTGGGAAATGGAGTTATTTCTATTGATATCTTATCTCCTTTACTATGCTATAAAGCCAAGAAAGTTACATAGGGAGGGTGACTTTGAGCATGAGCTTGGCTATGTCTCTGTGCCTTCTCTTTTCCTTGTCTATATGGGAGAACTACAAAAGACTTAGCATTTGAAAACTGGGAAACCTGGGACAACTGATTAGCAGTTGTTAATAATAAACTAATGATAATAGCATTCATATAGCACGTTAAAGTTTGCAAAATACCTTAAATATATTATTTCATTTAATTCTCACAATAAACCTTCTATGATTTTCTCCATTTTACAGATAAGGAAACTCAAATAGAGTTTAATTGATTTGCCTCACACAGCTAATCCTTGTTTGAAGCAGGATTTGAACTCTGGTCTTCCAGAGTCCAAGTTTATATGACTTAAAGTCAAGATTTCAGGTATAAATAATTGCTCACCATGAACTAGAATTTGGTAATCTACACAGACTCTGAGCCCAGTCAGTAGGAAGCTGAGTCCAAAAGAAAGATCTGAGTTTTATGGTACTATTAATTTAGTCGGGTAGCAGTGGTACAGTGAATACAGCACATATCTTAGAGTCAGAAAGACATGAGTTCAAATGTAGTCTCAGATAGTTACTACTTATGTAATCAATTAATCTTGCTTACTAAAGTTTCCTCATCTGTAAAATGAGATGGAGAAGAAAATGGTAAACCACTCCAGTATCTTTGGCAAGAAAACCCAAAAAAAGGGTCACAAAAAGTCAGACATGACTGAAAATGGCTAAATAACAACAATCATCTTTAGTTCTTTTCCCAGGGAGCTTATTTTCTGAGATTAAGAATCTCCTGCTCAGGAGACAAGAACTCTCTAGCCAAGACTGAGAAGAATATGACAGCCCATTCCATGAGGGGAAAATGTCAAGGTTTCTCTCTACAATGAAGATTCATAAGAATTTCTGACATTTCTGAAAGACTGGTGGCAATAAAAATGCCTGTGTGCTTACAACTTCTAGAGCATAGTAGTGCTTACTCTCCCCTTGAGAAAAAGGTAGCCAGAGATGTTAACTGAGCCAGAAATGGGAAGCAGCAGAAAAGCATCCAGCAGAGACCACACATCTAGCACAGCAGGGTCCATCTGAGTAGCATCCAGCAGAAAAGCATCTGGTAGAAATAGAGTGAGACTGAGCAGCCTCCATAGATGCTGTGTTAAGAGGAGACAAAGAAACCAGCAGGGAGGAAGACCAGTGGAAACAACAAGATGACATCATTAGAAAACATTAGCAGCTCTGCCCTGACAGAGGAAGGCAAAAGTTGCCCTTCCTGGTCACACATGCTCCATGTACTCATACTCCTCTCTCTGCATGCTTCCTGTGTGCATTTACTCTGAGTTAAGATGGTTGATTGAGTCAACCAATCAAATTACTACACCTTACTTAACCTAAGTGACAAGAGGTTGTTCCCTGATATCTTTGTCAGGAGAGAAAAATCATTCAATCAGCAGTATGAATTAGGTGTGAACAAAGCTCAAATAAAAATAAATAGAAAGTAAGAAAAGTCTTGAATCAATTTAGATGTCTTTGAAAACCATTGAATGAACTGAAGTGATACTCTAAGGGAAGTGTATTTATATTTGATTGAGGAAATTTGGTCATATCTTGTGGGTCCTGTCTGAAATAGTGTGCCAGTGTGAAACTCAAGAGATTCAAAGATTCAAGTACTCTGAAAGGTTAAGTGGTAGAAGCTTTCAGCCAAGTCTGGAAGGAGGGAAGGAGGAGAAGAGTCCCAGCCCCAGCCTTGCCAGTATGAACTTCAGAGAATTAGGAGCTGAGAATATTCAGGTGGGTATGAGCAAAGGCAGATTCTGCCTAAGTAGAACATGTAAAAGTAAGTACTCCAACAGAAAGACTTCCAGGAGCTGTGTGTTTACCTCTTTTCCCTAAGTCATTTGTAATCCACTTTCCGTTAGATTCTGCATTTTTTACATTTAATTTTTTTTTTACTTTTAATAGTGGTAGAATAATGAGCTCAACCCCCTCTTCCAAAAACCCAGAAATAAAACAAGGATAAAATCCTAAATATCCACCATTTTACAAACAGAACCAAACTAACAAAGATAATAAAAATGTTTTACTTTGTGTATTTTTCTTATTTTTACTGGTTTGACATTCTGCCACCTTTAACCCTGTTTTCAATTGCTTAAAGAAATTGTAGTTAGTATATATTCAGTTTTGGCTCTATTGATTCCTCTCTGTATCTTCTTACTTATTTCTCTTTATTTCCTTATTTATTTATTTTTTACAGAAGGAGAGTCAAGCAGAGTGGGCTGGATCACCTTTAGGAATGTGCAAAGCTCCTTTGATGGCTCTCTGTTTACCATGGAAACAAGAGACCTAAAAAACCTCCAAACTTCTTTCTGTTCCAGTATGACCACAAGAGATGAAATAAAATAGTTTTCAAAGAACTAAAACTAAATATCACACAGAGGGCAAGGGGCAAGCAAATGATGGGTGTGAATAGGCTTCAACATCTAAGAAATTAAGAACTTTGAAGGAGTAAAAAATATCAAGGAAAAATTTCATGACAGAAAGTGAATATGAGCTGGTCACAATGAAGATGAAACATGATGACAAGTTTAAACAAGAAAACTTCAGAATGTCAGAAGAAAGCAAGGAAGGTCTGATTTTGTATATGTTTGTTGGAGAATGCATCACAGACTTTTGGGGTAGAAAGTTTATACCTAATATTCTTACTGTACTCCCTTAGCACTCTTTTCTAAAAGCCAATTAAACCTCACCAATTAGTCATCATCAACTTATAATCATGGGAAAGACATACCAATGTGAACTTATGAACTTCACCATTATGATAAATATTCTTCAGGGCTATTATGCCAGATTTGGGAACCCAATTTCCCAGTGAAAGTGGGTTCTGGAAAGTGAGTTCAGAACTTGTATGTACTACATATAAATTCATGGATGTATGCTTCAAGTTCATGAGGGGATATTTTATTGTTCTTTTGTTTATATAATACCATCTTATTAAATGCCTTGACTTTGTTTTTGTTCTGTTTGATTATTAAAGATAAATATGTCAATAGGGGCTTGTGATTTGTATGGGATTGTAGATACCCTAAACATCTTGAATAAGGGTAGCCATTCCTTTGGATGGACTTACACTGTGGATTATACATAGGGATATTACCAGGTGCTACATTAACTTTTATCCAGTCAGAAATATGACAGCTCTCCTATATTACCATTCAAAAACAGGCTGCAAGATTTCATTTCAAATACAGGAATTGTAGACTTCTTTTCTAGAATTTCTGAATCTTATTTTACTTCAAGCTCCTAGCTACTGGCTTAAATTATGACATTGTTGGGTAAGTCATCAAGTTGTTTTGTTTTTCATATCCTTAAATTACATTGGGTATCAACTTGTAACTTCTGTAAGCAAAGGTGTCTCTCAGAAGCATGTGAGGCAGACTATATCTGAGTGGGCAAGTAGTATACTTCATAACCAAACTTCCCAGAAGGCTTTGAGGTAAATAGTATATGAGTCCTAAAAGTGGTATGGTATTATACAGTACCTTGGCTTATAAAATGAGAGAGATATTCCTCTGTTGCTGCCATGTTTCTCACCTTTTATGTCCTCCCAGATTTCTTATGCCTAGTGTGATATATGATCATATCTCACAACCCATCTTGCAAAATAATTTTTAGGAAACTCGCTTTCCCCAAAATTTTCTGTGATATATAATATAGAAGGTAAATATTAGCCAAGCTAGGAAGAGGCTTATCCTCTAACCTATCACCTTTTGGTGATACTAGTTCCTTACAAAAGGAATTCTTTAAAGAATTAAATATATTCAATCTACCTGCTAAATGCAAAACCTTTATTAATCCTCACAATTATTATAAGTAGTTATCTCTCAAGCAGTATTAATATAAGTTAGAAGGTGATTACTATCACTGAACATTAGCCTTCATGAATTAGAAAATCTGTTTTTGTTGTAGACCCTTTCTTTTGTCTAGTGTAATCATTCTAATACCTGGGATGTAGTCATATTGCATCACAGGCTGAGTCAAAAGAAAGATTAGGGGCTCTCTAGTCCAGACCCTATATAAACAGCAATATTCTCCAGAGGATAAATAGTCTGATAAATGACTATCTAGGCTTTCCTTAGAGGCATTCACAGGAACACATCTCTACATTCTTTCCCATCAAGGCAGCATTCCTTTTTGGGACACTTCCAATTATAAGCAAATTTTTCCATACATTGGGATTGAAATCAGCTTTTTTGTAGCATTCACTTCCAGCTCAAAGTTTTGCCTTCTGGGGACTACCACATGGTAGTTAAATTCTATTCTATATAATATTCCTTCAAATATATTTCCATTCTGGGGCAGCTAGGTGGTGCAGTGGATAGAGCACCAGCCCTGAAGTCAGGAGGACCTGAGTTCAAATCTGGTCTTAGACATTTAACACTTCCTGGCTGTGTGACCCTGGGCAAGTCACAACCCCAACTACCTCAACAATATAGATAGATAGATAGATAGATAGATAGATAGATAGATAGATAGATAGATAGATAGATAATCTATATATGTATGTATATATATAATTCCCATTTAATTCATCCCTCCTACAGACTAAATACACCCATTTCTTTCTACTAATATTATGTTATTTTCAAAATTTTAAATGTCATAATACCTCTCCTCTGAATATATTCCAAATTTAACATTGATTAGCTCAGCTCATTAGGGGATAATGCTGCTGAGGGCAAAGTAGGTTTCATTCACATGTGAGAAGCACTTAAGTACCTATTATGTATTGTGCTAAGCTCTGGGACTAAGACAAAATGGAAGAGAAAAAAAATTCTTATTCTCAAGAAGTTTGCTTGGAAAGGGAGATATAGCATTTAAGGATATTTAAATGAACACAATGATAGAGATATCATTAACACTTAGGGCATCAATTAAGACTTGTTGTAGGAGGTGGCACCTAAATTGACTACTGAAAGAAAGGAGGAATTCTAAAAGGCAGTGGTTTATTCCCCATATGGACTGATTAGTTTTCTTCAGAATAATTCTATTATCCAATAACCCTGAACTCAGATGAGCCGATGTGCCCTTGATTTTGAAAGAGAACTAGAAAAGAAATGGCGGCTCAAGGCAAGTTCTTCCTGCTGCTGGAATTTCAAAATGTGCAGTCTACTGACTAAGGCAAAAGTGTCAACTTTAGAATAATAGAAGCCATCTAGTCTACCCTTCCCCATTTTACATAGGAAGAAACTGAGCAAAGAAACAGGTTGTGGTTTTACAGCCACATAACAAATTAGTGACAGACTAGAACCCAGGTCTTCTGAGATATACCAAAATGTATAGATCAACACAATAATTAATATGCCAGATCTTTTTTTTTCTTTAGCCTACCACCCCCATGGCCTTAAAAGTATTTGTGTTTTTTTTTAATTTAATTTTTTTTTAATTTTAAATTTTAAAAGATTACTTTTTATCTTCATCATAATAGAAGAAACATGACTAAGATGTTTGTACTTCCAATAATACTGTGTTTCTAAGAATATCTAGATTGTCTCTAGATTTTCCAATAATTCTGGATTGAGACAGAACAACAAAAGCTGCATCTAGAGTATTAGATTTAAAGAATAAGTGGGTTCAAATCATGCTTCAGGGACACAATGTCAGCTGCGAATAGGAACTTTGAGAGAAAAGAGAAAAGGAAATAAATGGTGTATAAATCCAAGCTTTTCTTTCCGAGGTATTTTGGTCCCTTTCTTCTTGGGAAATTCATATTTATTTTTCTACTATGTTCATTTCAACTGTCAGAGTTTTCAAGGACACCTGATCCATAAGTCCTCATTTAACTACTCCAAGAACTTAATATCATAATAACAGAAAATTGCATCTGCCTGAGAATCTGACCATTTCTGTCTTAATGCTCACTCACAGGTTCTGAAACCAAGTCAGCAATTGCTAACATAACTGTAGCCTGATTTTTCTCAGTTTCTTTCTTGGATCACAGCAGCATTTGTTATAACTATTAGCCTTCCTTCAGCAACCTGTTATCCCATATAACAGAGAAATGAAAAGAAATTTACTTTAACTCAACCAACATAGGAACAATGGTGAGGAGGTTAACTGCTTGAAATTGATAATAATTACCCAGGATGCATTTCTTCTTATTTCTGGGAAATACATAACACAATCTATTTACTTATTAAAGCAGTTGTGGTTTGCTGAGGCAGCTGTGGTTCAGTGAAAAGAGCACTAGACCTCTGACACAGTCCAAATCCCCAGCTTAGCCACTTAGTAATAGTAGGATTTAAGCACTCTCTTCTGATCTGAAAAATAAGATAGTTGGGCTTCATGATAAATGAAGCCATTCTAACTCTCAATTTGTGATCCTTTAATCATGACTCTGGGCAAGACACTTGCCCTCTCTGAGACTCAGTTTCTTCATCTGTAAAGGAGAAGGTTGAACAAGAAGGCCCTGGATGGTCTTTCTAGTTCCTATAATCCTACAGAAATAAGCAATAATACCTATCAAACATGTCTATCACAGTTGTTGTGAAGGCCAAATTTTGTAGGATTTTGTAAACTCTATATAAACAACTATGACTTTTTTCCAATTCAGTTCAATGAAACACATATTTATCAAACATAAAAGGATATTTCAAACTGGATATTAATCAATCAATATCGATTAAGTGCTTATATATTAAGTATATATATATATATAATATGTTATATATTAAGTATTTATAACTTATATATAATATATTAAGTGCACATAGCACTTATGCCAAACACTAGGCCTACAAATCTGCTCTCAATAAGCTCACAATCCAACAGTTAAGGCAACATACAAATAACTATTTGCAATCAACCTATATGTAGGATAAATTTGGATTAATAAATACAGAGCGATTTTCCTAAAATCATTTTGACTATGGCAATCATTGAATTTCTAGTTTCTTCATCTGTTGTTTAAAACCCCGTGTGGGGTCTCACAGATAAATGTGGGAGTTGTGAAATTATGATTCATTATCAGTAAATGTTTAATTTGCTTATACTTTATATGCTTATTTGCCCATAGCCATGTAAAATTTCTCAGGTGAAAAGGGACTGTGAGTGGAAAAAGTTTAACAAGCCCTAATCTAATCAATATATACCAGTGATTCCCTTTTGCTTCTAGGATCAAAGATAAGCTCCTGATTCTAAAATAAAATACAAGCTTTGGCTTTTAAAAATATTTACAACCTTGACCCAACTTACCTTTACTACCTCATCATATCTTCCTTCCCTTTCTGCACTCTATGGTCCAGCTAAAGTGACCTTGCTGTTTTACACATGAAACTGATCTATTTTCATGCTTTGGATTGCTCTAGTAATTTCTAGTTCCCAAATGCACCTCAGCTGCCTCTCTTAGAATCTTGTTTCCTTCACAATTCTACTCAAATGATTATTCCAATATTAAGACTTCTCTGATCCCTTTATGTACTAATGCCTTCTTTTCACCACAGAACTGATCTTTAATCTATTTTGTGTATACTTGCTTACATATGTATAATTTCTCCCCAACAGAATGTAAGCTACTTAAGGTCAAGGACTGTTTCATTTTTGTTTTTTTATATCCCAAGTGCCTATCACAGTGCTTGGTCTATAATAGGTACCTACAAATGTTAGTTGATTGATTGAAGCACCTACTATGCTCAACAAATTGTGCATATTCCTGAGAACACAAGGTGATAAGATGGAATTTCACCATCAGGAAGCTTTTGGATTGTCACATTAATTACCTCCCTAATTAACTCTAGCCTTTGGCTAATTTTACAGAGGTGTGGGACAAATGTGACCCAAAATGTGAAGTCAATCTTGTTGGAAGATAGTACTAACTAATTAGTCCTTGCTTCCTGTATCTTAATTTGAAATGATGAATAAATGTAATGAAACTATCTATATTGTCTGATCCGGAGATCTTACTTTTAGGAAGGAAGGAAATAAAAAATTTAAGTGCCTTCTCTGTGCCAGGCACTGTGATAGACACTTTACAAATAAGATCTCATTTGAGCCTCACAACAAACCTGGAAGAAAGGTGCTTTTATGATTCCCATTTTTACAATTGAGGAAAATGAGGCAGAGCGAAATTACATGTCTATGGTCATGTCCATTAGACTTGTCCATGGTCACACAGCTAGTAAGTGTTAGAGGCCATATTTGAATTCAGATATGTGTAGATGAGCTGATAAAAGATAGACCTTTTTTACTTTCCTGAAGATAACCTCTGCCTTGCCTATTTTGTCAGCTGTATATAATATGGATGTCATGTGTGTATATATGTATTAATGTATGTATGTATATGCATGTGTGTAAGAGATATAGTTCTGAAAATTAGATGAAAAATGTATGTTAGATCATGTGAAAGAAAATTAGACAAGACAATGTATCTTGAAGATATAATAATGGGAGGCAATGGAGATAGCATTTTTACTTAGAATGCTAAAGCTTAAATCAATGCATTATTCTGATTATTTTATAGCATTTTCATGTATGTGTGTTCTACTTCTTTCTTCTATTTCTGCTTATAGCTTAAGCACTTGGTTTCTGCCTACAGTGAATACTCTATCACCTTTACTGACTGATTTAAAGGACTAGTCATATATTCCTTGTCCTTAATTACCTTGTCAATAAATACCATAAATTTTTAAGAGAGTCTCTGATCAGAAGCATTGAATAGAGATGAAAGGATCTTAAAGGCTTTAATTTCATCCAACTTATTTTACAAAAGATGAAGTTGATTTGCCTAAGGGAAGGGAGAAAGGAGTTAACATTTATAAAGGACCTACTATGTGCCAGAAAGCTAGATGGCAGTGTATATACAGTGTCTTAACGTGGAGCTAAGGAAAAATCTCTCTGAGTTCAAATCTGGCTTCAAACACTTTACTAGCTGTGTGATCTTGGGCAAATTATCCATCCTGTTTGCCTCAGTTTCCTCACCTACAAAATGAGCTGGAGAAGGAAATGGCAAACCATTCCAGTGTCCTTGCCAAGAAAACCCCAAATGGGGTCATAAAAACTGGGGGGGCCTGAAAATAACTGAACAACAGCAAAAAATGTGCCAGGTATTCTGCAAAGCATTTTATAAATTTTACCCATCTGATTCTAAAGCCACAAAGGCAGAAACTGTTAGAGACAAGATTAGAACTCTGGTCCTTTCCTATGCTCTTTTCATTATTCCACCTCCTGTCCTTTTCTCACCATGCTTATAGCACCTCCATTTAAAGATCATGTACCCAATCCGCTATTTTTTCATATAAAGAAACCTAGGTTTTAATAAGTGTTATGCCCTGTATTAATGGCTTGTCATATCTGCTGACCTGTATGAACAGCATGCTTAGCGTAATCTGCTTTGTCTTGGCTGGTCATCTTGTTCCTTGAAAAGCATCCTTCTGCCTGGCTCAGTCAGGAGAAGGTCAGCTAACCAAGTACCGGGACTTTTTTCCTGCCTCACCATGCCCTGTTAGTGGAATTGAACCCACTATAGGGCAGACATTAGTGGCTACAGAGGCTGGTGGAGCTCTCTTTAGTGTCCAGATTAACAGCTGGGGACAGTGCTTCCAGCAGAATTGAGGTGGGACATGAGATGACTCAGTATTGGTGCTGGGAATAGAAACTCCCTGCCTTCCTCCTTCCAGAGTGTGGACAGGCATCCTCCCACTCTGACAAGCCTAGCTTCCTTTTTGGAAGAGCCAAGGTACTGTTGACACCAGATGAATCACACCCAAGTGGTGGCCATGAGCTCTTTTCCTTCCAATGATAAGGGAAGGTGGGGGGAAGCAGGCAGAAATGTCAGACCAATCTGACCAATTGTTTCCTGCCCAAAGCATGTCTCTTGGCACCAGGAGGAAGGAGAAACCTGGTTTACATAACATACAATATAAATCTAACAGTATTAGTGCCACTTGGTCCAATTTCACACCATTAATCTCTCATAAAACCATCCTCAAGATTTTACACCATAATCACTTGGGTATAATTCTTCTATGGAGAGCTAATTGTCACAGGCAATCCCAATTCTAGGTGTATTTTAAGGAAGAAGAAATGCCATATGCTGGGAACAATAATCATAATACATGCATGTGTGTGTATACCTTTGAAGAGCCCTGGAGGAGAGAGTCTCTCTAAAGTGCACAGCTAAGTAAATGGAGACTCTGACAGTCTCATTATGTTTGCATCTGGTACAGTTGTTCCAACTTCAAGATGAGAGCTTGGTGCCTAGAGTGTCCATGAACGTGGAGAACAGCTGCAGAAGAAGAAAAAACACTTCCTCTAGTTGCTGAGCCTCGTCTTTCTCAAGATAGGCTACTCTAAACCAGTTCCTTCTTATCTACATTTCTCAGTTTCTGTGTCTTCCTTCAAGACTCAACTCAAATCCTACATTCTGTACATTAATCTGTGCTTTTCTTCCGAGACTTTTGTTGTTCAATCATGTCTGACTCTTTGTGATCTCATTTGGAATTCTGTTGGCAAAGATACTGTAGTGATTTGCCATTTCCTTCTACAGGTCATTTTACAGATGAAGAAACTGAGACAGACAGGATAAGGTGAATTACAAAGCTACTAAGTGTCTGAGGCTGAATTTGAATTCAGGAAGATGAGTCTTATTTCTTCTGAACTTTTTCATTATGGCCAAGAAATTTCTTCATCCTGGAAGATCACTCTATCCTTGGAACTCATAACCAAAAGCTTCAGCTGTCCCAGCACCCCTCCTTTTGATTGACTTCTTCTGGAACCTCCAGTTAAGGAGGGGACTCAGGGTTTAATAATCTTTTTTTATTTCTCACTAGGTTGCATTCCTCTGGAATTCTCTATCATGCCCTCAGACCTGGAACTTTCCCTTATCACTTAAGATCTTTCCCATGTTGTAGGGAATTCGTGTCATTACTGCTCTTAGGCTGAAGTTTTTGCTATTCTTTTATCCTGAGCCTTATAGCACTCTCAGGCATACTCCATGATTTAAAGTCATTTCTTCTAAAAGGATAGAAAACTTCTTTGCCAGAAAACTTCTTTCTTCACTACAGAATCCCAGGGCCTTCTAACTATTCTGATTACCTCCCTATGCAGTAGATACAGCTAACTTATTTACTGGTTAATTCCTTTGTAAATATACTTGCCAGTGCTGCTATTTCTTCCTTTCCCATGAGACTCTAACTCTAATTGATTGGCCAACAATAGGTCCCTGGCCATGTTCCAGTTGGTCATTATTTGGGCTCAGATTTGCTCCAAGTAAATGCAAAAAGCAATTGTTTTTATTTTGGCCACAAACCTTGAGGATCTTCCCCTTCCAGGTGGATTTTTAAAAAAAACTAGGTAAAAGAAGCCATTCTTTGCCTCATTCTTACCTAGGCTTAATCATTGAATGAGTATTGCCTTAGTCAGACTGAGACCTGTTAATAACCTTAGCTTATAAAAGCCAAGATCTTCCACTTCTTCCAGGGCCATTTCCAATGCTCGTGATCTACATCTTGCCCCTAGTCTCACATGGTTCTGGAAGAAAAAATAAGGATGGCGACCTTGCACTACCCTTGTTTCAATCCAACTCACTTGCATGTCATTGCATCACCTGCCTGATGTCATGGTCTTCTTCAAGAACAAAGGATAAATAACAAAAACAGATACAGTTAAGGATTAATACCACATTTTTTTCCATCAGGTCAGGATCTCCTTGACCTCCTAGGGCTTGTCTCTCTCTAAGGATGGGTGCTACAAAAAAAATAAGTTCTATGCCTTTGACATTAGACAGGCAAAATTGATGAGGGAAGTGTTCCAAGGGCAAATACTAAATTTCCTCTCCCCCCACCTACTCTAATTAGCCTTGCAGCCTCTAAGAGCAAGAGGACTGTATTTCCTTGATCAATAATATCCCCAATATCTATTGTGGAGTTCCTCACATAATAGGTTCATTAAATGTCCAGTTGGTCTATAACCAGGGTGTCCTAGAGAGAGCTTGAATTGCTGGGGACAGTTGACTATTACATTTTCATTGTGGACGTTTTTACCTGGGAAATTGGCAAATACTATATATTGAGGCTTGATTCATTTTATTGATTGTCTAGACTTAATAAAGTGATGGAAAAATGCTAATAATGTAGATAACTCTTTAAAATGTCCTCCATGCGTTTTTCCCTCTAGTCAGTTGTTAAAATTTTACCAGCAAATCCCTGACAAAAACCAAATTTTAAATTGTATAAATTTGCAACAACAACAACAGCAAAAAGGAGACTTGTTATATTTGAGGACCACTCAGGTTATAAGGGTGAATTTTCTACCCTTTCTATATTCTCTTTCAGTCCTCTAGCTTCAGATAACAAAAGTAATCATCTTGAGGTTGATTTTTTTTTCTTTTCTTTTCTTTTTTTTTTTTTTTTTTAAGAATAAGTACGCATAAAACATTTTGACAGTGTTCTGAATTGATCCAACCATTCTGGAGAGCAATTTGGAACTATGCCCAAAGGCTATCAAACTGTGCATATCTTTTGATCCAGCAGTGACTAATACTGGACTTTTCTCCCAAAGAGATCATAAAAAAAGGAAAAGGACCTATGTGTGAAAAAAAATGTTTGTGGCAGCCCTTTTTGTAGTGACAAGAAACTGGAAACTAAGTCAGTTGGAAAATGGCTGAAAAAATTATGGTGTATGGATGTTATGGAACATTATTGTTCTGTAAGAAACAATCAGCAGGATGATTTCAGAGATGTCTGGAGAGACTTACATGAACTGATGCTAAATGAAGTGAGTAGAACCAGGAGAACACTGTACATAGAAACAGCAAGATTATACAATGATCAATTTTGACAGATCTAGCTCTTTTTAACAGGGAGGTGATTCAGGTCAGTTCCAATGGCCTTATGATGAAAAGAGCCACCTGCATCCGGAGAAAGGACTGTGGAGAGTGAGTGTGGCTCACAACATAGTATTTTAACTTTTTTATTGTTGTTTGCTTGCATTTTGGTTTTTTTTTTCATTTTTTTCCCTTTTTAATCTGATTTTTCTTGTGCAGCATGATAATTGTGGAAATATGTATAGAAAAATTGCATAAGTTTAACATATATTGGATTGCTTTCTGTCTAGGGGAAGGGGTGAGGAAAGGGAGGTAGAAAAATTAGGGATATAAGATTTTGCAAAGGTGAATATTGAAAATTATGCACATATTTTGAAAATAAAAAGCTTTAATAAAAAAAAGATCAAGTAAACAGAGATTTGATCTTGGATTTAAGAATAATTACTGGAGAAAAGGGGCTGACTTGAAACATTATTTAATTATCCTTTGATCTGGGCTTAAAATGTCCCTTAAGATAGTGATTGTTTTGTTGGATGTATTAGCATTGCATGAAAACGCTGGAAGCAGGCTTTGGTCAAAGCTTTGAAGCATTGTCTGAGATAGGATAATAAAGGCTGGCCCTGACTTCATACAGTCTTATTTCTAGCCTGTTTAGCAATCCATGAATGATTCACATCTCTCCTGGTGATTTAATGTCCAATGGGAACTTTTCCCCCCACCCTCACTGTCAATCAATGAAATAGTACACAGCAGTAACAGAAAGATGCTAATGAGGCTTGAGAATTGGATCCCCACAAGGTTCAGGAATGCTTACAAAGAGGAAAAAAATCTGTTCAGAGATCACAGGGTATTTCCAAATCTTGTTATTTCATGCATATGTTCTCATGGTTGTGACAATGTATTGGGAAGGGCAGTGGCAATGTGGGTTAGTGACAGGAAGGCTTTGGTTTCATCTCAGGCACCTACTTGCTGTTTGACCATAGACAAAGTGAATCATCATTGATTTAGGCTGGAAAGCATCTCAAAGGTCATCTCCTCCAACCCTTTTATTTTACAGATGAGGAAACTGAGAGTGAGAGATTTCCCCAAGATCACATATGTAGTAAGTAGCACAGCTGAGGTTTGAACTTCTGTCCTTTGACTCTAAATCGAGTCTTGAATGAGGATAAAAATACCTTTAATATTTATCTTCTAGGATGTTGTGATAATCAAATGAGTAAAACTATTGAAGGTCCTTTGTAAATCTTAATTTATGTGTCTGTTGTTGATGCTATCACTATTATGTCCTCATCTTTTTGATGAAGTTCAGATAGAAATGGTTCAAGGGCAAGTCACTAAGTTGGCAATTTTTGTTCAATCCTTTTAGTCATGACCCCATTTAATTTTTTTTATTTTTGGCAAGCATACTGGAGTGACTTGCCATTTCCTTCTCCAGATCATTTTATAGAAAAGGAAACTAAGGCAAATAGAGTCAAGTGACCTGTTCAGGTCACACAGCAAGCAAGTGACCGAATCCATATTTGAACTCAGGAAGACTGTTCTTCCTGATTCCAGATCTGATACTCTAACCACTATACCATATAGCCATCTTTCTTAGTGATCACTCTTAGATATTTAATGTTTTTTGGGTTATTGCTCATGTAAGATAAAATGATGATTTTTTGGTAATTAAAAAAAAAGATCTTTAAACTTGACTTCTGTAGATTCACTCAAAGTATCTTCTGGTTATCTCCAGTGGCAGACAGGATATCAGGAAATGTATAGATTTCATCCTATTACAGATGGTTTCTTCCACTAGGTATCCATATACTGAAAGCTATTCAATCTATATAATTTGGAGAGTCTGAGTATTTGATATGACTTTATCTTGTTCTTACATTTCTTTGGGTCATAATTCTAGAAAATTAAATCAGAAATATGTTACTTTCCTTCTTGACAAAGAAGTGATAGATTGAAAATGTAGAATGAAACCTATGTTTTTGGATTTGGCCAATGAAAGAATTTTTTTGTGAGGATAAAATGAGATAATATTTTAAAGTGTTTTATAAATCTTAAAGTGATATCTAAATATTATTATTTTCTTGACCATGAATATAAGTTATGAATATTTTCTTTTTCTTTTTTTGTTCAATTGTTGGGGAATTAAAAGGAAGAAAGAACACACATTTTTGCTAAAAGAAAAAATAACAATTTTTAATCTATGGATCAGTGTTGCATCTGAATGGCTATGATCAATAGTTGTTTCTGTGATGATGCTTCTGTTCCAGTAAAATGTATTTATTGAATTTTCTGGGATATTATGGAATTTGCCATCATCATCATCATCATCATCATCATCATCATCACTACCTCTACAATTACTCTGTGCATCTCATTTAACTTAATAGAAAGAAGTCAGAGGATTTGTGCTAAGGATACTAATTCAGGAGCAAAATTTCTAGAGAAATTTACAGTATACTTATTTTAAATCCTTTTTGTTTAAGGACATAATTCTTATTCTTATAGAGGTCATATTCTAAGCTGGACACACTGAAATGAACAAACAGAAAAAAACGTGACAACTCTCACTAAATATGTGGAAAATTCAGACATTATATTCTATAAATAAGTTATTAAATTTCTCATTGTCACTTCCAAGTAGTAGTATGGTGGCAAATATTTATCAGCTCTCTAGGGAGAAAATTATACTCATAGCACACTTATAAGTTTAATCTGCATCATTAGTATATTCTCCATCGTTTTCTTAAATCTAGACAATTAAGAAAACAATATATGGATTTTTAAAAAATAATAACTTTCTATTTTCAAAACATATTCAAAGATAGTTTTCAGCATTCAGTCTTGTAAAACTTTATGTTCCAATTTTTTTTCCCTTCCTTCCCCTCATCCCTTCCCTTAGATAGCAAGTAATTCAATATGTTAATGCCTAATTTGGAGTGTTTGCTCCCAACTTAGAATTTAATAATCAGTTCTTCTGAGCCAGTCAGAACTAACTCTACTATATTCCTGCCTCCAGAGAAGATTAGCCCAGGAAGTGAAAGTCTCATTATACTCTGACCTGGTCAGACCACATCTAGAGTATTTTGTTCAATGGTAGGTACTACATTCTAAGAGTGACATTGGCAATTTGGAAAATGTTTAGGAAGTACCAACCCAGAAGGGGAAAGGGATCTGGGACAATCATACTATTAACAGCTAATACATATGTCTCAATAATAGTTAACATGTATTAGCGCTTTAAGGTTGGTATACAGTTTACATATATTACTTCATTTGATCTTCACAATAAGCTGGTGTAGGAGATGCTATGATACTCATTTTACAAATGAAAAATCAGGCTGGCATCACATAACTAATAGTAGTTGTTGTTAATAATAGTAATAGCATTTACATATATTGATAGGCACTGTGCTAAATACTTTAGAGTTATGATCCCATTTGATCTTTACAATGATGCTGGGAGATAAGTGGTATTATTATCCCAATTCTATAGATGAAGAAACTGAGGCATGAAGGAGTTAAGGGTCTGACCCAGGATCACACAAGTTAGTGTCTGAGAGAAGATTTGAACTCATGTCTTTCTGACTCTACTCACTACTAATTTAGGCTTGTTGTAAAGGACAACTTCAGAGAATCACAGAATCTTTGAGGTTTTGTTTGTTCTTAAGTCAATTTTTCAGTTGTTTCCAACTCTCCGTGATTCTATTTGATGTTTTCTTGGCTAAGATATCTCCTTCTCCAGCTCATCTTACATAAGAAAAAACTGAGACAAACAGATCTGATTAAATGACTTGTCCAAAGTCACGCTATTACTAAGTGTCTGAAACCTATTTTGAACTCAAGATGAGTCTTGCTGACTCCAGGACTGACACTCCATGTATTATGATGTCACCTAATGGCCTATATCTCTATCCAAATGAAGAATAGTCTGCTTTGGGAGGTGGAACTCTCTTTCTATGACAGACACTACCTACCTACTTCTCTCTTGTCATTTGAAGACTAGATAATAGAATAAGAGATGTTGGGAATGAAGAGGAAATGATGTAAAAAGAAACCCTATAAGCATCTTCAATATTTTAAGTGCTATTCTATGAAAGATGACTTAAAATGTATTTGCTTTGTCCCAAAGGCAAATCTAGGTGTAAAGGGTGGAAATTGTAAGAGAAAAAATTTAGACTCCATGTAAGGGAAAATTTACTAAGCACCAGAGCTATGTACAATTGGAAATGTCAGCCCCAGGTAGGAGTAAAGACTCATTTACTTAAGGTCTTCAATTAAAGGCATGATGATCATTTGTCAGGTATTGTACAAGTGATTTTGGGCAGCATTATGCAGCTTTTAAGGTCAATTACAAGTCTAAGAATCTATTCAGAATTGTTAAGTATACCATGTAGGATCATAGGCTTTAAAGGTGGAAGAAAGCCTAGACATCTCTTATGAGACATGATGATGATATTAAAGATGATGATAGCTAGCATTTATATGATCTTTTAAGGCTTCCAAAGCTCTTCACATGGGAAATCTCATTTATTTCTTATAACCCTGTAAAGTAGACACATTGTTCCCATTATAGAGATGAGAAATTTGAGGCTTATTGAAGTCTTTAATTTGTATTAATACTTTAGTGACTTGTCTATATTCACACAAGTAGTAAGTTTCTAAGGCAGAATTTGAACTCTAGTCTTCTTCACACCAAGTCTAGAGCTTTATTTACCCTGCCATGTAGAATGGCCTGTGCAATTAAAAAACTCTGGCTTTAAAGTTGAGAAGATTGATTCCAAATCCTACTTCTTACTTATTAACACAGTCTTAAAGGTTATCTATGGATCATGACAAGAAATCCTAGAAGAACTAGGAACTTGTAATTTGGGATTTCTTGACTCACAGGACAACAGAAAGGAGGAATCTGAGAAAATTTAAAAAGGATTTATGTATTTTGATGGCATAGAATTAGATAAAATGTTATCTCTTTGAGTTAGTTCAAGCGAGGTGAACTAATTGAAAGATATGAAATTCAAATAAATATTTTTATTTTTCTATTCCCATTATTAGTTTTTTAGAGCTATAAAGATATATCACATGTCTATGTGATCAAAACATACATATAAACACATGTATATCTCTTCATTTTTCATTTATTGTTTCTGTTTCTCTGATTAATTTTAAAAGGTTTTTTTTTAACTAAAGACCACATCTTCCCTTTGTAAGTGTTCACTCCATAAAAATATTATAATATGTACTCCCTAAGAGCATTATTAATAGATTTTTTTCCTTTTCAATTCTAGAGAACATCCAGTACTGTCTTATGCCAATGAAGGGCACCCACCCAACTAATTGCCCGGCTGAGTTCTGCTGTTACCATACTCCTCTCAGGATATCTGAACTATCCTGAGAGGAGGAGTCCATGAAAACATTCCATTTCTAAGGATGAAGGCAGGAAAGAAGTCCCATTTACATAAGGAAGTAAACGTCATTGTTTGTTTTAATTCCATCTGCAAATTAGAACAGATGCATTTCTGATAAAAATTATACATTTGTCTTGCCAGGGGTAAATTTACTTCCTATTCCCAACAGGCCTCAGAAAAGACAACTTAACTTGATAAAAATCAACACAGCCTATGGAAATATAAACAGGCTTCTGAAGGACACTCAGTGGTAACTGGGAGCCTGATCAGCAGAGATTGCTTGAGTGGAATGCTCAAAACAGTGGGGGTCTGGATAGAAAAACTCAATACCCAGAGGAATATTTAATAGCTGAAAATGGTGGCAATTTCTCTGCTATTCTACAAGCATCCTCTCCTTCTTGACACAAAGAATATTAAAATAAATAACAGAGCAAAGTCAGATTTATTTTTGTTCTTCTACCATCAAAAATAATTTCTTTGTTTTGTGGAGTAGGCTAAGCTGTCAGTTAAGATTGACATTTTCTATCCTGATAGGAAAATGGAAAAGTCTTGGTCCTCAGAAAGTCTAAGGGGGAGGGGAAGGTTTAATGGAAGTTCTGGTCCTGGGACACCACATGGTATCATGGGAGGAGACATGTCCCCTGACCTTGGGAGTCCACAGTCTAACAGAAAAAAAATAGAACCTTTGTCTTCAGAAAGTCTCTAGAATTAGGCAACATCTGTCAGCTGAGGACTTTACTTCAAAAACTAATTCTGTCTTACTTTTACTAAAAGTGTGATAGAATCATAGAAATTAAATTTGTAAAAGGATTTTAGCAGCAATTTGGTACAACATCTCCCCAAAAGGAATCTCCACTCCACCATATTTGGTAAATGGTTATGCAGCCTCTGCTTGAAGACCTGAGGTAGTCCATCCTATTTTGGAATAATTCTGATCATTGGAAAGTTTTTAAAATCAAATCTAAACTAAAGGGTGTTTGGTTACTTAATGGTTAGAATTCTGTGTTGGAGTCAGAAAGACCTGAATTCAAATTAGTTCTCAGATATAACTAGCTCTATGACTTAGGACAAGTCATTTAAGTTCTGTTTATCTTCACCCACTGGAGAAGAAAATGGCAAACCTCTCCATTACTGCCAAGAAAACCTCACAAAGAGTTGGACCTGACTGAACAACAACAAAAAGATGGCATGGCACTTATAGAGTGCTGGGCCTAGAGGCATGAAAGTGTGAGTTCAAATCTAGCCTCAGATACTTATTAGTTGTGAGTCACTGAATTCTTGTTTGACTCAATTTCCTCAAATCTAAAATGGCTATGATAATTTCCATGGGTGGTTGTGTGGATCTAATGAGATATTTGTAAAGTTCTGAGCACAGTACCTGGTATGTGTTAGCATTATAAAGTTGCTAGCTACTATTGTCATTGGTTCTGATTTTGCCTTTTAGGGAAGGTGGGAAAGCAATTGAGAATAGCTATTTATTAAGAGCTTATTATGTGGTAATTATTTTGCAAACATTTTCTCATTGGATCCTCACATAGCTCTAGAAGATAGGTATTGCACAGGGCTCTATCTTGTATCCTTTTTTTTCCTTACCTCACTTAGTGATCTCATGAATTTAATGACCATTTCTATGTTGATGATTCTCAATTTACCTATGCTGTTCAGTGAATTAATTCTTGATCCTATATATTTGATTTTCCCATGTAAGTGATTTCATTCTGTAACCATATTCCTTAAAACCTCTTCTTTGTCTCTGAGTGAAGTTCATATATTCAGTCTCCTCTCTCTGAAGTTAGATAGCTAAGGCAAAACTTTTCCTTAATAACTGTTAGTAAAGAAAAACAAAAATCTCTCTTTTTAAAACTTTCATAAAACATTATCTCTGTATTTCCTGTGTGTTTTCTTTGAGAAGCCAGTCTAACTGACCTTATCCCATCTTTAGCAATTAAAAATATGGTCTTGTTTAATTCCCCAGGCTCGAGTCTGTCTAGGGTGCCTATTAGTAAATCTCAGGATGCAGTTGAGACCTGTAATATTCACAAAAGCATTCCTTAGAGATAAAAAAAAAGTGGTTTCCAACTCATGTGCATGCTATGTCCACTTTCTTTAATGTAACCAATCATGTTTCCTCAACAGTATGATGCTAATTCCATAAACTAATAAGATGCTTTTTGCTCTGTTCTTTGTTCTATGCTTATTAAAATGAGTGTAGACATGTCTAGTATCAAAATGATATAATTCAGGCTAGTTCCAATGGTCTCGTGATAAAGAAATCCATCTGCACCCAGAAAGAGGACTGTGGGAACTGAGTATGGATCACAACATAGTATTTTCATTCTTTTTATTGTTGTTTGCTCACATTTTGCTTTCTTTCTCATTTTTTCCTTTTTGATCTGATTTTTCTTGTGCAGCATGTTAATTGTGGAAATATGTGAAGAATTATACCTGTTTAACATACATTAGATCATTTGCTATCTAGGGGTAGAGGTGGGGGGGGAAGGAGGGAAAAAATTAGAACTGAAGGTATAAGGGTGAATGTTGAAAGTTATCCATGTATATATCTTGAAAATAAAAAGGTCTAATTAATTTTTAAATAAAAATGAGTTGTATCTTCAATTTGGGATCTTTTGGCCGTCTTTTATTAATAATTCTACTAATTCTAATAATTAGCTATTCTACTAATAAAGTTATCTGGCATGGAAAATTGCCTCAGTTTATCTTTTTGTTAAATTTCACATATAACATTCTCTTGTAATTTCACTCATGGAAAATGTCTTGCAAATATCTTAAACTTAATATGTTCAAAATCAAATTTATTATTATTCCCCCAAAGCCCTCCTTTTCCACATTCCTTATTACTATAGAGAACAATGTCATTCTGCCAGTCCCCCAGGCTTACAACTTAGGATTCATTATGAATTCCTCACTATCTCTCATCAATCCAATGTCAAAACCTATTGATTTCATCTTTGCACCATCCCTCAGATATTCCTTTTCTTCTCTGACACTGCCATCACTTTGGTGAGGTTATCACCTCATATTTAGAATGTTGTTAGGTTCTGCTCATGGGACTGTTTGTTTCCAATTTCTCCCTACTCCAATCTATCCTCCATTCAGCCACCAAAGTGATTTTCCTAAGGCACAAGTCTGACCATGTCAGCCCCTGCCCCAACTCAAACTTCAGTAGCTTCCTATTATCTCCAGAATCAAATACAACATTTGGTATTTAAAATCCTTCATAACCTAGGACCTTCCTACTTTTCCAGTCTTCTTATACCTTACTTCTCATCACATACTCTTAAATCTCTTGTGAACTAGATTTCACGAACTGTCCCATAAACAAGACGTTCCATTCTTTCTGGCTATTTCCCATGCCTAGAGTTCTCCATCCTCACCTCTGCATACAGATTTCCATGGATTCCTTTAAGACATAATTCCTTCTTCTATAGGAAACTTTTGCAAACTTCAGTGCAAGCCCTGCAGTTTGGAGAATCTGGGTTCAAATTCAGCCTCACATACTTGCATTATGGTCCTGGGGAAGTGCTTAACCCTGTTTGCCTCAGTTTCCTCATCTATAAAATGAGCTGAAGAAGGAAATAACAAACTTCTCCAATATCTTTACCTAGAAAATCCCAATTTAGGTGAGAAAGAGTAAAAAACTATCAGACAAAATATGTATTTACATATGCACATGCATATTATATATGTAAAATTATATATACACATACATAAATTTACATAAATATGCATTTATACACACATACATGATGTTTTCAGCCATGTCGTCAAATACTTGATTCCAAACATGGAAACAAATTCAACTACCACACTGATGGTAAATTCATCAACTTGAAAAGTCTACAAGCCAAAACTAAAGTGGAGGGAGTGTTGGTCATGAATTTTTGTTTACAGATGATAACTCAATGCAGTCTCTGAAGCTGAGATGCAATAAAGTATAGATTGATGCTCTGCTGCTTGTACTAATTTTAGCTAAACAAATAATACCAAGAAAACACATATACTCCATCAGCCAGCACCACACCATATGTGGAACCACTGATTATTGCAAATAGCGAAGTTTTGAATACTGTGGATAATTTCACTTACCTTGGCAGTATACTTTCCAAGGATGTACAGACTGATAATGAGATTGACATGCATTGCCAGAGCTAGCTCAGTATCTGGGAAGCTCCAAAGGAAAGTAGAGGAGAGGAAAGATGTTAGACTGACTACCAAACTGAAGGTCTACAGAGCCTTTGTGCTGACCTCATTGTTGTATGGCTGTGAAACCTGGACAGTCGACTTATCAGAACCGTGCCAGGAAACTGAATTGCTTCCATATGAATTGTATTAAGAAGATTATAAAGATCATCTGGCAGCATAAGATACTGGACACTGAGGTCCTTTCTATAACTAAAATGACAAGCATTCAGATTCTACTGAAGAAAGCACAACTATTTTGAGCTGGTCACATTGTTTGAATGCCAGAAGTACACTTGCCAAAAAGACTATTTTTTGGAGAACTCACAAGGCAAGCACTCACAATGGTCAGAAAAGTGATACAAGGACACTCTCAAGGTCTCTTTTAAAACTTATAGAATTGATCATATGACACAAGAGCCACTGGCACAGGACCACCTAGCATGGTGTGCCCTCATCAGAAGGAACTGTGCTCTATGAGCAAAGCAGAATTGAATTAATGAATTGAATCACAAGATGTGCAGAGTTAGAGAATCTACTCCAAATGTCTGACCTATGTCAGAGCATTCTGGGCTTGTATTGGTCTGATCAGCCAGAGTAAGACACAGTGTAATTCAACTCTAACATAGTGATGTCATTTTGGTTCTATTCAAGAACAAAGGACAACAAACAAATCCATAGAAAGGTATATATATATATATATACACATATATATATGTATATAGATAGATAGATAGACAGATAGATAAATACAGCCATATTATTATGTGTTTCTGTATAAGATATTTCAATATTCTTAGAAAAATAATAAGCTATCATAGTGTAAAGTGCACTAACATTCTTGGGACATTGTGGCCCAATATATACACAAGATCTGTGATATTACTTTTGCTATAGGAACTCCTAAGTGAGGAAACTCTTTTCCAAAACAGGATGGTTCCTTATATGTAACAGAGGAATGTTTTAAATCTAGATAATTTTGGTTTTCAGGTCAATTATGTCACTATGCCATGCTCCTTCTCTACCAATGTATGTTGCCTGTATTTGTGTGTATGTGTTTGTGTAAAGATAGCTATAAATGTAAATGAATATGTATATATTAACATATACATACATACACAAACCCACATATATGTTTGTGTAGATATACGTATAGATAGGTATGCACATACATAAATTATGTTGGGATAGAATGGGCTCTTTTGCTCCAGCAGAGAAGCCTCAGGCAATTGGTGCCTGTCAGTTTTTTACTTTGACAGTGGAAGCTTTTCAATACTGAGTCCAGGATTACAGTGAGGGGCACATCTGTCTGGTGTGCAAGCAACAAAGCAAAAAATTAAACTCAAGCTTCCTAAGTCTTTGGATTCCTCTGGCTACAAGGTTTCTAACCTCCTCAAGCTTGAAGAGAACAATAAACAAAGAAAAAATCAATAAATCTAGGATTATGAGGGGGAAAATGTTGCCAGAGAGACAGACAAGTCCAGATCTTGAGTAGCAGATTGGTTGTTACCAATAAGATGAGGTTGGATCTGAGTTTGAACAGAAAACATTGATGACTTTACTTTCTATGTGCTGTTCTTCTAAAATGGGCTTTTCCAGGATGCAAGTTTCATGTGATTAGTCCATTTGGATAAAGTTAATTCAATCCAAAAAGTATTTAGAAATGCGTTTCAATAAGTAATTTCCACTTTTTAACTATCTACCCCTCTCTCTGATCAGCAATAGCTGGAGGTGGAGGTTAGAATGTGATCATACAGGAGAATGAAGTTCACAAGTTCCTCTGGGATTGACATTGTGATCAATCTTAGCTTTCTATCAACATATCAATCTGCTTTCTAAGGAGAGGCAATGCAGTAAAGTGATTCCTCAGAATCAGGAAAATCTAGATTTGAATCATCATGTGGAGGACATTTACTAGGTATGTGATCTGGAGCAAATCACTTAAGTTAGTTTCATTTTCCATATTTGTAAAATTAAAAAAAAATCCACAGCAGCTATCTCAAGAAGTTGTTGTGGGGAACACTGTCTATTAAGTACTTTGTAAATCATAAAACCCTATATAAATGTGAGCTATCACTTATCCTAGAGGCATCTGTGGTAAATTGGATAGAGCACCAGCCCTGTTGTTAAAAATCCTCTAGAATATATTATCATTATCATTCTGGGAAGTCATTTAAACTTTTGGTGCCCCAAACAATTTTATAAGACCATAACTTGTAGAACAGGTACTAATCTGCATTGGAAGAGGAGTTTCCATATTGAGAGTTCTCTGAATAGATAAAATCACAGATCTGATTCCTTTCCAAACCATCCAAAATTATGTATTGAGCTAAAAGGAGTTCCTTCCCTACTACATACACACATACATCACTGCTCTAAGGTTTCTAGAAAAGTATATTCCTCCATAGGCCTTTATGGAGACTTGAAAGGCACAGTGCAGGTGGAAATTTCATAAGCAAACATCTTAAAGAAAGGAAACATATTTTTAAAAAATTCAGAGACTTTGTTTTTGAGGAAAAACTCATCAGACAACTCTTCTGATTTCTCAGGCTCCAGTTGGACAGACCTCAATGACAATTGTTGCATTAGGAGTAAACTTACATTGAACCATATCCCAACAGCTGCAAGCAGTCAACAAGAATATTAGTCCTATGTTCATCTTGTCATATTGTACAGTCAATTCTAAACCTTTGGGAAGCCACAAAGAAATCTGGCTGCTGCCGTTTGGACCTCATCCCCTTTGACAGATTAGTAAAACCCAAAGACCCTTTTTCAGAATGATATTTTAAATGTATAAAAAAATACGTAGGATTACAATGGAAAAAAAAATTATACAGAGTATTCCCAAAATCTTAGCAGAGTTAAAAGCTAATTCTGTAATTAGCTTAAAGCTGTAAGACTTTTGGACTTTGGGGATATCCTGTTTTGAAAAAAGTTTTAAAATATCTTTAAAATTAATAAATTTGCAGATCCTAATTTTGGATGGCTTTGTGACATATATTTTGGACAGTTAAAGACATTCTTTTCTTATTTCCTTTTTTGTAGCCGGGTTCTGGAAAACTAAGGTTGCCAGAAGTTTGATGTTCAGATAAGTGGGCCATTTCTGTATTTGTTTCTACGGAAGTATGGTGTGGGATGAAGGCCATGAGACCTGCAACTGGATTTGAGTCTTGGCTTTTCTACTTACTAGCATTACGACCTTGGTAGGTTACTTACTTTTTCTAATCCTGTCTCCTCATTTGTAACATTAGCAGGAGGAAGGGTTGGACTATCTGACCTCTAAGGTCCCTTCTGTTAATATCATTCTGTGATTCTGTACTAGCCCATAAAGGATGATTTCTCATCACCTCTTCCTTCTCTGGCCAATATCCGCTGCATATCTCATCTGTTTATACTGATGAGCCAACTGGACCTGCCAGCTTTAATGAATGCTTCTGCTGATGGTCCTCATTTTCTAGGGCAAAATCATCAGGATGGAGACAACCTCTGCTGACTGTTGCCTGGGAAAGAACATTTCTTCTCTCTGACTTTTCCTGTCAGGAGGAAATGATGGAGGATAATTCCCTCCATTAAAATGCTTACTTTCCTGAAGACAGGAGCTATGATAGCCATTTTAGCTAAGACATCTTGGTTGGCCTCTATAATAAAGCCTTGACTAATCTAAGCCATCAGCTTGTTATTGCTATCCATTTAACTCTTTCCTTCAAGGCAAATTCTTTTTTCTTAAAACTTCCTAAAGATCTCTCTGACTGACAGTTCTTCTCCTGAAACTCTTATTTTGTCTGCCTTCCTGCAGCAATCAGTCAATAAACATAGCCACAGGGCTACTCTTTCAATGAGTGAAAATGACTACAATTTGCAATAAGGATGTCCTTCATATCACATTTCCCAAATCTAACTTTTTTTTTTTTTTTTAGAAAAAAGGTAGTCTCAATCTGGAAGGTAAAAAATGCTCTGGCCTTGAAATTCTAGCCTGTATGCCTTTCCCATGAAAATTCAATTAACATAGAATGACAAACACTAGTATATTAATTATTACTGACATAGACATCATGTAAATATTTTCCTAGTTTTTGTTTACCTTTTTTCATTGTCAGCTAATAAGTTTGTTCTGAATATTCAGAGAATACAACACTGTATTAGGAATTTCCTAGAATCAAAGACTCAGAGTTGGGAAGCATTTCAGAGGTCCATCTGGTCCAATGGCCATTTGAAAATCAATCTATTCTATTCATCCATGCCATATGGTCATCCAACTTCTTTTTGAACTCTTCATACAGGATCACAGATTTAGAGATGGATCTTCTTTGTCATTGTTCAGTCATTTCAGTTATATCTGACACTTTGTGATCTCTTTTGAAGTTTTCTTGGTAAAGATGCTGGAGTAATTTGCCATTTCCTTCTCCAGCTCATTTTACAAATCAGGAAATGAAAGCAAACAGGGTTAAGTAACTTGATCAGGATCAAACAGCTTGTGTCTGAGGCCACATTTGAACTCATGTTATTTTGATTCCAGAATTGGCATGCTATGTAACTTGCTACCTAACTAGGAGGGATCTCAGAAGTCATCTAATCCAACTTCTTCATTTCATAGATGTGAAAATTTGCTTCCTTCCTTCCCTTTTTCTTTTTTTTCTTTTATCCTTTCTCTTATTCCTTCTCTTCTTTTCTTTTTTCTTCCATCCTTTCTTTTTTCTTTCTTCTTTTATCCATATCTCCTCCCTTCCTTTCTTTCTTCCCTTCTTTCTCTCTTTTACACCTCCCACCCTTCTTCCCTCCTGTCTTGCTTCTTTCCTTTTTCCCTATTTCTATTCCTCTCTATATAAATCATTACCAATATCTGAAAGAGATCCTTTCTTTATAATAATAATAGTTAACATTTATACAATACTTTAAGTTTGCAAAGCACTTTACATATATTATTCCATTTAGTCTTCATCCCATTGAAATAGTTTTCCCCAAATAATCAATTTATTTTGCAGCCTTTGCTAATCTCTTAGTGACTAAAGGATTGACATCATGTACATAAGTCATGAAACTTTCTCCTTTTAGATATTTCATGAATGCCATCTGTCTGCGCTACAATGGATGTTGTGATCTATCCTTATTCATATGTCTTCTGGTATAACGAGTATCCCTGGAGGGGGGCAATGGTTGTGAGGTTGTCTTTTGAGGACCAGCACTATTTAATCTCTGACCATGACTTTGGGTATTTATTATAAATCTAGAGATGGGAGAAGGCTTAGAGATTATTGAATCTGTCTCAATTTACAAATTATGAAATTGAGTCTCAGTGTCCAAGTCAAATCAAGAAGCCTTTATTAAGCGCTTACTATGTTCCAGGTATGGTGTTGGGAATGCAAATGCAAGCAGAAAGAAAGATACTTCTTGACCTCAAAGAGCTTACTTTCCAGTGAGAGGGAAAACACAGAAAGGAAACTAAAAGGGGATGAGTGGTAGGGGAGAAAGTACCCCTTGGGTATATTATAGAGAAATTCAAGAGATAAGGCAGAGAGAAATGAAGGCATGACCAGCCTGAGGACGTCTTTTTTCAAATGGAGAAGAGCAGTGTGAAGAGGCTTCTGTGAAATGGGACAACAAGTATAGAATGTTCAAATTTACATGCTACTTGCATGACCCTGATTATGGGTTACATCAGTCCCTCCATGTCCTCCTCCAAATAAATGATGCAACTAGATTCCATGATTTATATAGTTCTTACATTCTGAGTTGATATCCAATAGCATGTATGGATGAGGCAGAGATAATTTATACCAGTTGTACAGTCATGGTATATGTTGCATGTTCATGTTCTGTATTACCACAGTCCTTCATCAACTTCAGCAACACTTGTATGTGGTACCCTCCTAGGTCTTGTTCAAAGCAATGTGTGAAGTGGTACAGTCATTCTGTAGTCCAAATTGATTTAAATCCTACTGCTTCCAATATGACCAGAGTCACTTTGAACAAGTGATTAATCTCTAAATGCTTCAATTTTCCCATTTGTAAAACAAGGGGTTAGATCAGATAGCCTCTGAGTACCCTTATGACTCTGTTGTTATTCTTCAATTATTTTCAATCATGTTCAACTTTTTTATGACATTTGTAGTTTTCTTGACTAAGATACTGGAATGGTTTGCCATTTCTTTCTCCAGATCACTTTACAGAGGAGGAAACTGAGGCCAACAAGGTAAAGTAACTTGTCCAGGATCACACAACTAGGAAGTATCTGAGGCAAGATTTGAACTCAGGAAACTCTAGTCACTATATGATTTAGCTAGTGATAAGATGGATTAAAAAAAATTCCATTGCATATCAGAAAAATTTATTGACTGACAGAACCATGGAAGAAATTTTTATGGCTCTGGACAGTTTACTTTCTTCCTTCACTTACAATTATATTCAAGACAGGTCACCAGTCAAAGGCCCAACCCAGATGGAAGCTCTGTCATGTGCTGCCAATGTTGCTCTTCTTCACTTTTTCTATGGAAATGTGTATCAAATCCATTTACATTTTATTTCTTGCATTAGTCTTCTTTCTCCCTTCCCAGCTCTGAGTTCTTTCTCTGTTTTCTAGCTATCTCATCTTTACATATTCGTGTATGTATTGCATCCCCTTAGGAGTCTGTAAGCAAAGATTGCTGCATTTTTGTCCTTCACTCCCAGGACATAGTACTTTTTTGTCCAAACATATGAGTTCATCTCAGAGAAACTCATTTTATTGTTGCAAATCAGAAATTTATTAGTCCTAATTAGTTGATTGTAGTACTTGAAAAGTTATGTGATTAACCAGGGGGACTCAGAATGTGTCAGAAGCAGTATTTAACCCAATTTATTGACTCTTGCTTTCCTTTCAAAAGGACTGAGAGAGAGATTCTGATGCTCCAAGTCATGGTTCCAGAGGCATATGTGGGCTAGATGGTTAGGTAAAATATTTGGTAGTCCTGGCTAGCTCTCATTACCCACTTGTTCTGAAGAGGCCCTTATAATTGTTTTCTCTGTTTATGTCTCAGTGGTCTGGAGTGGGTAAGAAAGTAGCAAGAAGACATTGATCAAGATAGGGTGACTTTTAGGATATCTGGAAAGAAGAAAAGCAAGAAAGAACCCAGTATTACTAGAAGATTTCCAAATCATAAGACGGTTCCATTTTGGTCTTTCTATTCCTAACTCAATGATGAGGTCCTCAGGAAGGACTAATTGAAGTTGTTGAGATATTCATTTCCTGACTTTAGATAGATTTTCTCAAACAAACCCCTATGGCAGGTGTTATTGGAATCCTTTCCTTATTAGTTGAGGATCACACAACTCTATCCACTTCACAACCTAGCTCTACAGTGTCTGGTACATAGTCAATGTTGAATAGCTCGTTAATTATTTATTAACAAAAAATAGAAATGAGTGGGAAACCAGTTCAACTAACCAGTCAACATATTAACTGTATCTTACAAGAAAATAAACCATTTCCACCAGACCTGTAATTCTCTCCCTCCTTATTTCTGCCTCCTTTCTTGCCCTTGCTCTTTTGAATCTCAGCTAAGGTTTCATCTTCTGCTAGAAACATTTCCCAGTCCTCATTAATCTTGCTATCTTCCCTTTAAGATTATCTCCAGATTATCTCATTTGTGTCTTGTTTATTCACAGGTATTTACACATCATTTTCCCCAGTAGACTTCAAGTGCCTTGAGAACAGGAACTCTTGTAATGTTGAAGACACCTCAAACTCTGCCCCGAGACTCAAGACTCAGTACTGATCAGCAGAGCAGTAAGAAAATTTGTAAAGGAATAACAGCTCAGCCTGATAGAAAGCCTACCCCAAAGCAAGTGATGCTCTTCATTCTGATGGGTTGACAGGCACTTAACCCAGAACCCAGGGATCAGAAAAAGAAGACAAACACAGTGGGACAATTAACTGGGCTGTTTCTTCTCTCTGATTGCCTGTCATCAACATTCTTCTCATCAAAAAGTCTTCATTAAATACTTATTTCTACAAAGCAATTTCTAAAGCAGTATAGTTAGGGACAGACTCTTCTGGACACTGTTTCTTCAAAAAGCAACACTGTTGTGAGCCAGCATCCAAAAGGCAAAGTAACAACTAGATAATCATAAGTAGTGAGCAAATGTATCGCTAAGACATCAGAGAATCCTAACAGTGCTGCTTCTTTGCAGAGATGACTGAGTGGATGTGGAATTGGTTTATGTTCTAGTAAGATACAGTTGATATGTAAGCTGGCTGGTTGAACTAGTTTCCCATTCTTTTTATTCTTATTAATAAATAATCAATAAACATTTATTAAGCACTGACTATGTGCCAGGCACTATAGAACTAGGTTGTTACCCTAAGTAAATCACTTATTCTATCTGCCTCAGGTTTCTCAACAGCTAAGGAGAGGATTCTAATAACACTTGCATCAGAGAGTTGTTTGAGATAATTTTTGTAAAGATACATAACATCTCATAAATTCTTGTTCCCTTCTCTATCTCCTTTCTTTTTACTCTTTAATACAAGGAGTTAGTTTATTGAGTTGGAAAAGAGAGGAATATGAGCATGCAGAAGTGAAGGCAGTGGCACAATGGATAAAACACTAGGTCTGTATTTAAATCTTTGTTCAAATCTTACCTCAGACATTTACCGGCTATGTGACTCTAAGAAAGTCACTTGACTTCCATTTGCATCAGTTTTCTCATCTACAAAAGGGGGGTAATAATAGCACTTATCTCCCAGGGTTGTTGTGAGAATCAAATAAAAAGACATTTGTAAATCACTTTGTATAGTGCCTGGCACATTTTAAGCATTATACAAATGCTAGTTTTCATTATTACTATTATTAATGTTTGTTGAGTGCTTATGGGATAGAAACTTAGAACTTTTGTCTAAAGAGAAGAGGAAAAGGAAACAGAGGTAGAGGTCATCAATTCAAATTTCAGGAAGGCTTCCTAAAGGAGCTGTTTTTTTTTTTAGGGTCCACACTTAGCTACGGGGGAATAACTGAAAAACATGGCACATTCACTAGAAAATTGAATGGTCAGGTTTCACTTAGTGTAGGGGGTTGATAAGATTTTTTTCTAGATTAGATTGAATTTCCCTTTAAATTTCTTTTGTGTTCTTTTTAATCTTGTTACTGCTAAGTATGTTTCTCCTTTAGTCTTCTCCCCAAGTTAATTACTTAATCGTCTTAAAAATTTGGAGGCAATTAGGTGACAGAGAGATTAGAGTGCTGGGCCTAGAGTTAGGAAGTTCTGAATTCAAATCCAGCCTCAGATACTTACTTCTCTGCACAAGTCACTTCAGACTTTAGCCTCAATTCCTTATCGGTAAAATGAGGATAACAGCAACAGGTTCTCAAGTTTATTATGAAGGCAAAATGAGATATCTGTAAAGTGTTATAAAAGAATTGAAGAGCTTTATACATGTTATTATGGCTGTTAATATCATTTAAGAAAATATCAATCTAAATATAGTTGTCTTTTATTCTCCTTTCAAAAATTAATCGTAGTTTGCCTAGTAGAAATACTCAGAAACCCTGCATAAGGTCAGTTAGGGAAGAAATCCTTAATCTATCTATCCTCTATTCAAGTTTCTATCCCACCCCAAAGTAGCATGGGATACAAAATCTTAGACTACTAAGGGAAGTCCTAACTAATTAACTATCTAGTTTCCTACCCAAAAATTCAATCCATTTACTTACAAGATTTTTAACAAGAGAATATGCAGCATCTGCTTCAAGGTTTCTAGTGATGAAAACCCAGTTTTTTTCCTAAGACTTCATTTGGGAGTTTTTGTTAGGTAATGTTTTCCTTACATCAACTTGAATAATAGGCTGCATTATTATCCATATAGTATGTTAGATAAGAGGCCATTTAATTCACTGATTTTGCCGATGGGAATTTAAGGTCTGTAGAAATTAAGTGAATTGCCAAATGTCATATAGCATAGTAGATAGGATGCTGGTCCTGGAGTTAGGAGGACTTGAGTCAAATCTCATTTGAGACATCTATTTACTTGTTATGTGATGCTGGGCAAGTCACTTTACCCTGTTTGCCTCAGTTTCCTTATCTATAAAATAAGATAGAGAAGGAAATGCCAAACTACTCCAGTATCTTTGTCATGAAGAGTTCAGGTACAACTAATCAACTAATAAACAAACAAATATTTGAAGGTAGGTTCTTTGATTTTTTGAGCTGATACTCATAGCACAATTTAAATAAGCTACATATTCTGCTGGTTTACAACTATAATCAAAGCCTGTAGGTTTTCTACCAATTGGTAGTATTCTTCACTCCACTCATACCCTATCCCTGAGACTATTGTTCCCTAATTTTTAACAATTTTAATTGAAGTTTTGAGCTACAAATTCTATCCCTCCCTCTCTTCCCCTCTCCCTAAGATGATAAGCAATCGTGTATTAAATATATACAATTATGTAAAACATTTTCACATTTGTTATTTTGTTGTGGAAGATTTGAAAAACAGAAAAAATAAAAGAAAGAAAATGAAAATAGCATGCCTCAGTCTGTATTCAATCAATATCAGTTCTTTATCTGGCAGTAGATATTCATTTGTCATTGTCTTGAATTACTGTATTGTTGAGAATAGCTAAACCATTCACAAGTCTTCTTTGAACAATATTGTTGTTACTGTGTACAATGTCCTTCTGGTTCTATTCGTTTCACTATATGTCAGTTCATGTAAATCTTTTCAGGATTTTCTGAAATCATGCTATTTGTCATTTCTTATAGAACAATAATACTCTATTATAATCAAATAGCACAGCTTGTTTAGCCATTCCCCAGTTGATGGATATCCCAATTTTTAGCCACCATAAAAAGAGCTGCTTCTAAATATTTTTGTACTAACAGGTCTTTTTTTTTTTCCTTTTTGGATACCTTTGGGATATAGATCTACACCTAGAAGTGGTATTGCTGGATCAAAAAGGATGCACAATTTTATAGCCTTTTAGGCATAGTTCCAAATTGCTCTCTAGAATGGATGGACCAGTTTACAACTCAATCAACAATGCAGTAGCATCCCAGTTTTCCCATTCCCCTTCAACATTCCATATTTTTTGTCATATTAGCCACTCTGTAAGTAATACTCTTGAATATACTTGAAAGTTATTATAACCCTCTCATCTGAATGTTCACTAGAAAGTGCTGATGCCTCTCATGTTGACACTATTTAGAAAATCACAGGTTTTAGAGCTGGGAGGAAATTTAGAAATATCTATGTTAATTCTCTTATTTTATAGAAGAGAAAAGTGAGTTCCAGAGATATCAAGTAACTCAATGTTACACAAGTAAAACCAAAATGGATTTCTGATTCTACTCTGCCACACTTTGGATCTAAATATCCTTGAGGCACACCTAGCACTGTACTGAGTCAGAAAGATTCCTGCTTTACAGAGACTATGTTAGAGTTTTGTTGTTTTTTTTTTAACCCATGGGATCTATAATCAAAAGATTTTGGTATGAGTCCCAGATCTGCCACATCTTAATTGCATGATTTAGAGCAATTCAATTAAAAGGTGGAGACTATAGGGTACTTAGAGAGTTAAGAAGAATTCAGAAAAATTTCTGTACATTGGGCAAGTAATCCTCATATCTCTCTTGCCAGGTTTTTGACTCAAGGTATTTTTATTGTCTAGACTTATTTTAAATAGGGTATCTTTTATGATCTCTTTTTACAGTTTTGTTTGGTATATAGGAATGCTGATAATGCTAAAATTGTCTTAACTAACTTTTTAATTAGTCTTTAGGATTTCCCAAGTATATCATCATATTATCTACAAAAAAAGAGACAGTCTAAAGAGATAGTTTTACCTCATTCTCTATTTTGATTCCATTTATTTCTTTTGCTTTATATAATTAAAATTAAATTAAATAATTTTAAAAGAAATTAAAATTAAAGAAAAATAAAGTGATTTGACCAAGGTACGTAGACAGTAAACATCAGATCTAGTCTCCATCTAATGCTCTTTCCACTATACCATGCCATCTCATTTAGTCCAGTTCTTTTATTTTGCAAATAAGGAATCTGAAGCCCCAATGGAAAATCTTCTCAAAGATAGATAGTAAATTAGTAGTAATAGAGAGAATTAGAACCTACATTTTCCTTTTTTCCAATTTCAGTACTACATAGTTCACTCAGTTCTATGAGGTAATTGGACTGGGTGACCTCTTGAATTCTTTCCAGCTCTAAAGCTATTATTCTGTGACTGTTCTGGGTATATACTTCTTGCTATTTTATGTACCATGTTTAACAAATGCTATTGTTGGCAGCAAGATTCAGAGTTTGTCTCACCAATGACAGCTTGCTTTTTGTAACACAAGAATCAGGTGATCAAATTATTGATTAAATCAATCAAGTTAAATGGAAAATTAAATATTATTTGACAGGACTCATTTTTCTTTTTCTCTGCTCAACTTCTGGAAAAATCTGACTGTTCTCTTCAGGGGTCACCAAGCTTTTAAAGAGAACTCAAGTAGGGCTAGATGATGCCAGTGGTCCCTCACAATTTTGACATCCTTTGGAAACTATTCTATAAAGAGATAATTTATAAAATTATGGAGACCAGTTATATGAAAATCTCTCTCTCTCTCTCTCTCTCTCTCTCTCTCTCTCTCTCTCTCTCTCTCTCTCTCTCTCTCTCTCTCTCTCTCTCTCTCTCTCTCTCTCTCTGTCTTTGTCTCCTTCCCCCGAAAAGAAGAATATAATGGAAAGTACACCTGACAGCTTTAGGAAATGTGGGTTCTAGTATTGACTCTAGCTACGATAGAAGGATCAGTTTGGGTAAATCTTCAGTTTCCCCATATACAAAAGGAGGGGGTTAGATTAGCCCCGTAGGAATCATATATTTAAAGCTGGAAAAGAACCGAGCAGTCACTGAGTCCAAACATTTCAGTTTACAGATGAGGAAATTGAGAGTAAGAGAAGTTAAATGATTTTCCCATGATTTTCCCAGGGTTATACTGTTTATAAATACTTAAAGTGGGATTTGACTCCAGACCACCCTAACACTAAGCTACTCTATTCTCTATATTCTCTATATCACACTGTTGCATTGATGTTTCTTCTACCTTTACTGTGCTATAATTCCATTGTGGTTGATCATAATGTCTAAGATTCTTTTATCATAGATTAACTCCTTTGGGCAAGGATTTTCCTTTGAAAAATAAGAGAACAACTATACAACTATATTGTATTACTATTGCCATTAAAACACAAATACCTCTAAAGAAGAGTAACATAAGCAGAATATTGGTTAAACAGAACATATTCTAGCCCTGAAAGCTCTTTGAAAGGAATATTTTGTAGGAATTGAGTATAGAATATATGTTTATGTGTCAGGAGCTTCAAGATAGGTATTACAAACAAATTGACTGCATAAAAACAGAGTTTACAGGTGAGTCATCTGGGGAGGTAGAACTGGAAAGAAAAACTAGAATGGCTCAGAGGATTCCTGGGACTCTGGGAGTAGAGATAATGTGAAACAAAGTCAAAGAAAAAAGTCAATTCCACTCTTTTGTTCATATGTGAAGAATTAACTGGCTAAAAATTTCCCTTATATTTTCTCTTTGTTAAAACAGCAACAAACGATGTGTATATATATATATATATATATATATATATATATACATATATATATATATATATAAAACAAAATCATAACAATATGGAGAGGCTTGTATGAACTGATGCAGAGTAAAATAAGTAGAATCTAGAAAACTGCATATGTATGTGTATTTATATATGTGTACACTATTTATTATAAACTACATATGCTATATATGTTATGCATATATTATACACTATACACAATCTGCAATGACTACAACAATATAAATAGAAAAAAATAAAACTGAATGTCATGTAACTATGAGGCCAAATTTTGCATCCAGAAAATAATTGATGAAATAATATTTCCCTCTTTTCATTGAAGAGGTGAAAAACCATAGTTTTGAGATATTTCAAATGTGGGGTCATTTTGATTTTTCCCCCTTCTTACAAAGGAAAACTCTGAGGGAAAGGAGAAGGGAACTATATATTTTGAAATGACTGTGATGTAAAAATAAAAGGTATCAACAAACTTTTTTTTTCCCTTTAAAGAAACATCTGGATAATGCTCAGCCACTTTTTCTCTTTTCATGAAATTTTTAGGCATTTCGGCTGTCATGGGAGCTACCAGGACTTAGTTTTACCACTGTTCTGCTTCAGTGAGCTCTGTCCATGGTGCTAGCAGAGGGTAGCCATCCCTGAACACCAGAATCACATATTTAATATTTTGGGGCTATAAACTAACCAACAAAGCAGACAAATCAAAAGGTGATTGGATACATTACAAAAGCCATTCTTTCAGGGATAGAAAAGCTATTATCTAAACAGTCCCTCCACAGCAAGGATCCTGCAAACAAAATGAGGAATTCTTCCTTTATCTGAGGATGTAGTCATGTTTTAATTTGCAAAAACTGAAGGAGGGGGCTTCCCCTAAATTTTTTATTGGAAGTCCAGAAAATAAACTGACAGTATTGCCTAAGGGATTTTATTAGTATTTCATTTACAAAAATTCAATTTACACACTACTTTTCAGGTGTAGCTCTCTTGCTTAAGAACAGGCGCTGGCTTTACTATGCATGTCAAATTGACAATTATTACTGAGCCTGGCAAACAGAAAGCAGGAATGCAGCATTATTTGGAAATGAGAATGAAGGTAAAACTCTTATTCACGCTGATTTAAAAAAATCTTTTCATAAGAATATTACTTGGAGGAGGGTCAGACTCCATAAACTCTATGCATACTCTATACACCAAGTGAAGGATACCATAGGAAATCAACAGTCAAAACAAGTTGATGGCAGTTTTTAAAAGTGATTTGCATTTCTTTCCATTTCCTTTTATTCCATAAGTGCAGAACCAAACCCTACCTACAATAGGGGATTTGCAGGTAGTAAGAACTGATCAGTGAGTCAGTTTGGGCATATGATAAATCACTGTGAATAAAGCTTCTTGAGATCAAGGAAAGAATGTGGCCTCTTGGTAACATAACTCAATTCAAGACTTTCCACTCAAATATTTATATCAAACAAAGGAGGAAAGAATCTAAAACACAATCACAGGGTATTAAGGACCCTGCCTAAGTCAGGGGGCAAGTCAATTCTCCGAGAGCCTCTATAGCTGTGAATCATAATACCCCTGAAGGAGTTGCTAAGCAGCCTTTGCTAATGCAGATGTTCCTTGTGGACTGGGAATGAAACAAATTGAAGGCAGGAGGAAAGAGGAAAGCGGAAAGAGGTCAGATAATGCAACTGCCTCTCAGTCTCCTTGTATCATTATCATCATCCTCTCACATGAAGAAGCTCCATTCTACAGATCTGAATTAGATCTCCAGCAGACACTGGCAGATGTCTCCTGTATCACAACAACAGGGATGGAAGAAACTTAAAGAAGATTTATCCCATGAAAGTGGGATCAAATTAAATTACTTAACAAAATAAGTTTAAAAATATAACAACACAAATAATGTTAATTTGTGATTGTCTAAGTCAATATTTAGCTTGTAGGTATTTGTTTATATTTTCACTCAGGGCAAAACATAACTTGCTCTTTAGACTAGCCATGGATGGGGCATCCAAAGAAGATGAGGGCAATTAAAGAATGTGTCAGGAACCACTAGTCAGGTATTACAAACAAGCTGCATGAGAACTGATACTATGAATTATAATTCAAGTAGGCTAAAAGTGTTCAAGTGAAGTGTCCTGTAGGAAAGGAGTCTTGGACTTGATTTTTTAAAAGAGGCACTTATATGTGTGGACTTGCAGATTTATTTTTAACATTAATGATGACCTCTGAGGTCACATAACTTTTGGAATGCAATGATAACACTAGCTAGATGCAATGGTTATTATAACAATAACTAGAGAGCATTTGGCCCCACATATATTCCCAAAGGAGAGAGAACAAGAAGGAATTTTGTTAGCCAATGTCTGTGAGGCATTCTCCTCTAATCCCAGAACTTATAATAAGGCCTATCATGAACACTATGGAAGGATATCCCAGAAAGATGTGACATAGTTACTCTCCTAGAGAATTTCTATTTCTATTAAGGGAGACAGAACACACACCCAAGAGAAGTATATAAAATGTTTTTAAAATGTAATCAAAAAGCCTAAAATTCTAATTTAGATTCATGAATGTTGGGAGACAATGAAACAAAGGAACCATAAAAGTAATCTAACTTGAGGTAAAGGATTTTCTAGAAGTTAAATTAAATTAAAATTAAAATTATTTAGACATTCTCCAGGTAGCTCTGGGTATTTTCTGGGAGAGACTGTTAATGGCACAGGTGAGTGAAAAGGCCTGGATTGAAATTCCACCTTTCCAAGTTGCTAGATGTGTGACTTGGCAAAGTAATCCAACCTTACTAAACCTTCATCTTCCTCTCTACAGCATGGATATAATAATACTTGATCTACCTGGCAAGGGTTGTACTCCGCCTCCATAACTTCCTTCTTCTCTTATTCCATCTAGTAACTATCATTTATATGGTGCTGAAAATTTGCAAAGTGCTTTAAAAATATCACAAACATTACAAATATCACAAATATCCGAGATGTAATTGCTATTAATATTTCCATCTTATAGATGAGGAAGCTGAGAGAGGTTAAATGGCTTCTCTGAGATGACAGAATGAGGAAGAGAGTTTGTAGTTTCAAAATGTGAACTATAGTTATGATTTCTCCTAAGTGACCACCTGCCCATCACAAAAAATAACGCCTGGGTAACTCACACATTTTCCTCTTTCAGCACCATTACTGTCTCTCCCAAATTATATGATTTAGTAGTTTTCCTTCCCTTGAGGTTTTAGTCATTTAATAGATTAAAGGGCTACAGCACTGATGGAAATGCATATACCTTTTGCATAGCTGAAGCCAACCAGTAGTTAGCCAACCCTCTTCACTCTAGCACCTATATGACTTAGGCCTCTTAGGAAGGAAGGAAAGAGCAGGTGAAAAGGTTTAAGCTAGATGGTCCAAGTATCACTGAGCAAATCACTTTTCCTCTCTGAGCCTGTTTGCTCCTCTGTGAAATGAAGAAAATATTGCCAGAAAGTAACTTGTCAGGTTATTGTAGGGGATTCTATAAATGTGCATTTTTATAATGTCTGAATCTGTGTCATAAGAGGAACCAGCTCCAGCTGCAATAGAAAGGATTTTAGTTGGGCCAGCAAATGTGTCTCCCATATAGGTTATGAGCTACTGGAACCTAGTAGATGTCACAAGAAGTTGTGAAATCCTCCCTTAGAAATTCTGAGATTAAGATCGACAATTCTCTGTTTGAGGTGATTTATTGTGCATGGTCACTTAGGAGTTGGTGATGGCTGAAATAGATTATGGAATTTTCTTCTTCAAACCCTGAGATCCCCAACTCCCATTCCAATAATAATAACAATATTAAAATAACACTTTAAGATTTGCAAAAGTGCTTGTCAAAAATTCTCTATACTGTAGATGCTATTATCATCATTTTCATTTTACAGATAAAGAAACTGAATCTAATAGAGGTTAAGTGACTTGCTAGGCTCAAATAGGTAGTAAATGTCATACATAGTATTTAAACTCAATTATTCCTTATTTGAAATGCCATCTACCTACCTTTCAATCTAAGATATGATATCTGAACTGGACAAACACCCACTATATCTCTCCTTGATTTTGAGTTATAAGTGAAGATTCACAAACTAATTTCAGAAAAACCTGGAAAGACTTACATGAACTAATATTGAGTGAAATGAGCAGAACCAGGAGAACATTGTACACAATAACTGCAATATTATATGATAATCGACTATGAAACTCCTCTCAACTAGAACCCAGGCCCACCACCAATCATCATGACTGGCTCCATGGATCACCTCTGTTAACATTAGAAAATAGAACAAGGGACAAGGTTCTTTTTTGAAAGTAGATAGAAGCTACTCTACCTCCATAAAATTACTCACATTTGTCCCCCTCCTCTCTGCCTACATGGTTGGTTCCATATTCTTATCCCATGGATTCTCATATCAGCATTTTAAATAATCTCCTGCCTCTTGTCTCACCCCTCATCCATAGACCAGAAAAGCATTTTAATGCCCATTCTTGGCCATCTTATTCCCTTGCTCATAAAACTTTCCATGACACTCTATTGATTATAGGGGTAAATGAAAACTCTTCATTCTAGCATTTTAGGCTTTCTGCAGTTTAGTTAGACCTACCTTTCCATCTTCCATTCCCCTTCATAGGTTATGGCCAAATTGAACTAATAACTATTCCCTGATCTCATCTGGCTCCCTCATATACTTTTATATAGTCATATAATCTCTCCTTCCCCATTCTTGCAATTTACTCCTTCCTCATATAGGCATGTTGAAATTTATCTCCTTTTTCAAGACCCAATTCTAATGTCCTCTCCTCCATAAGCTAAATCTCCCCAACTAAAATCTCTCCTCAAATTATCTCAGACAATCTTTTCATCTTATTATACCATACTTACTTTTGTGTACAACCATATCCCTTTTTAAAGACTATAAGGTCTTTGAATATAGTGATTGTATTATTTTTCATCTTTGCATTGTCAATAACCTTTACATATATTTCCTCCTCTCTCTGCATCTCACCAGACTTGAAATTTCATTGGTGGTAGGGAACTTCCAATGAAAAAACTTTCTGCAAAGGCAAATCAATGTCTACTCTTATAGAATATCCTGGGGAAAGTAAGAGATTAAATAATTTGTCTGGTTTCACACAGCAATCGTGTCAGAAACAGGACTTAAACACAAGGTCTTCCTAATTTCCAAGTCAGCTTGCTACCCATTACTGGCTGCTTCTAACAGTTTATTCATAATAGGTGTTCAACAAATATTTGTTTAGCTTAATTGCTGTAGAGAAATACAGAGATAACCTTACTGTTTATGGAAAACATTGTGATGATTACATCAAGTCTAAGTATGCTATAGAACTTTCCAAAGTTTGCCCTGGTTGTATACAAAGAAAGAACCGAGTGGGTGAGCAATACTTATTGCCTGGATTATAACAAGCCACAGAAATAGTCCATCAGTGAAGACAGGAATCTTTGATAGACACTCATATGAAGAAAGATCTGGGCCAGAGGAAGAAAACTAGCTCTTAGGATCATCATCAGGAAGTGTATGCAGCTCTTATAATGATTTCAAATATCTCCCTTCTTATAGAGATTCCTCAGATTATAAGGGAATATAAAAATGACTTCAGAATCAAGAAGACTTGGGTTCAGGTCCTGCCTTTGACACATAATGGCTGTGTAATCCTAGGTAAGTCATCAGTTGTCCAAATCTCAGCTGTTATAAATTACAGAAAAGCTTCAGATTTACTTTAGTAAAGGGACTTTCCTCACTGGGAGCTCCCTAAGCAAATGAAATAATAGGTCTGGACAATAAAAAATAAGTTCTTGCTAAAGTAATCCTAAGAGTCTTGGAATACCACCCTCCCCCAAAACTGAAATAATTAGTCAAGATACAGGATAAAAACACATGGTGGTAGGAGAGGAGGTAGAGGGAAAGAGGGGAAAATTTGGAACAGAAGTGAGTACAAGGGATAATGTTAAAAAAAATTGCCCATTCATATGTACTGTCAAAAAATTATAATTATAAAATTAATTTTAAAAATAAAAAACACATGGTGGGTGAAATCAATTAGTAAATATTACTATGAAGGGATTGTTCAGAAATGGGCTAGAAGTTTCTATTGGAAAAGGACTACAGGTCTATATGACCAGGAAAAACAGTGGCTCAGTCACTTAGCAAGAGCTAAGCCCAAGTAATTTACTGGTATATCTAAAATATCAAAGGATCTGGAGGAAGACTCACAATATGTTGGCTGCATCTTCTCAGGTGAACATCTGGGAAAACATAGACAAGATTGCCAGGCAGGCATGGATGGGATATAGCCTGCCTTTCTTGGATGAGTACTCATGTCAACAATATCACAGAGCCATTGAAGGGCCAAAATATTCTTTCTAAGACAGCTGTTCTGATCAATACAATGATCTACAACAGTTTCAAAGGAATCATGATGGGGAAAAAGGCTATCCACATTCAGAGAGAGAACTGATGAACTCTAGACTGAAGTATATATTTTTCACTTTCTTTTTTTTGCAACATACTCAATATGGAAATATGTTTTACATACTTTTGCATGTATAATTGGTATCATGATTCAAAATTATATACACACACACATATATACATAAACAAAGATTTGAACCTTCATCCTGATTTCAAACCCCATGCTCTTTCCAATGGTCTTTCCAACTAAAGCATGAGGGATAGAAGATTAATAACAAGTTATAAGAAGAATAAAAGAAGTTTCCTAGACAAAGTAAACTCCACACAGCATTTCAAAGAATGGGAGGATCATGACATGATGGAGAAAAAGGCAGATGATATGGCTAGATTAGATTATTTCCTTGTACACATTAAAATTCTTCCCTCATCACACCAGAAAATACTATGTCTTCTAAAAGAACACCTCACCCTTTACTTCCTCAAACAGAAAAGTAAAACAACTTTTTGATTAATCTTTTTGCCATCCCTCCATCACCTTTTCTTTTTCACTATCTTTTAAGTGGACTTATTTTCTCTTTTTCTTTCCATCTGCAATGGCTATATTTAGAAATGGAACAATGTTAGCCAAAATAGGATACTTCACATTCAGCACTGTTTCCGACTCTTCTAATTATTCAATTCTATTGTTGCAGAATTTTTTCTCTCTCCTTTTCCCTTTCCTGATCCCCAAACCTGAAAAAAGCGTTCCGAATCCTATGTATGCTTCCCTTCTGTCTCTATATGCCCTCAGTTGTTTACCTGTTAGGATTTAATTGGATGATTTTAAATTGACATTTTCCCTCTCTAATTCCTCTCATTCTCTACCTCCCTCCTCCCCCTACCTCTTGACTTGAGGCATTGCTTTAAAATGGATTTTCTTTTTGTTAAAAATAATATTTTTTTTCCTTCAGCCAAACTCATGCTAAGGAGAATCAAAGTATGTTCGTTTTCCTTTTAAATGATAAGCGTTAGAAAAGGGAAAGGAGTCTACAATGCTTTCAGGCTGTTCTCATAAGCTACCCACAAAAACCTGTCCTGGAGCCCAAGAACTGGAAAGTAAAGCCAATTAGAAACAGGCAACGAACCTAAACCTCCTACTTTCCCTAATTAGGTTGCATAGACTGGCTCACTTTCCCAACCCCCCCAAACAAAACAGAATTTAAATTCTGAAAATGAACTCAGTAAGCTCATTTAAAATACATTAGAATTTAGATCCTTGCAGGTTAACACCAATACAAAGAGCCAAAATGGGAATTCTAGGCTTTTAGAGGAGATTTTTGGGTTTGAATGATCCCATGATATCTACACTGATCAAATTTGTTGGATAATTGCCAATTTTCCATATCACTCTGGTCTGTAAAGATATGCAACATTAATGAACAACAGAATAAATTGGCTTGTCTAACCCATCAGTCTATTCTCATATATCCTATGCCATCATAGAGGAAAGAATAGTATATTTGCAATTGGGAAAACCTATGTTCATTTCCTAACACCTAATCATATGAATATGGGAAAACACTATATCTGTCTACATTTAGGTTACCTCACCTATAAAACATGTATATTACATCTTATAGTACCTCCCAGGTTTATTATGAGACTCAAATGAAATAATGTAAGTAAAGTACTTGGAAAAACTCAAAATGATGATGGTGGTGGTGGTGGTGGTGGGGATGATGATGATGAAGCTAGTTCTCACTCACTCTCACTCACTGGAAACACTCAAACTTTGTGACCCATCACCTTCACATAATGAAAAAGACCCAATTTATGACCTCTCATAGAAATATCTACCAACAAATAAATCTGTACCAGCATTTCTACCAGCAAATAAACCTGGCCTCAGAAATACATTGGTTCAAGGTAAGTTGTGGAAGGCTGCTATGAAAACCAAAAGGGGAACAGAGAGATGGATACAGTAGTTGAGCAAAAGGTGGTGAGGAGGTTAGTGTTTCTCTCTGATGAGGCAATCAGAAGTTATTTTACATATACAAATAGGTCATATATTTAAAGTTGAGAAGGATCTTTTAATTTATATTGTTTAAACCCCTAAATTTACATTAAGGAAACAGGAATTGAAGAAGAGAAATCATTGACCTAATTATAAATAGCAAAAAGAAGAGCCAAGATACTCTGACTGTAATTATTTCGACTCCAAATCTTTCTACTACATCACATAGTTTTATTGCCTCTATTGAATTGTAAATGTGAGAGCAATGTAGATTTTAAAAATTCTGGACCCTGTAGATTATGAAAAATCTAAATGCCATTTGATGAAGATATATTAGAATTAATACCAATTTTGCATTATGAGAATAATGATATGCATATATGCATATATATGTATATATATGTAAAGGTGTTTATTTGAGAAGGGTGTATGGACTCAAGATATGAGACTAGAAGGTCAGTATATAGGAACTGTGAAATAGACAATCATATTTTAGAGATCTCTGGGTTTGGGATATATGGAATTTCAATTTTTTACCAATATAGGTTGGCATTTGCTAGCATTAGTGCATAGTGGTTAAATTACTTCTCCAGAATCATACAGTCAGGTGTGGGATATATCACAGGTAGACAGAGGAAAGTGAAAGAAAGGAAAATAAAAAGTAAAGAAAAGAAAGCTTGAAAAGAAAACAAAAGAAGTTGTATTGTTCAACTGGCCAGTTCAGTTGGGTCCAGTAGGGCAGCTCTTACTACTAATCACAGAATTTGTGAGACCTTCAATCTTGAAAAGGACCATGACATCAGGGAAATGATGGCATGGCATGCAAGTGAATTGGATTTAAGTGAGAGAGGGCTGTGCAAGATCACCTGGTTCAGTTTTCTTTAATCATCTAGGACCAGTGACAAGACATCGATATCCTCTGTCCAGATCGAACATCATTTCTTTATCTTCTGGTGTTTCACCCAAAGGAATATAAAATTTGATCCCTGCAATCTCAGGAGATAGATTGTGGTCTATAAGCTAGATTTCTTTCTTAAGGACAATGTCTTAAGCCCAGATCATTCTGATTCTCATTGAATGGCCAATAATAGTTTTAAGCTAAACCCTACTCGGTCATTGCATTATTTCTGTTTTATACACACACACACACACACATATGTATAAATACACATATGCCTATACATATATGTTCTATATACACTATATATACACACATATATTCACATATACAATATGTGTGTATATATATATATACACATATAATATTTATGTAATATATATATATGTGTGTGTGTATATATATATGTATGTATATATTCCAGTCTCTGCCTCATTTCTTACTTAACCTTAATCACTCATTGGGCATTGGCTCAGTCAAATTGAGACCTATTAAAGACCTTAGCTTAAAAAGGTCAAGATGTACTGTGCAAGGTCCTCCCTCACATAAATCCAATTCACTTGCCAGTCATGGCATCACCTCCCTGATGTTATGGTCTTCCACTTCGAGAACAAAGGACAAACAATAACATATCATAGGTAGATTGTCTCTGAGGCTAACTTCTCATTCACTAAATCACACCAGTTATTTGTTGTTCAATCATGTCCAACTCTTCATGACCCCATATGGGAATTTTTTTGTCAAAAATACAAGGATACCCTTTCCTTCTCCAGTGGAATAAGCAAATAGAGATTAAGTGACTTGCTCAAGTTCCCACAGTCAGAGAATATCTGAGACTGCATTTGAACTTAGATCTTCCTGCCTCCAGCCCCAGAATTCTATCCCAGTTCTTAAATGCTGCCAAAAGAAGTTAGAAGAAGCTTTCCTGAAGAACCTGATTAATGTAAATGAGGGGCGACTGGGGTGGAAGAAGGGAGATAAGAAATACAAGGACAAAACTTTTAGAGAAAAAAACAGAATTAAGAAAGAATGAAGATAATCTGGAAAGGAGATAAAGACAAAGAAGAATCTTTTGGACATTTATCTACAATATATGCAGGGAAATGAGAGGCTACTTCTGGAAGAAATCCAGGGGAGAGTTACTATTCCAAATATTAGGAGACTGCTATTTGGAGTGCTGTCTGGACTGATCTTGAAGCTAAGACTTGGAGATACTAGACAAAAAGACTATTGATTCCTTGGGGATTAAAGGAAACTAAAGGAAAAAAGACCTCTGGCTTGAAATGGAGAGGCACAGGAAGAGCACTTAGATAAAAATGCAAAAGCTTGGTTGTGGGATGAATGTTTGCCTAACAAAGATAAATAATTAAATTGCACCTGGTATTACTAATTTGTAGAATGTTGATGCTCACATATCCCCAAGTCTTTGTGATAAAGAATTGTCCAACTTTCTAATCTTTTATTCAGTGTGTTTTCTATTAAAGATGCTTTGTGGCAAAGCTTCTTAACCTAACATTTTTATATCTCCATTTAATTATGTTTTGTTTCCTTGGTAATATTTTATTTTCTATATACTTAAAATAATTATTCTGGTATTTAAAGTACTCACTATATGACAAAGAGGCTCATAACATGCAATAAATGGTTAAAAGTCCCTGTTCTGTGGGGAAGAGTAAAAGAAGTAAAGGCATGTGGTATCTCAGGCCTTTACTCCTTATTAGTTAGTCTCCTAAGTGGCACAGTTGATAGTATACTTAGCCTGGGAGTTAGGAAGCCCCTGGTATTAAATCTAGCTCAGAAACTTACTAGTTGTGTGGTCTAGGACAAGTTGCAACTTCTGATTGTCTCAGTTTCCTGAACTGTAAAAAAGAGTAACACCTATATCCAAGGGTTATTGTGAGGATCAAATGAGATGATATTCGTAAAGTAGCTAATTCTATACCTGGTACATAGTAGTTGTTTAATAAATTTATTTTCTTCCTTCCTCCCTTTCTTCCCTTCCTACTGGGCAGGGTGAGCGTGCAGGGTTGAGACTGTGTATCTCTTGAGTTCAGGAGTTCTCAGCTGAGAGGGTGGCCATACTAAGTCCAACATTAATATGGCAAGCCTCCAGGAGCAAAGGATACCAAGCTACCTGCCTAAGGAGAAGTAAACTGGCCCAAGTTGGAAACAGAGCAAGTTTTGTGCTGGTCAGAAGCAGAACTGGGGACATGAATGGTTGCTATACTTCTTAACAAGGGAGAAATAAGGAGACCCATTCTCAAAAAAAAGAAAGAAAGAAAGAAAGAAAGAAAGAAAGAAAGAAAGAAAGAAAGAAAGAAAGAAAGAAAGAAAGAAAGAAAGAAAGAAAGAAAGAAAGAAAGAAAGAAAGAAAGAAAGAAAGAAAGAAAGAAAGAAAGAAAGAAAGAAAGAAAGAAGGAAAAAGAAAAGAAAAGAAAAGGAAGGAAAGTGAAAGGGGTGGAGATAAGTAAATAAAGAAGCAATGTTATAAATCCAAGTGCTAAGTGTTTAGAGAATAAATCCTCCCTAGTTCCACCAAATAACCTTTAGGAGAAGCAAAATTTTACCCATGTGGCAATAAGGCCATGGAGATTCCTTTTCAGAACTGATCTAAGTCCATTTTTATGACAGCTAGGTAATGACAGAGGCATCATAGTGTAAGAGAGTGATAATTTGGAGGCAAGAGACCTGAATTCAAATCCCACTGACAATTTCTTAATTATGTGTTTTAAAGAAGTTATTTCATCTGTAAAACAGGAATAGTAAAATTGGACTGTATATTTTTACAGGGTTCATGGAGAAAAAACATTTTGTAAACTTTAAAGCCCACTATAAGTGTGAGTTACTATTATTATCCCCAGACTTTAGATAAGAGAGTAGGGGAAAATTTTTTTTAAAAAAAGAGAAGAGCAAGAAAATGAACAGGAACAAAAAGACTGGAAGGAAAGAAGAAGGGCCTGTCCCATGGTGAGGAATTATTGAGTGCTTCTCATAATTGCCTCAAGTGCTCCTCAGAGATGATTCCTCTTGCTTTTGCTCTGCATCCCCTGTGCTTAGATTCATGCCTGGCACATAGTAAGAATCTAATAAATGCTCGTTGATTGATTGATAGCTTAGCTGCCCTAAGGAAGCAAAAGCCACTCAGGGGATTGTGCTTGCCAAGGGAAGAATCCAATAGTAGGTACCAAGCACAAACACTGGAGTAGCCCACAGTGTTTTCTCATCAGCATTTTTGCAGTAATTGACTTAGCATAAACATGGCAAAATTCTAAGGAATCTAACAGGAAAACTATGAAGGACAGTGAAAAGGTTCCTGTAATGTGAGAGCATAATGAAATAATTTAAGTATATTGTTTGGGGTTAGTACTATCATATCTATTGGAAGGAGCAATATGATTTCCAAAAAACTGCTAAGTAGGATTTCAGGGGCTATTTACATTACACTGGACATAATGAGACCGAAATCTTGTGATTCTGTGAATAAAATTGAAAAAGACTGGAGAAACATATGGTTAAGATATAGAAAAAAGGTACTTCTGGGTGTGCCTCATTTTAGGTCATCTTGGCATAAGACTAAAGAATTGATATACAGTTCCAGTTGTCCTAGGACCTGGGATTATAAGGTTTTATTTTCTCAGGAAATGGACCTGAACTTCCTGCTACTTCTACGTCTAGCTTCTGTAGGATATAGGTTGAAAAGTCAGAAATATTGTTGTTCAAAGATTGGGGAATTCCCACATGCCAGCTTCTTCTCATTTGATACTGAGCTCCTCTGTCTCTCTTTTTCTTAAATTTTTATAACTATCTAACTCAACTTTACCCTTCCATACATCCTGTCCTATTCTGCCCTTCTTTTGTACCCTTAGGAAGCTTAAATGAATCATTAATAAGTTTTGTCCCAATCTACTCTCTTCATTTCATACTTTCTCCAAGTTCTGGTTTTCCAAAACCACAAACAAAATATCATTGCCATACTCTACGGGCAAGTAACTCTCAGTTTACCTTGTCCCCTTCCACATAATGAACTGGGAAACAAGATCCAGAGGATCATAGATGAAAACATGGAAAGGACCTCAGAGACCTACCTGATCCAACTGATTCCTTTACAAAACCTTACAGATAAATGACTTGCCCAAAATGAATCAATCAGTCAACAAGTATTTATTAGGTACAGGTGCTTCTCTGTATTGTGCTGGCCATGGTGCTGAATGCTAGGAATGCAAAGAAAGTCAAGTAGGCATCTCAGGTGAAGATACAGCTTTAGAAGTGGAGTTATAGATATTTACTAGCTGTGTGACCCCAGGGCAATTTCCTTAAACTGACTCAGTTTCCTCATCAGAAAAACTGAAATAATAATAGCATTTTCTTCCCAGGGTTGTTGTGAGGAAAAAATGAGAGATTGGTAAATTTTTTCTCAAACTTTAAAGCATTATATATAAATGTTACATGATTTTCTTATATTATTATCATTATCATTATAATTATTATTACCAAAAAACAAAAATAGTTTTTGCCCTTAAGGAATGTATGTTTTAATAGGGGAGGCAACATAAAAACAAATAAATATATAAAATATACAAAAATGAAAATAAACTCCAAAAGGGAAAAGGAGCACTGAATAAAGCTAGGGGGGACTGAAAAAAGTCTACCTAGAAGGGGGAATTTGAGCTGACCTTTAAAGGAAGCCAAGGAAGCCAAGGGACAGAACATTCCAGATATAATCACACCAGTAGAATCTCAGAGGTACTATCTGAATTTAGTACTATCTGAATGTTATCACACACACACACACACACACACACACACACACACACACACACACACACACCATAACTTTCATTTACCAGTATTACTTTGTAATCTCTTCTCCTTTAAGAATCATTCCATCTGGACATACAAAGTCATCCAGATTCTCATTGTTGCTATTCCCAGCCTCCAGGACACTGTCTCTTATTTTTCTAATTGCGTTCAGTATATCTCACATTCTCCTTTCTCCTCAATTTATTTTTCTCTGTCTTATGTGTAGAATCTTATATATATATATATATATGCATATATATATATGCATATATATATGTATATATATATTTGAATGAACTCTTAAAATTCATGATTTCTCAATATATCAGGTTTTTCAACTCTCATAACTGATACTTTCATTCCATCTCATTCATCCTCAGGGATGCTCATATCTTAGCATCATGATGCCACTTATATGATCTTGAATTCTGGACTTTCCATCTCTGATTATAATCTTCTGTCCTTCCTCCTCTCTGTTACTCCTCCATAAATGCATTCGTTGTCCTCACTGTAACTTACAGTCCCTCTATCCATCATAACTGCTCTTGCAGTCCATTATTATTGCTCAGGACTCTCTTTGTCTTACTGCTCAGGACTCATTTTCTTTCCTTAACAGACTGTATTAAGGCTTTTTTTTAAAAACTGTACTATATTATACTGAAATAAGCAAGCACTAACTGGGCTCAGCCTTTGCCAAGTTAAGTGAGATGAGTAGAGAGTCCCTTTCTATCTTCAAATTCTATATCTCAGCAAAAAAAAATGTTATGTTGCCTTTTAACATGTAACCACATACACATATTTCAGAACTTTTGCACTTTAATTCATCAGAACATCCAAAATACACACCCTCAGAGATATGTTCCTTAATCCTATCTTATCTGTAGTTCAATGTTCAAGCTTGGTACAGTGTAAAAAGTACTAATTCTGTATCCAAATCCCATCTTTGTGTAATCTTGCTAAAGTCATTTCACTTCATTTGACTTCAGTTTCCTCTTCTTTAAAATCAAAGAATGGTGACCTCATTAACTCCTAGAAATTTAATTATCATCTCTATATAGATAACTCATAAATTTATATAATCAGTCTTAGTTTGCCTTCTGAACTCTAGTCCTTCATTACAAAGTACCCACTAGACATTTCAAACTGGATGTCCTAAAGACATAACATGTGCAAAACACATTGTCCTTCCACCCTGCACCCCCCCAAAAAAAACTCCAAAACTTCTCTGAATATTTCTTTTTCTGCCAACAGTACCACCTCACTATAAGAAATGACAGACTTGATGATTTCAGAAAACCTAGAAGTATTTACACAAATTGATAGGAAATAAAGTGAACAGAACTAGGAGAACATTGTACATTTTAACAGCAGTATTGTATGATGAAGGACCTGTTATTCTCATTAACACAATGACCCAAGACAATGCTAAAGGACTAATGATTAAATATGCTATCACCTCCAGAAAAATAACTGATATGTTTGAATACAGATTGAAGCATGCTATTTCTTTCTTCCTTCTCTTCTTTTCTTTCTCCCTCCTTTCTTCCTCTCTTTCATCCTTCCTTTTTTCTTTTCTATCTTCCCTTCTTTTCTTTCCATTGCTCTTATACAAAATTACTATTGTTTTACATGATATTATATGTATAATCTTCATCTGATTGCTTTTCAGCTCAGAAGGGGAGAAAAGGAGGGAGGAATAGAATTTGGCACTTAAAACTCTTTAAAATGTTAAAGATAGTTTTAATGTAATTTGGGAAAAAATTTTTTTTTTAAAATGAGCATTATCATCCTTCCTTCAAATGGGTTCACAGACTATCACCCTCAATTCCTTCTTCTTACACTGATGACCATCTTGTCATTTCTACCTCTCTGATCTCTCATCTGCCTCCTTTAACCACAGCAAATTCTCTAACTCAAATCTCATCAACTCTTTCCTGGACTATAGTGATTTTTTTTTCTAATTGATCACCTGGCCTTATGTCTTTTCTCCCTCTAATTTATCTTAAACACAGCTGCCTAAATGGTTTTTTCTTACAGCATAGCTCTGAAGATGTTACTCCCCTATTCAAATTCCATTGACTTTATTTTTATAAAAAGCTTTTCATTTTCAAAATACATGCAAAAATAGTTTTCAACATTCACCCTTGCAAAATCTTATGTTCCAAATTTTTCTCCTTCTCTTCCCTCCATTTCCTCCCCTAGACAGCAAGTAATCCAATACATATTAAACATTTCACTGATTTTCTAGTGCTTCTAGAAGCAATGTAAGCCTCCCTGGTTGGCATTTAAACCTTTTACAAACAGGCTCAAACCTACCTTTTTAAGCTTTATCACACATTATTTGCTTTTACACATACTGTAGTCCAGCCAAACTGACATTTTTGGTGTTTGCAATATATGGTGCATTTCTGGCCTGCAGGCCTTCCTGCTCTGCATGGCTTGCAGACATGCCCCTCTCTTCTCAATTTTGTTTTTTAAAATCTCCAATTTCCTTCAAAGCCCAGTTCACATGATGTCTTCTACATGAAATTTTGACTAATCTATCCAAGTTCTAATTTTCTTCTTCCCTGCCCCCTTGAAATTATATCTATTTTGTGCATATGCATTGATATATGTGCTGATTTCCCTGATAGAATGCAAAGCCCTACAAGGCAAGAAGAGGCACACTTTTGTATTTTTATGCCCAGAATAAAGCACAGTGTCTGACACATAGTAGGTGCTTATAGGTGCGTGTTGATTGATTCATACTTTCTGAGGCCCCTTCTTGCTCTATATCCACACTTCTTTTTTTTTAATTAAAGCTTTTTATTTTCAAAACATATGCATGGATAATTTTTCAACATTAACCCTTGCAAAACCCTGCGTTCCAATTTTCCCTCCCCCACCCCTACCCCTCCTCTACATGGCAAGTAATCCAATATATGTTAAACATGGTAGAAATGTGCTAAATCCAATATATGCATACATATTTATACAATTATCTTATTGTACAAGAAAAAATCAAATCAAACAGGAAAAATGAGAAAGAAAATAAAATGCAAGCAAACAACAACAAAAAGAATGAAAATACTATGTTGTGAACCACACTCAGTTTCCACAGTCCTCTCTCTGGGTGTGGATGGCTCTCTTCATCACAAGATCATTGGAACTTATAACCACACTTCTTATGTATCTTATGAAAGTTCAAAGCACCCATGGGGAAAACAGCATCAATTATGGCCCAGTTCAATTTTTTCTTTTGCCTTTGTACCTAAGAGTCTTGCTTTTTGTAATGTTCTCTCTGGTCTCCTCATTTCAATCTCTACTTTGGACCTTCTAGCATTTTTATGACAAGGTAAGGGACCATTATTTGCTTCACTTCTAAATCTATGTCTTGAGGATTTGGGACAAGACAATGATGGAGAGGACTAAAAGGGGAAGGATGTTGTCTTAGCCCACAGCTGACCTTACAAATTTGAATATTGCACAGAGATGAGGAGCAGGGAGCTGTTTATATATTCTTTTATGTGGTGGTTATCTTATCTTTGGGTAAAAATCTCAGAGTTCTAAGAGAAGTAATTTCTGTGACCCAGATTTTTGGGACAGTATTGCTCTTTTTTTTAAGTGACAAGCTACAAAATACTGGAGTCAATAGAGAATCCAGTATGCTTCCATGATTTATATATGAAGAATTTAAGACCAATATAATTTTGGGGTTAACAAATATGGAAATATTGATGCTAGAACTTCTCCATGATTATGGGACAAATATAATTTATCTGACTGTAGACACAATATTGATTATTATTAACCTATTTGATTATCAACCATAAGCTAATGGTGGGTTTTTTTTCTTAGAGAGAATCTAGAGTTTAAACTCAAAAAATAAGATAAAAGTGAAAGAATAGATCTCATAACTCTCTCTATATGCTGTAACTTCTTGTTACTAAGGGAAGTGAGACTAACTGAATAGAGAAACAGCTTGGAAGCAGAGAATCAGAAAAGTCACCCAGTGGATCAAACATTCAGGTTAAGACATTATGCCTAGTTGGGTGTTGGTCAAGTAAAAGGTAGTTAATTTAGCTCACAATTGGAAGCATCAGTAAAGGAGCTACATTTATTCAGGAACTTTTATGGAGTGTTGCTGAGAATAGAAGTTGTTAAGTAATTTTTCAGTCATATCTGATTCTTTATGTTCCCACTTGAGATTTTCTTGGCAAAGATACCAGAATGGTTTGCCATTCCCTTTTCCATTTCATTTTTCAGACTTGGAAACTGAGGCAAATGAAATCATTTAATTAATATTTTTATTTTTTCACTTATATGCAAAACATTTTTATATTTGTTTTTAAAGTCTTGAGTTCCAGATTCTTTCCCTTTTTCCCCATCCCCACTTCTCACTGAAAAGATACACGTGAAGTTATGTAAAACATTTCCATAAAAGTCATATAGTTAAATGAAAGCACAGATCTCCGAGAAAAATAAAGTTTATAAAAAGAGTATTCTTCAATACATATTCAGACACAATCAGTTCTTTCTCTGGGTATGATTAGCATTTTTCATCATAAATCCTTCAGAACAGTCATGGATCATTGTATTGCTAAGAATAGCAAAGTTATTCACAACTGATCATCCCACAACATTGCTTATTACTTTGTACGTAGTACATTTCATTTTGCTTAAGTTCAGTGGAGGACTTTCCAGATTGAGAGCATCCTGCTCATCATTTCCCATAAAATAATAATATTCTACCATAATCACCACAATTTATTCAGTCATTTCCCAATTGATGGGCATTCCCTCAATTTCTAAGTCTTTGATTTGAGAAGAGAACTGCAATAAATATTTTTTGTATATATAGGTTGAGGCAAATAGAATTAAGTGACTTGCCCAGAGTCATACAATATGTGTCTAAGGACAGATTTGAACTCAAGAAGAATCTTTGTGACTCTTGGCCTGGCACTCTATCTATTGCACCACATAACTGTTCTCAGAGAATAGGGGGAAAACCAAAATTTACAGTTCCAGAGTCATGAGTTACCCTGAGCACCTAGGTTTTTCCTTCTCATATCCTTCTTTTTTTTAAGTATATGTCCACTCTTCCCCACAGACACAGTGCTTTGGTGTGAGATGATGACCCAGATTTACTTATATACAGCTATGTGTTTCTTATTTCTGCATTTGCCTTAGATGAGAACCTATAATATCATTATTAATTTTACTTTATTGTTAAGAAATTGTGTTTAAGAGCCAATGTGTTTTCATTATGAGTGGCTGTAAAAACCATCAATGATGCTAGTAGAGGTGTTGAAAGCTATAATGGTGAAAAGGGAAGAATATATTCCCTCATGATAGTAAGCCCTCTAAGAGAGTTTGAGTGTAAACATATGGTTTTGATCCTTCTTTGGGAACTTAGACCTGCCAGTATGAGAACAGGCTGAGAAGAATGAGCCAAATCAGAAAGTGAATATGAAGGATCCACATCATAATGACACATGATCACCATACTGAGGTAACACGCATGTCTATATATGTACATACATGTATATATAGAGACATGTACTTACACAACTTATATGTGGTGTATATGTATGTACATTTATGTGCATATATTTAAGATACATATATACCTATACAATACCTAAATACACCTATATGTCTTATGTACACATATATGCTCTATGTATGTGATCAGAATTCATAGCTGACTTATGGCACGTTTTCCTCCATTTGCTTTTTACTATTTTTTAAATTTTTGAATCCTCCTCCTCTTTAACTTAATACTTTCCCCTGCAAATACTGTGATACAATTCAATTTTTCATTCATTCTTACTCCTATTTACTTAAACATTTACTAGTTTGGGGGGTTTACTTATATTGCTGGATGATTTTTCCTTCTTTATTTAGAGTTTCTTTATTTAGTCCTTATTTAGTGATTTTTCTTCTCTCAGTTCAGTGGTTGGTTCACAATTTATTTCCCCTCTTCTTCTTCCTTACAACTTTTTAAACATGTTAATTTTCTTTTTACTGTATCTTTTTCCTAAGAAGTTTCTTTGCTGTTTCCTTCCTTCTTTTCCATTCTAGTCTACTTTGAACTTCATTTTCTATTTCTTATACTGTGCCCTTATTTCACAGGATCTTAGAATTCTGTGTTCTGTGTATGATTCAATCAATGAGGAAAATAATATTATATAGAAGTATGCCAAGTAGTAGAAATTACCCCGTGTCCCAAATGATGTAATGCTATTTCATCTCCTCCCCTTCCCATAACTGTCCTTCCCAATGGTTGTGCCATTTTATCTCTGGATCCATGCCCCATTCTGGATCCATGCATCTCTTTGTTCTATTAGGTGTCAGCAAGCCCCAGGAGCTCAAACATCCTTTCCTCTAGAAGATATTGTCCATGGAGGCATAATGATCTCTCACAGAGCAAATATGCCTTCTCATATTAAATTTCTTATGACTTTCTGGCTCTGAGACCAGATCTCTAGATAACTGCTTCACAGACACCCTCCATTTTATAAATAAGGAAACTGAAATTAACAAAATTAAGATGTATTATGGCCATAAAGATCTATCATGTTTGGAGCCATGAGTTTACTTTGGGGTTTCTGACATCAAGTCCAATGTTCTTTCCACGATTTTTTCAAACTTGTTTGAATTCTGCTACAATTGAAATCTATTGAGACTCTAGATTTATATTTCATCCTAGATAGCTTTGTCTACCAGCTTTATTGAGGAGATGTCTCTAAATTATAATCACTTTTTGCATAAAGCTATTTTTGAAGTTATTTGGCAAATGAAGGATGTAAAACAGGGTGAGCAGATTATTTTAGAACTTAATCCTTCTTGAAATAATCATCATCATAATAGCTAGCTTTTAAATAGCAATTTAGGGTTTGCAAATCACTTTATACATTTGTGATCACAACAGCTTGATGAGAAACATGGAATTTTAAATGTTAACTCAGATCCCTGTAATGTAATCTGATTTTACAGACAAGGAAACTGAGATTAATAGAGATTTAATGATTTGCTTAGGGTTATACAATTACCAAATGTCTGAGGCATCAAGGTTTCCCTGATTCTAAGTCCAGCTCTCTACTCCCAGGCTACCAGCTCTACTCCAGGGACATAGTGTTTGAGACTGGATTTGAACTCATGAAAATGAGTCTTCCTAACCATTATTAGGATAGCTGATAAGATATGAAACCCTGGTTTTCTCTGATTTCTCTAGCAGTAATTCTTTCTTTTTAGCCTTTCCACTGCAATTCAACACACTGAAACAATATTTGCAAAACTGTCTGACTAATTTGTCTCCCATCACACTAACTTCTTTGAGGTCATGTATTTCTTTCTGTATCCTCTACCAAGCTGGGCACACAGTCAATCTCAGTGAATGTGCAATGAATAAAACTGAACTGAGAGAGCTCAAATGGCTGGGAGGTGAAAAGGAGGGTCTGCATCTGTCACCCTCGGGCATTCCCTAAAGGCCAGCTAGTGAAAAAGTCTCTGATTATGTGTGGAGTGCCATAACCACTTCAGAATCTCATTGAGAGATGAGTGCCCATAGAGAGTCTGTCTGGAAGGCTAAGCCTACCTGGAAGATGATCTAATTAGCCTGCTAGGTGTCTGATACAGAGCAATAGGAATGATAATAGGATTTGGAGATTAAAGTTATAAAAACTGATTTTAAAAAAGATAAACTTACAGTGTTTGTGTGTGTGTGTGTGTCTGTGTGTGTGTGTGTGTTGGGGGGGGGTAACAAAGAGAAGGCTTTAAAGCATAGTCAACAGCATTATTAATGGACTCAGAAATAGACTCCAGCAGGAAGGGATGAAAAGAAAAAGATAAACATTAAAGAACCCAGAAAAAATATAATTAAGAGTGGACCAAGAGGGAACTTGGTAAATGATTCATATGGTAAATTAAAAATATTCATATGGTAAATTAAAAATATAGGAGAATGATCTTATGACATGATGTGTCACAACTTTCAAGAGGAAAAAAGTAACCTTACTAGAGTCAAGGAGTGGAACAATGATGGAGAAGGAGGGAAGACCAGAATACTCAGTTGTCATTCCCTGGAGCTGCTCCTGCCGGTAGATGTCAGACAGTCACTGTAATTGTTTTCCATTCAGTTTTTCATTGGGAGTTTAATTAGTGGAAGAAGCTGTGTCTAATTAGTCACTCAGGATACCCTGAAGTGAGACTGAGGTTGGAGCATCCTCCCCAAAAGACCAACCTGCCTCAAGTGTTAGAACTGCTCACCTTTGGGGTGAACTCTTGGTCTTTGGGTATGTATTTATGTTTGTGGGGCTGCTGCAGAAAAAGGGCTTTTTTCAGTTCCCTCTCCACTCATTTGAGGGAAAGAAGTCTAGTGAGTTTCCATAGCTGGACTGAATGGATTGATACCAATGGGTGTGTTACTGCGCTGCCAACCAAAGGGTATACAGTGGGAGTTCTGAATAATTTATACTATATAATGGATCATAGGACTAACAGAGCCCAGGCTAAGAAATAGACAAGTTTCGGGGAACATGAAATAGGTTATAATTTTGTTGCTGTGAAGAAGGACACATACAACCTTTTAATTTATGTTTTACTGGTTCTGTGATTTCATTTGGATAGGGGTTCTTAACCATTTTAGCAGACTAATAAACCCTTGGACTGCCCCCCGACATGGATTCCTTCTTGGAATCATATTTTTAAATGCCCCAAAGAAAATATATGGGATTACAAATAAAACCCTATTTAAATTTCACACATGCCAGACCAAGAAACTCTGTGGGGAATACTTCCCTATGCCAATGTAAACTGGTACATTCTCTGCAACTTACTGAATTAGAGTTTGGGTTTTTTTTGAAGGGGGCAGTAAATTTGTACTTAAGGTTAAGTGGTTAAGTGACTTGACTAGGATCACACAGGCAGTTATATGTCTGAGGTAGGAATTAAACTCAGGTTTTCCTGACTTCTATTTGCTTTGGCATCCAACCTCCTTTTAATTTGAAGTTAGATTTTAAACGCTGGAAGAAATCTTGAAGATGATCTATTCTCACCTCCTACCCATTGTAGGAATGGTCATATCAAGGTTCTAGAGTCACTTTTTAATCATTTCTGAGACCAATACCAAATAGTTATTCCAAAAATTATTGACAGGTATTAATATCTTGTTTTTGCCTAGATCACAAATCCAACAGTTTAATACTGGCTACCTATTGCAAACTCTGGCTCTGTTCCAAGATAATTTGTCAGAAAGCATGAGACTTGGGCAGCGTGGCTATAAGACTATTATACTGGGTTTTTATACTAGATATCCAATGCACTCCTAGGTTATTGAATATTTACCTCAGATAGGTTTTTCTTTTCTTTTTTGAATATAAATTTATTTTTATTATAAATTCAACCAACATTAACAAAGATTATGTATGAGACTGTAAACTTCGGTTATGTATGGTTTTTAAAAGTGCATTAAATTTAACATGGTGATAACAAAACTACGCTGCATGCCTGTGTCCCTTTCTGAAATTTATTTTCTTGTTGAGATGGTGTTTTTAAATGATTCACAAATAATCTCTTTTACCGGGTATTATTACCACAACCTACCTACTTCAATTTCCCCCTTCCTAAATCTGCATTTATCAAGGCAGGTTTTGGGTGAAGGATAAAGAGAAATCAGCTAAGTTATAGGACTTTTGTGGACAGTGCACTTTTCCAAGACTGGCACAGACACTCTTAATGACTCCTTAGCTTCTTCTGAGAAAGAAAAGACAACACTACCTTAGAGAGATATCAGCAGCACTTTTTATGTATTTACCTTACACAGCCCAACCTCTCAGGGCAAAAGTGACACAATAGAAAATTTTTCAAGGCTAGGTTTGGGCAATCAACATTACCTACAGTGAGTCTTTGTCATGTCATTAATAAATAGCCCTATTATGATGAATGGGCTAAGGAATTACTTGCCATGTAGTGGTGAGACTTAATACATTCAGTAAGGCACAAGTCTTACTCACTATTGTCATCTACTTTGTCTCAGGTTTTATAATTTTTTGGTGGTGGTGGGGAGAATGGGATGGTCTTGACCAAAAATTTCATTGATTTAGAGAGATTCCAATATGAAATCTTCTTCCATGTATACAGATCAGCAAGTTGCCTGGAATACTGGGAAGATTTGCCCTTTATCATGCATCCAGAAGGGGATAGAAGCCAGATTTGAACCCTTGTTACCTTAACTTTAGGATCAGTCCATTATCCACTATATTAGAGCTTCTTAAACTACTCCCTACCCCTTTTCTTCCTGAAAAATTTTTATGTGACCCCAGGTACATAGGTATACAACAGAGATATATAAACCAAACATTACTAATAATAAATCATAATTTCATGATCCCTACATTTAGTTATGTGACCCACAGTTTAAGAAGCTGGGCTCTGTACCATAGTGTCTTAGGTAAATATAATCTAAATATGCTGTCAGAATTTTGTTAAAGTCTGAATTTGGTAGCCAGTCAGCAACACTACCTGAGTACTCTTGTGTGCACAGCCATGAAAATAATAAGTTATTACTTATGTTGGCAAGTAAAAGTCTACAGAACCCTTCATATCTAATTTTTCATTTGATCTTCACAGTAACCCCATGAGACAGGCAGTACAAAGAGAATGATTGTATATATGAGGAAAGTCAGGTTAAGAGAAAGTGGATAACATTCCTAGGACAATAGTTAGTTAAGAATCATAATTAACTCCAAACCCAAGATTCCATTCTCTATGCAACAATGCTTCTAGGTACTATGTATTTTGAAAGTATATAGAAAAGAGTAGGCATGTCCCCATTTAAAGGAAAGAGAAAAGTCATTTAAGGATATTTTCAATTCTAAGAGAAAGGAGCAGTATAATAAAATTTTATTAATTCTTTTCCACATTAATATTAAATTCTTACTGAGAAGTAGGCAGTAAGCTTAGACTTAAGGAAGTAGGGACTATCATTTCTATCTTTATATCTCTACAGTCTTGCATCTAATAGACATCATAAATGTGGATTGAATCAATCAACAGTCATTTTTAAAGCAACTACTTGTGCCTGGCACTGTGCTAGGCACTGAGTATACACACCCAAGAATGAAATAATCCCTACACTCAAAGAATTGAAATAACATTCAAATGTGGAGCTAACAAGTATCCCTACCACCTGTCTCTAATGAGAATAAATACAAGTAAAGTAGTTAGAGGGAGGACATAAACAGTTGGGAGAATCAGGTTTTGTGAAGAAAAGAATGCTTGAGCTGTTCAAGGTCTCAGGTCAGGAACTAGCAGTGGCTCACATAGGGGAAAGGTAGGAGATAATAGACCCTAGGGCAGTTAAGAGGAAGGACTTCAGAGAAGGGTTTTTGTGAGCAGAAGAGGACACTTTTCCTTTCTATCACAGACTAAGCTTAGAATTTAGCTATCAAGTTCTCTATATCCCTTTTCCTAATTTCCTCCCATGATCTGAGATCTACTGGACCCTCCCCTTTCCAAATAATCACATCAAATTAAATTAGCTTCTCACAATAGTGCATTCTGGGTAGATAAGAGTTTCATAGAAGGAAGTACCACTACATACCTCTCAAATTGGCTAAGATAACAAGAAAAGATAATGATGAATGTTGGAGGGGATGTAAGAAAACTGGGACACTGATGCATTGTTGGTGGAGTTGTAAACTGATCCAACAATTCTGGAGAGAGATATGGAACCATGTCTAATGGGCCTGTCTCTCAAAGAGATCATAAAAAGAGAAAGTGTAAAGTCTGGGCTAACTCCCTGAAGACCTCAGAATCAGCCAGAGTCAGGATAAGTAAAAGTCCTTGGTCTTTAGGGGGAGAAGTAAAGGAAACAGACAAAACTGCCACAAGTTCTCCACCAATCTCCCTTCTTCTCATCCTGCCACAAAGTGAGTCTGACTTGTCTCACTCCCCCCTCCCATCTCTCCTAGGATTATCAGTATACACCAAAAGATTGAGCCAGTACTGAACAGTAATAAGGGCCATTTTTCCAAACATATGCTAATAGAGTTATTGTCCAATGGGTAATTAGCCTTAAGTGCTCTCGGTTGTCTGATTCAAACACACCTTTTAAAAACTTCAGCTCTTTACAGGAAGGGACCCACATGTGCAAAAATGTTTGTAGTAGCCTTTTTTGTAGTGACAAGAAACGAAACTGAGTGGATGCCCATCAGTTAGAGAATGGCTTAATAATTTATAATATATGGTCACAGAATGATTTCAGAGAGGTCTGGAGAGACTTACATTAACTGATGCTAAGTGAAGTGAGTAGAAGCATAAGAACATTTTTTTCATAATAACAGCAAGATTATGTAATGATCAATTCTGATGGATGTAGCTCTTTTCAATAGTGAGGTGATTCAGGGTAGTTCCAATGATCTTGTGATGAAGAGAGCAATTTGCACCCAGAGATTGAGTAGAGATTGAGTGTAGATCACAACATAATATTTCCATCTTTTTTTGTTGTTTGTTTGCATTTTGTTTTCTTTCTCATTTTTTCCCTTTGTGTCCAGATTTTTCTTGTGCAACATGATAATTGTTGAAATATGTATAGAAGAATTACACATGTTTAACATATATTGGATTACTTGCTATTGGGGAGTAAGAGAGAGAGAGAGAAAATTTGGAACAAAGTCTTGCAAGGATAAATGTTGAAGCTTTTTAAAAAAGAATTTCAGAGGAGAGAATAGTAGAGGCAAACAATTTTCTTCCATTTCCCACCACTTCTTCTACTTTACCATTCTTCTTAGACCAGGAAACTAAGAACAGGGAAATGAGAGGGGAGTTAAAGAAGCTCAAAGATGAGGGGTAGGCAGAAAAACTGGAACTTGGACAGATTGAAGGGCAAAGGATATTGAAAGTTAGGAATGAAAGAGTGAGAAGTTTCTGAAGTCATAAGGTAGTGCCCAGGTGAGTGCTCTCTATGGGACTAATCTCCCTAATGGTATGCCCTCCCTTTGGCTTCCTGATAATAGTGTCTTCACCAATCTTCATCTGGTCCAGTATAGAGGCAGGGCAGAAACAAACAATCCTTCTCCTAAGGTTTTAGTATATTTAATAAAAATCTCAAGTGAAAAAAAAAGGAAGAACAGGATCTGAAGAAAAAAAGAATGCATTTCAGGCATGGGAATAAGAATCTATTCTAATGTGGTAAAATAAACTGCCCAATATCACCTACTTAGTTAGTGGTAAACACTCATATTTATGTCATATGGTTCCAAATCCACTTTCTTACATATACTTTGTTATGTCTAGTGTAAAGGAGAATAATAAAGCAAAGGTATAAACTACTCAAATGAATAAACAAATTTCAATAAGATTTATTAATCACAAATCATTCATTTTTTTTGTCTACTGAAACAAAAGTTCTATAAGAGCTATCTTGGGGCAACATTTACTTATCTTCTAGTTAGTGCCTGGGTTTAAAAGAAGTACAGTTACAATTTTTTTTTAAATTCTTTTTAAAAAAATTTTATAATTTTGACTTTCCACTAATTTATATGGAATGCTCCACCAATGAATTCAACCTACTGAAATTTTACTAATTTTCAGCATCAAAAAATGCTTAAATTTTATCATGATGATCATGATAACTAACATTTATAGAGGGCTTCAAGGTTTATAAAGTATTTTATACATGCCATTTATTTGATCCTGTGAAGTAGGTACTATTACTGTCCTCATTTTAAAGATGAATTGTAAGGGTCCTTTAAATGGGTGGCCACAGAGCAACAGGAGATTTGAGTGGCCCAGAAGTAATCTCTGTGGATATAGGACTGCCCTGTGGGTGGGATCCTGTCCATATTGAGAAAGCTTCATAATGGGTGACAGCTCTCTGGATGGTTGGCCTTGTGTGTGACCTCACAGGCCCTTTATAAGCCCACTGCAGACAGCAGTCGAGCTCTTTAACCTGGCTCCCTAGCCTGGGTTAGCCGAGCCAAGCTGATGGATAGTCCAGAGAGGTAAGGACTTTGGTAGTGAACACGTGGGTCTTCAGACCAGGTGTTCACTAGGGAGTTAACAAATCAGGGCATTATGTGAGTAGCTATAATAAAGGCTTTTAAGATTACATGTGGCTGTTCTTGAGTGTGCTACTGGTAATTAATCTATAGATTTATGAAATTGTGGCCAGAGACCTTTGAAGGCCTCAGAGGAGGTGAGCCAGGTAGAGTTGACACTGCAAAGGTCAGTGGTCAAAGGTACTCTGTTGAGCCTAGGACAGACTGGTAATAGTAACTGCCAGGAGGGCATGTTACAATGAAGAAATTGATTATGAAGAGGATTAAACAACATCCCAGGTTCACAGAGACAATAAGACTTAGGTCTTCCTTACTTTGAATCCAGAGCTCCATCAACTATGCCATCTAAGATGTTTTAATAGACTGTATAAAGAAAACCACAGTGATAATTTTCTATCCAAGATAAAAATTATTATTATTACCTCCCATTTTAGAAAGATTTTCAGGGATAAAAAGTACTTTGTTTACAACCTTATGATGTATTTCATTTGATTATTATTATTTTCATTTTATGGATGAAGAAACTAATACTGACAGGAGTTATATGACTTTTGCTAGGTCACAAAAATATAGAATCAAATAGATAAGATTTATCAGGTAGATTTATCAATGGTTTTCAGCTTTTTCTATGTGTATGGTTAGCTTAGGAGCCTCAATGATGACACTAGCTCCATTATCTGGATGCTCTACTAGGCTAATTCCACACTATCAGAAGGCATCTATCTAAGGAAGGAAATGGTAACCTAGGTGCTGGTCAGCCTGATGGGATAAAAACAGTGTATTGGAAATTACAAGAGCCAACAGGAACCAATCTGCCAATTTCCAGGCTAGGATTGATTGAAGAGTTTCAAAATTTCTGCAGCAAACCCACTACAGATAAAGAGGCAGAACAGGCATGTTGCTTAATCCATTTTTCTCACCCTTCTATTCTCTATCCCCACATAATTCTATACCATGTTTTTTTAGTAAGACTGTCCCATGCACCAACTCATAGCTTATGTTTCCTACAGGCAGCTAATTTTAAAACTAGGAAGGAAAAAGAATATAGTTAGCATTTATGTATCGAGTTACTGTCATGACAGAATCCTAAAGACATGGTTTCTAACCTGAGAGTGCTTCATGTCAAGCTGGGGGTAAAATAATGTTTAGTGGAATGTTTCATTCTTAACAGAGCCTCAATAAATACTTTCTAATTGATTATGGATCAAAAAGGCACAGTGTGACTTTTGTGATTGTTATTTTAATTCAAAACACATTAAATAATAATCATGCATATTGTGCTAGCATGGAAGATGAAATGACAAAAACAAATTAGACCTTCACCTCAATACACTTATACTCTCTTCTAAGCACATCAATCAATGTAATTTCAAGAAGGAAAGAGAATTAACAAGGAAGTGGGGCAAGGATCAAGAAAGGTCTTCCATGGTTATGAGATTTGAGCATTCTCTAAGGGAATGTAAGGATTCTCAAAGGTAGAGGTGAGGGGGAATTCAAAGACACAAGAGTTCCTGGTTTTATAATTAGAAGACCTGAGTTCAGCTTCCAATTTAACCATTTACTTTCAATGTGACTCTAAGTGGTGTAGTATAAAGAAGATATGGATTCAAATTTCAACTCTGGTGATAATCGTGTGATCACGAGCAAGTTATTCAAACTCTCAACTACCTCCCAATTTTTCACTTGGAAAAAAAGGGATAATGATATTGTACTTGGAGAGGCTTATCACCTCTCAATAAGAGGGTTATTCTTTTGGGTCACAGAAACCATCTAAGATCATGTACTTAGGTAGAGAGGTTACAATTTGTGTCAGTAATTGGAGTGCCCATTCCTATGAAATTACATCTCTTTTAAGTGTGGAAGTAATATTTCCCCTGGATTAGATTCACAATAATCAATGGATTGTTGTGAGAAAATCATTCTGCAAATCTTTAAATGCTATATAAATGAGAATTATTATTATTTCAACAATTCCCTTTGTCCACACTGCTTCTAGAACTATTTTATAGAAAATAGGGATTCTAACATTTGAGATCACTGCTTCCTCTTTGTTTTAAAGTGAGGATAAAATGAGGTAAAATATGTGAAAAGTTTTGCAATCCATTTTGTCATTCAGTCATTTAAGTCATATACAATTTTTCATGATACCATCTGGGGTTTCCTTAGCAAAGATAATGAAATGGCCTTCAGCTCGTTTTACAGGTGAGAAAACTGAGGCAAACAGGGTTGTGTGACTTGTCTAGGTTCACACATCTAATAAGTGTCTGAGGCCACATGAGTCTTCTTAACCCCAATCCCAGCACTCTATCTACTGAACTACCTAATTTTTTGCAAACCATAGAATACTAGATGTACATGCCAGTCATTATTAGTAGTTACACCACTAATAATGATCATCATGGGTCAGAGACACATCAATAGACACCTCCCTTGGGTTATTGGGATTTACCCATAGTCTTCTCATGATTATAGCTAAATACTTGAGACAGATGACTGAGAGTTTGAGTAAGAGGGCACCATGCTGGGATTAAAACTATAATTTTTAACTGCATATTTTGGGGTGTCTCAATATATTAAAGCAGAGGGAATTCTAGTCAGAATTCCCCACATTTTCCCCCTTTGTGCCACAGGAAACCGCATCATAATTTTCAGGCAGTTTCGAGGGTAAAAGCTATTCAGAAATGCCAGAAATGAGGATTACTAAGTCTTTCCACCACCTGGGCAAAGTGGTTGCCAAGCCAATTGTTGCTAAGTGCCACAATCCAATGAAGGATAATAGGAAATATTTTTTTTGTCTGGGGGGGCATATGATGATGAAAAATCTGTTCCCAGTCCCACCTGCTTCCCTCTCCTTCCAAATGCCTCTTGCCCTAGGTTAGAGCCAATACTCAGTTCATAAATTCATTCAAAAGGGGACTCTCAAAACAAAATGAGTTGACACCAGGAAGAATAGTGGTTAGAAATAATGTCCTATATTTACTTGTTGGAGAACCTTTAACTGTCACTTTATTCATCCTACTGCTTGATTAAATGTTTTTTGAACAAATATATCTGATTGATAGTATAAATAAATGCATCAGTGGAGGCTCATATGCTATGGTTTTGGCAGGGATACCTGAATTCTAGAGATTCACTTGGATGACTTTACTCCAGGTACTATATCCTGTCTGTGTGTGTGTGTGTGTGTGTGTGTGTGTGTGTGTGTGTGTGTCTATCAAGTTTCTAAAAGGCAAAGACTATCTTTTCATAGGTGATTTAGAATTCAAATCTTGACTCTAATATATTCCCTCACTATGTGACTGTGGATAAGCCATTTAACTCCTCAAAAATTTAGTTTCATCTACAGTGAAATGCAAATGATAATCCTGGCCCTAAGAACCTTATCAGGGCATTATGATCAGGAAATCAAGAGTATAGCCAGTTTAGGAGTGATGGCCTGGGAAAAAACCTCAAAAAGTCATTGTGAGGAAAGTGTTATGTAAATATTAAAGTTCCATATAAATTTTAGCTATTATTATTATGAAGTAAATGATTGAATTATTCCAGTCCATTCCTCTAATGCTCCTGCAGGCCTCATTTAAACCCTCTAAAACAGTCTACATGTAGATTGTATTCTATTTACAAAGCACTTTGCTCAGAAATATCCTAAGAGGCAAGTAGATCATAAGCATTATGATCATCATTATAACAAAAAGGAAATAAGCTAGAGTTAGAGAATGTATATGGTTTGGTCAGGGTCACATAATTTTTAAGAGGCAAAACTAAGGCTCATATTCAAAATATTGGTTCTAAGTCCACTATTCTTATTACTATATTGCTTTTCATTCTATCAACCTAAACATTTTTGTTGGTCAATCGATAAGGGCCAGAGTGATTTGAGTTGAAGCTGTGTTTCTCAGGAAAGAAATCTAACCTGTGAACCTCAAGATATCTTGTGAGGTTTCACTGATAAAATTTTATATTTCTTTGTGAAGAGAAGGGAATGAAAAGGAAAGGGAAAGGGAATGGAAGAGAAGGAAGAAGGGAAGGGGAAGGGAATGGGAAGGGAATGGGAAAGGGAATGGGAATGGGAATGGGAATGGGGAAAGGAAGGGAAGGGAAGGAAATGGGAATGGGAATGGGAATGGGAAGGGAATGGGGAAAGGAATGGGGAAAGGAAGGGAAGGGAAGGGGAAAGGGAAGGGGAAGGGGAAGGAGAAGGGGAAGAGGAATAGGAAAGGGAAGAGAAAGCCCTACTTGGTCTTTCTTTGGTCACTGATTAAATTAAAATAAATGTAAATAGCAAGTGTTTCTGTTTTGGCCAGAAACCCTGAGGATCTTCTCCTCCCAGATTGATTTTTTAAACTAAATTTAAAAAGCCATTCTTTGTGTCATTTCATACCTAGCCTTAATCACTGAATGGACAGTTGACTCAAACTGAAGCCTGGAAAAAAACTTAACTTAAAAAGGCCAACTTTCCCACTGCATCCAGGGTCATCTTCAATTATTTTTATCTATATCTTGCCATTGAACTCGCACAGCACCAGAGGAAAAAATGAGACTGGTGACTTTATACAATCTACTCTCACTTAAATCCAATTTATTTGCGTGTCATGACATCAATTCTCTGATGTCATGATCATCTTCCAGAATGAAGGACAAACAACAATCAAATAAAATTCATGTGGTGAAAAACATTGCTAGCAAGAGAGCCCTGGGAAGGCAGTAGATAGAACATGATAAAGTAAGCTTCTTGGGGAGAGAGACTTTGATCTGTTTCACAAATAGAAAGACAAGTATGGCTTGGCAGGAAGGAAGAACAGATTCTTCTCTCCCCTCTTTTAAGAGGACAAAGATTTGTTGATGAAAGAGAGTATGTTGTTTTTGAAGTCCAGCAAGATCAGTGTGGTTGAAGTTAAGGACTGCCAGCTAACATATTGAGGGGGAAAAGAAACAATCAGGAAGATCCACTGATAGAAATTCCTGAAGTCTGTACATAACTGAACTGACTCACCAAAGGATTATGATCAGGAAAGGAAGCAAGTATAGCCAGTTTAGGGGTGATGTCCTGGGAAAGAACTGAGGACTGGAAGGATTAGAGGTTACTATTTCATCCTGGTGGTGTTTATTTATATGATAGCAATGATCATTGTGATAGTCATCATAGGACTTCACATTTTTATAGTACATGAAGGTTTATAAAGTATTTCTCTAACAAGGAGGTCCTTGTAATGTTGGTAATACAAGTATGATTAATTCCTAATTTACAGATAAGTAACAGCATAAATGCAGAGAAGAAGAAAATGAAAAGAATGACAGAGCTTGAAAGGATCATAGAACTCATCTATTTTGTCCTATGTAATATAGGGAAAGAACTCTGGATTTTGAATCAGAAGCCCTGGATTTCAATTCTGACTCTGCTATTTACTGAATTTAGCCTTATCATTCCATTCCATTTTAGTATTTTCCATTCCATTCCTCATCTATGAAATGAGGGCGTTTGATTCGATGGATTCTAAAGTATTTCCAGTTCTAAAGTTATGATCCCAGAACGGCCTGAATTTTACAGATAAAGAAACTGTGGATTAGAGAGTTGCTTATCTAAGGTTATATAACTAGAACCTGAATGCAAATCTGACTCCTAAGCAATACTTTTTCTCTAATCCTTCTCCAAGATGCCTTCTTAGATTCTCCTAGCTGAAAGTTATCTTTATCCCCAGTGTTTCATATACTTTTATACAATCTCTTATATTTCTCAAACCTTGCCCACTTATTTGTTGTGCAATGGATAGAATGTTGGGACTAGAATCAGGAAGACTGAGTGCAAATCTAGACTCAGACACTGTGAGAATCTAGGCAAGTTACTTAATCTCTATTTGTTTTAGTTCCTTCAAGCTGCAAAATTAGTTTAACTCACAGGCTTGCTATGAAAATCAGATGAGATCGCAACTTTTAAAAAAAGCACTTAACCCAGCGCCTGGCACATAGTAGGTACTATTTAAATTCTTATTCCCTTCCCTTCTCTCTTCTCTCCTTAATTTAGGTACTTGTCTCAGGCTTTCTCTTTGCAAAGAAAAACATTCTTGTTTGACTTTCTCTGACCCATTTGGGGTTTTCTTGGCAAAGATACTAGAATGGTTTGCCATTTCCTTCTCCAGATCATTTTACAGATGAACTATGACAAACAGGGTTAAATAACTCGTCCAGGGTCACACAGCTAATAAATATGTGAGGCCAGATTTAAACTCATGAAGCTGACTGTTCCTGATTTCAAGTCTAGTCCACTAGGATGAATAGCTATGGAACTTCAGACATTCTGCTCCTGGTCCTGATCGCTCATTCTTTTTAAACTTTTATTTTAATAATATATTACTTTTCAAATAACATATAAAGATGGTTTTCAACTTTCATTTTAGTAAACTTTTGAGTTCCAAACTTTTTTGGAAGCAAGCAATCCAATATAGGTTATATGTGTACATTTATTTATAACATCTTTCCACATGAGTCATATTGGGAAAGAGAAATCAGAACAAAAAGGAAAAACCACAAGAAAGAAAAAAAAGAAAAGAAGTCTCCATAGTTTTCGCTCAGAATGCAAGCAGCATTTTCCATTCAAAGTTTATTGGAATTGCCTTAGATCATTGAATTTCTGAGAAGAGCAAAGTTTATCATAATTGATTATCATACGATCTTGCTATTACTGTGTACAATGTTTTCCTGAGTCTGCTTGCTTCATTCAGCATCAATTTAAATAAATCTTTGTAGGCTTTTCTAAAATAAGCCTGTTTATCATTTATTATAGAACAATAATATTACATTATATTCATATATCATATACCATAACTTATTCAGTCATTTGCCACTTTATGGGCATCTACTCATTTTCCAGTTTTTTGGCTAGCACAAAAAGATATGCTTTAAACATTTTTGTGCATGTGGGTCCTTTTCCCACATGTATATGTATGATCTCTTTGGGATACAGATAGTTACTCATTCTTTGATGTATCTACCTGGTACTTCTTGACACAGTCATTCCTATTGCTCCATGACAGCAAATGATACTAGAATTAGGAGAGATCTCAGAAGCTTAGATACCTGAATAAGAATCATCTCTATAATCTATATGCCATGTGGTAGGCAACCTTTCCTCAAAGAAATCCAGTGAGGAAAATATTATGACATCCTGGAACATTTAGGAAGCAGAAAAGATAAAATGATAAAATCTTATGATCAAATAAAAGAATTTTGAAGTTCACAAAAATGGAACTGGAACACTTGTGGGTGATGGAAAGAGTATGACTACATCAATGTGTGGTTCAGAGGGAATGGAAGAGTTGTAGAGAGAAAGGCTGAGAAATAAACACTGAACTCATTGTAGGAGAATGGAAAATGTCCTGAGCATTTGTAGATAACAGCTATCAGAATGCAGATTAGGTGATAAATTTTTATTGAATGATCCTCAAAGGAAAGGATGATGGTGAGGGTATTGGTAGAGAGAGGACATAGAAGCAGCAACCAGCAACAAGGATTACTATGACTCTTCTATGATTCATTAATCAAGGGATGAGTGAACGTGATACTTCTACTGAAGAGTATGATCAAGGATGAAAAATTATAGGAGGAAATCAGGTCTTAATGAGAGATGGAAGGAGTGAGACAGGAAAAAACTTTAAGATGAGGACAATTTTTTAAATTATGGAGCAGGTTTCCTAGAGAGTACTATAGCCTTCTATAGATGTGGAGAGAAGCATTGTAGGGATGTCATTAAGGGGATATAAGAATGGAAGTGAGCAGTTGGAGATGGGGAAGGGGGCTTGGACAATGACAGCCAGGGATTTAGAATCCCTGGGATAGAAAGAGGAGAAAATATGAGGGAGTGGAAATTTGCTAATATATTGAAGAATGAATAGTGTAAGCAGAGTATTAGTAGTTATTTTCTGAGAACTTTTTAAGCAGGTGACTAAACCGTTCAAAATCTTCCTTTGAAGTCTATCCTCATGACAGTTGTAGTTTATGTCTTGGAAGACCCAGAAAGCTCACCTCAAAGCAGGAAGGAGAAAAATGAAAAAGATGTGAAAACAAAACATATCAATAATTTATTCTTATTTCTTATTCATCCTCAAAAATCTCTAGGGTATTCCAAAATGCAGGATGTTATTTACACCAAATTTCTTGCTCTAAAATGAAACCTGATTTCCTGTTCTCTTCAGGACCCTTAAGACTCCTCAGCAAGAAGCTTTTCCTACTTGAGCAGTTCATAAAGTGAGGTTTAGGGACCCATGTATATCTCTGAGAACCTCTTATTGGATCTGCAAAATCAAAACTATCATCATAAAATACTAAGATATTGTTTTCTTATTAAAGTGTATTTCCTGTTTTACAACTACTTTCTATGTCACCTATATTTGCTTCATACACTTTAGCCAAAATAACATATGACAATTAACTAAATGCAGACGCAGATAAGAGAATTTAGCTTTCTCCTCTTTAACTAGACAAAAAAAGATTTGCAAAAAAACAATGTTACTCTTTCCACTAGATTTTTGCTTTGAAATATATTTTTCATAAAATGGATTTATAATGGATTTATTATTATCTTACAATAAATTAATTAATATCTTAAATTTATTTTTTATTTCTAATACAAATATCAAAAGATGTGGTCTTATGTATACATATATTGTATTTAACTTATACTTGAACATATTTAACATGTATTGGTCAACCTGCCATCTGGGGGGAAGGAGGGGAAAAATTAGAATGGGAGGTTTGGCAATTGTCAATGTTGTAAAATTACCCATGCATATATCTGGTAAATAAAAACTATTATTAAAAATAAAGATATGGCCTTCATAAACAAAAGGTCTTTGGAGTTCTTAACAACAATGAAGAATGTAAAGGAATCCTAAGACCACAAAATTTGAGAATTACTGTCCTAGATGATAAGGAGACACTGCAGCAGAAAAGTAAATTAAGCAACTTTTTAAATACTGCCAGGAATTAACATGGGGAAAAATCAAAGGGAAGGCAATCAATAACTTGTACTAAATATCTGTTACTATAACTCAAAGCTGAGCACTGAGAGGTTCTTAACCATTTGGGTATCATGGACCTTCTTGACAATCTGGGAAAACCAATGAAGCCCTTTTCAGAAGTATGTTTTTAAATGAATAAAACAAAACACATAGGATCACAAAGGTAATCAATTATATCAATATATAGTTATTAAAGTAGGCCTTTAAAAATAAAGCAAGTTGACAGACCACAGGGTAAGAAGCCTTCAAAAAGGGAAAAAAATAACTGGGCTACTGTCTTGAGGAGATCTCCCAGTCTAATAGGGGAGGGAGACAGATGCAGTTCCTATTCTTTAGGGAAATCTCATGCTAATAAAGACAGGAAAGAACAAATAAAAATGCACTGATTTACACTTATTTGGCAAAAAAGAAACACATGTACAGGAAGGGAATGCTGTGGGAGCTAAGTACCTTTGTGCTAAAGAGACAGAATGCAGGAATAATCAGTATCCAACGGAGGGGAGGGAATCAAAGAAATTAAAATAGATTTTTGCTCTAAAGGCCATTTTTCTGATTAATCTCTTCCTTCCTTCCTTCCTTCCTTCCTTCCTTCCTTCCTTCCTTCCTTCCTTCCTTCCTTCCTTCCTTCCTTTCTTTCTTTTTCTTCCTTCCTTCCTTTCTTCCTTCCTTCCTTCCTTCCTTCTTTTCTTTTTCTTCCTTCCTTCCTTCCTTTCTTTTTCTTCCTTCCTTCCTTCCTTCCTTCCTTCCTTCCTTCCTTCCTTCCTTCCTTCCTTCCTTCCTTCCTTCCTTCCTTCCTTCCTTCCTTCCTTCCTTCTTTTTTTCTTTTTATAGTGTTTTACTTTCCCAAATACTTGCTAAGATAGTTTTCAACATTCACCTTTTACAAAACCTTGTCTTCCAAATTTTTCTCCCTTTCTTATCCTCTCCCCTCCCTAAGACAGCAAGCAATCTGGTATAGGTTAAACATGTGCAATTCTTCTAAACATATTTCCATATTCATCATGTTGCACAAGAAAAATCAAATTAAAAGTGAAAAACAAAACATGAGGAAAAAAACCAAACAAACTACAACAGCAAAAGGTGAAAATAATATGCTTTGATCTCCTTTCAGTCTCCATAATTCTATCTCTGGATGCAATGAGATTTTCTTTCACAAGTCTAATAGAATAATTAATTGCCTTGAATCATCTCATTGTTGCAAAGAGCCATATTCATCATATAATCTTAATGCTGTACAATGTTCTCTTGGTTCAGTTCATTTCACTTAGTATCAGTTCATGTAAGAATTTCCAGGCTTTTCTGAAATCAGCTTTTTATAATTTCTTATTGAACAATAATATTCACATTAATAATATTGAATATGAATAATAATTCATGTACCATAACTTATTCAGCCATTCTTCAACTGAGGGGCATCCACTCAGTTTCCAGTTCTTTGACATTACAAAAATGACTGCCACAAATATTTTTGCACATCTAGGACCTTTTTCTTCTTTCATGATCTCTTTGCAATCCCTCCATTTCTCGGGACATTTTTTTTTTACAAACGAGGAAAAGACCCCAATAAATGTGGTAGACTGTAAAAGGACAAAGACCCAAAAGTCTTCACTGCCCCTCTCTTAGCAATGGAAGGAAGGAGAGAAGAAAGGAAATAAGCATTTATTAAATAACTACTATTTACCAGGCACTATCTTAAATGCTTTATACGTACTATTTCACTAGGAAGTAGCCCCTTTTTATAGCTGAAGAAGCTGAGGCAGGCAAACTTGCCTAGGATCACATAAGTCATTATTTGTGATTGGCTCTGACCTCAGCCCTTCCTGAGCCCAGGATCAGCACTCTGTCCACAGTAACACATAGTTGCTAGGAAGCTAGGCAAAAAGCATAATGAGAGAATGGAAAAATCACTGGATTTGGAGTCTGAAAACTTGAATTTGAATCCCGCCTCTGACTTATTGCCTGGGTGACCTTGGGTGAATAATTACTCTGAAACTCAGTCTGTTTTATTATACAATAGGGAAAATACTATAAGCACCACCTATCTCATGGGAGCAGTTATGATGTAAACACTTTTCTAAAGCTAAAACACTATGGGAACATGAATTATTGTTACTAGGTGGGAATAGAGAATGAATGAATGTTTGCCCTGAACATTCATTCTGTTGCTCAGCAGGCCCTGGTGCCTTTGGATAAGCCCAGCTTCCAGGGCTTTAAAAAGGAGAATATTAGTTGACTCCTCAGGGCAGTGAACTAGTATCATAAATAATCCTGGACAACCTCGCTGGGGTGTTGTCGGCATTAATTATTTGTAAAGAGCATTAAAGGACCCTGGCCTGAAAGGCACTAAACACAGAGTGCATTAAGGATATAATTTATGATCTCCCCAGGGGCCCTTCCCCCACACTCTTGGCCAGCTTACCAATTGAAGTTTAGGGGTTAAAGTCAGGGACATAAAAGATGACATTTTGTCCTTTACACTTATACATCCACAAGGATTTTTGAAGACTGCCAGCCCACAGATCTCAGCTCATTCTTTGCCTATAGAAATACCGAAATGGAGAAGAATTGGTGCAGGGGATAGAAGGACTCACTCAATTAACCGAATGCTGGGTCTCATCAGAACAGCATGGAGCAAATTGTACAGCCCACTTGGAATGACTCAGGCCCAGAATCTACTTCATGTATTATCTGACTTCCTTGCTTTTACCATCACCATCCCCTCCCCACCCTGGCTCCTTTGTTCTAGGATTTGTCACTGTTTGGGAAAAGTGCTGCCAATTTGGGTTTCATGACCCAGCATAAAAAAGCATCAGTGGAACAGGAGATGATTGGCTGACAGGTCAGACTGGAAGGAATAATTCAGGAGAGAAGAGCTCTGATGAGTGCTGGGGAGGGGAAAGAGAAACAAGAACAAATGACAGGATTCATAGCAGTGGTGTTGGCAGCAAACCCACATCCATTCTTCCCACATGCTATAGGGTATGGGAGGGGAGCCGCGGAACAGTCAGAGGAATCCTTCTGGTTTCATCTCAAGCCTTTTGGCCACATCTTGCCCCCCACAAAACTGTCATCAGCAGTAGTGGACTATGAAGGACAGTAAGACATAAAAGATACATACATTTAGAGATGGAAGAGATGAGATAGGATGCTGAATCTGACTCAGTAAATAAGCAGGCTTGCTAAACGTTTTGGTCAAAGTGACTAAAGCTGTAGATCTAACGCAATGACTAGGACTGACTTTTAGAGTTCACAGAATTAAAGATATGTACTTAGGACTCATCTAGTTTTTATAGATGAAGAAATTGAGGCCCAAAGGATGAATTAATGAAAAGTATTTATTAAGTATATTTATTAAATCCTCATTAATTAAGTACTATACGTTTAAATTCCAGGCAGTGTCCTTAACACTGAGGGTACAAATATAAGCAAGTAAGACAGTTAGTTCCTGCTTTCAAATAGCTTATTTTTTAATAGGGAAAGACAGCATATACAGGGAAGCAGTGGCTAGGGAGACTTCAAATCCAGGGAAAACTTGAGTACTTAAGGGATTTGCTTAAGATCACTTCATCAGATGGTGGCCGGGTTTTCTGACTTCCAGATCTAGTTTTTTTTCCCACTATCCCATGAAGTCTCTTAGTTGACTAGTGATATATTATGACTTGCACATTATCTCCATTGATGCTCACATTAATCTTCAGTATGTCTTAACAAAGAGAAAAAGGACCTCAAAGCCAAGAAGAACTGGTTTTACGTCCCTCTTGTTACACAGTACTGGCTTTGTGATGCTGGGCAGCCACTTAACTTCTCAGAGCATATTGGCAAGTCTCTAAGGCTATATAAGATGTAGAGAAGGTGTGAACCTGCACTGATAAATGGAATTTCCTAATCTGGGAGCTCCCTATATCAAAGGAAGTTATTAACCCTATCTTCGCCCTTCAGATGAGTAATGTGCCTCTAAAAGAGGTAGGAAGGAGACTTCTAAGATCCCAGAGGCAGTAAGTGGCAGAGCTGATACTAAAACCCAGATCTTGGGGCTCTTAGTGACCTTCTCACTTTGGTGTTGCACTATCCTCTGGGTGTCACCTGTGAATTTCAATGATGTATTCCCCAGCTGCCCATGACTGCAGGTGAGAGGTAACCAGAGGACAAGTCAACATGTACAGAATTGAAAATGCCCATATTCAGGTTTCAACCCGAGAGAAATTCCAGGGTGAGATTAGGAGGTACTTAAACACAAAGGCCATAATAAAAACGCTGGCAGGTCCTAAGCAACACTAAAGTACAGCCTAAAAACTTCCCAAAACCACTTGGAGGGGGAATTTTCTTGGTCTTGAATAGGACAGACTGGAAAGACTTGATCAGATAAATTAGCCCTCAAGTCTTCAGTCTTTCTCCTTCAGATCATAGCTTTCAGAGGCCAATAAAAACAAAAACAAAAACAAAAACAAACAAAAAAAAAAAACACCAGATAGGGAAAAAAAATCTACTTTCATTTTTAAATAGTTAAAGTAGTAGTACTGATAGTCACCCCAGGGCTCTTCTTGCTTAATTTTCTCCCTTTGGGAATCTTCTTCACATCCTCCTCAACCCCAACTTTGACATTGATTATATTCATATAACACTTCATAAAAATAGGTAGTATTTATATGATGCTTTAAGCTTTGTAAAATATTTTACATGTGTTAGATTATTTGATCCTCACAACATTTCTGGGAGGTAGATGCTACTATTATCTCTATTTTACAGATGAGGAAACTGAGGCTAAAGTTAAATAACCAACTCAAAGTCACATATTGAATAGTCATGCAAAACTAAATTGAACTAAGATCTTTCTAGACTCTAAATACAGTCCTTTATCCACTGTCATATGAGTTACATGATATTTTTCTCCTGTTATATATTTGATCTTGACCACATTCCTATGATGTAGGTAGAACTAGTGCTGTTATGCCCACTTTACAAATTGAAATACTGAGGATCAGAGAAATTATGAGACTCTTTCAATGTTATCTTACTAATATGTAACAGAACCAGAATTGGAACCTAGAACATGACCCCAAATCCAGGAGGAGACTTTTCTTTGTAACATATTGCCTTTCTTTCCCATAATTGCTCCCAACTCATTCCATATTCATATTCTCTCTCTCTCTCTCTCGTCTCTCTCTCTCTCTCTCGTCTCTCTCTTCTCTCTCTCTCTCTCTCTCTGTTTCTCTCATCTCTCATTCTCTCTCTCTCTCTCATTCTCTCTCCTCTGTTTCTCTCTGTCTCTTTCTCTCTGTCTCTTTCTCTCTCTCTGTTTCTCTCTCTCATTCTCTCTCTCTGTCTCTGTCTCTCTGTCCTCTCTGTCTCTCTCTGTCTCTCTCTCCTCTCTCTCTCTCTGTCTCTCTGTCTCTCTTTCTCTCTCTCTCTGTCTCTCTCTCTCTCTGTCTCTCTCTCTGTCTCTCTGTCTCTCTGTTCTCTCTTT